>NC_142528.1:15984000-16336500 GCF_964205215.1 Stylophora pistillata | reverse complement strand
GATTTTTGCGATGCTTTTTCTTTAGCAATTTTCATGTTGAAAATAACAGTACACTCATGGAAAAGCTGAGAAATAATATCAAATAATTTAAAATTGCATATGTAAACCTTTCCAAAAGTGGTCCTTCAGTTTTCTAAAACTTGGCCTTCAAATTGATTGAAAAGTCCTTGAATTTCAACCTTTGGCATCTGTAACTAACTAACGTAACAATTGTCGCGGAGTTTCCGCGAATTTAGGAACTGGAAACTAGCGAGAGGCCTAGCAATGTAACTACAGTCAACCAACATGGACACAGAGGACGCTGAACTGTTAACAGGTGCTAACATTCTGCTTCTGTTGTCTTTACTTAAACGAAAAATCGTTGCTAGAATAAAGAAGAAGCGTCGCTTCTTGGTGCGGAAAGTCTTAAGAAAGAGAGAATTCTTTGTTAAAGCGATTTAACAAACAGTCGTATTTTCCAATTTCTTCCGTAAACTGTTCCGTGTCAATTTCACCTTCCATCTTGTCGAAACACACGCACGTGTAAAAGTTGATAAACAACTGGTTGTCATGGTATCATGACGCTTGCAGTGCTTCACGCTGGGAAAACATAGCATTATAGGACACATTCTGATCGCATGATCGCAGAACTTTGTTCACAGATGATCGTACTTGATCGCACACGATCGCAACCGATCGCAAGAATAGAACATACATAACCACATATGCTAAAGTCATGCACACGGTACTGCTGACACGAAAATAACCGTTAGCAACTGATGAATTCATGTTTGCCACATCTAAGAAAAGAAAAATGGGGAATAAATCAGCTTCGATTTTGAGATTTCTACAATTTTCTTACAGATAATTTGTTAAGAACCTAACTTAGCTTAGCCATGCTTGCCTGATTAACGACGCTGCCTTAAAGACGAAAAACCTTTTTTATAGATCTCTCTTAGCTTTAGTTTGCCGCCCGCTTTTGTCACGATTGTACGAGGAAACCACTCGTCCGATGTTATCGAGTTTCCCAATAACAATTTGTGCGAGGAGAAAGGTATCTGTGATTTCTTACTTGAATGAATCTTCGCTTGAGCAAGGCGCTTCACATAACTAGCGCCTGCTTATCTGAGTGGCCTACCAATACCATACGATTGGTACCCGACGCCTTTCCCCACCTATCGTGAAAATCACTTCACTTCTGTTGATTTAGTCTTATGCAGAGGCTGCCATGGTAGCATTACGAAATCGTATTCATCCAAAACGTGCCAAAACAAATATCCACAAACTTATAGCACATAAAGACGTACCTGCAGTAGAAGAATTATTTGCCGCCATCATGCTACTCATTGCCACTCATTGATCAAAAACTTTAACGTCTTTTTACTGTGGTTTGAACCTGAAACAAAGCAGCGAATGTTAAAAATTGATCTTCCACAAATAAAATTCTCACCAAAACTAATGGTACAAATTAAGGCGTATTTGCTTCACCTCAAAATCAGTTCTGCAGCGATTTAAAGTGGTTCTCATACTTTGTACTGAGCAAATACCGTGAATTGTTTCCAACTGTTCTTATCATTTATCAATTACCACGTTTGACCTTTACATCTTTTCATACAACCGTAGAGTAAAGAAAACAATCTCGATTTTTTTTTAGAACCGATTATCGCCGGTGTAGAGATTGAATTTATCTGATTCCCCTTTGGGTCTCTAATATTCATATGACCCCCTCCACTGAATTGGCAGTCAATTTTTTAAAGTCCTCCTTTATGCCCTATTCAACTGATACCGCTCCGTTCCACTTGAAAGAGGGTCTTCATGGAGAAAAGCTTGACGGTTGATGGTAATTTTTTTTTCCATTTCGACAGTTGATGGTTAATGTCGTGGCCTTTACCGGTTGACTTTTATTACGAAGAAACATTTCTAGGAGTAAAAAATGATTAATGAACGTTACTTTGATATCTCGGGCACTTTTGCTTTTCTAGCCTGTTCCAGTTGTCATTCAGTAAAACGGAGCGAAATAGTAAGTGGTGCCATGGTAAAAGAGGAGTGACAAAGAGAGAGAGGCTGGGTCGAGTCGAAAAACCTTTTTACAAATTAAAAAAAGTTGCCTTAAGAATAAAAGTTGTTGTAGTTATAAACAGCTGCTGCAACGAGAGAGGGTCTCAACAGATTTAAACTTTCAGCCGTTATACAGCTTAAAATTCAGCCGTCAGCCGACAAAAAGGGTGGATTTTTACCCTCAGCAACAGCTGTAGATCGATGAGAATCAAGAAAAATAAACAAATCTCCAAATTTCCAAAAGTACTAAGTTTACCTTCATTTTTACTCGGGCTTTCCGAGGGAAACGCCCAAGGTATAAATTGTTTTTTTTTTTTGCGCGTTCAGTCACAAAACGCAGTTCCACTACAGCGCATGCGTGAACTGTGAGAGCGAATGCGTTCAATGAACCCAAGACTGCATGGTTTAAAACAATGGCTGCCTTTGGGGACACTTTCCTTGCTTAATGTACGCGGAAGAAGTTCGAAGGCTATTATGCTCAATATACATACCTAGTCGCACACCGTTCGCGGTAGACCCACACTAAAACTTGTGGAGCGTTTTGGGAACGGGTCGGTCCGCGAACTTTACGAGCGATCCGTTACGATTGAACCTTCTATCGAGAAATATCTCATATTATGTTTACATGTAAACACAACCGTGGATTTAGAAGTGATCGAGAATCCAGTAGAATACCAGAAGCAACGCTGAACCGTCTCAGAAGAAAGGGCAGAAACCTGAAGGAATTTGTTTATGAGCGTATTCGTCCAAGCATACCGAAGTCTTTCCTACGTCGTTATGTGAAGGTTAGAGGAGTTACAAAGAATGTTTGTAAGCTTAATACGAAGAGGGTAAGATTAAATAAAGTTAAACAACATGAGAAGAAGTATTGAAGTATTGAAGTATAGAAGTTGACTTGTTTTGTGAGGGTATATCGAACGATGATTAAACTAAGTATAGAGCAAGTCGGTATTTATCACTGTTTTTTTGTAATAGACCACTGTGTCTTCACAACAGTCAGACACACGTATCAAACTATTGTAAATTTCAACTGAGTTCAGTTATACCTTACTTTTTAACAAAAAATTTTCCAGCAGAGAAGGCTTAACGACCGTCAGAATCTATTTTAGCAACGAAATACAGTAGACATATTTATTGACAGAACCCAAGAGTCATTTACTGTACAGAACGCGTTCTTTGTTATTCTGTCACGCAGTGCTAACTATAAATCAAAGGCGGCTAGCGTTCGAATTCTGCCTGCTGTTCCAGAATAAGATGTGTGTGGTAAGTTTACCCGAGGAAACCCTCGAGAATATCAACACCAAATTGGCTTGCATACCAAAACAGAACAAACAAGAGGGACAAGTAGTACTGGCAGTATTATAATGGGAAGAAACGCGTGAAGTGTAAAGTATTATATTACTAAGCGTTGTTGCTGTTTAATGTGTGTTTAACTTGTAATTTCTACAGTCTTCTGTTTACAGGGTCTTCATTTTCGTAGTACGAAAACGAAGACCGGGTCTTAGGTCTTAGGTCTTAGGTCTTCGTTTTCGAGGTCTTCTGTTTCGTAACACCCAATCGCAACGTAACAATGCAGTGAGAGAGAATTCAAATAATGTGCGAGATAGAACTGTCACGACGCAAAGAAAAAGAATTCACAGAGTGCGCGAGATACCAACATAATAATGCACAGATGGGGAATTCGAAAAGTGTGCGAGATACTATCGTAACATTTATTATACATAGTTTACTCATAGAAATACATCTTCCTAAGAAACATCCATCCGTTAAAGACTGACAGCTAATCGTCGACCAAAAGTTATCCGTCAACCATCAAAATCGAAAAGAATTAAACGTCAAATCAACCAGTCATTTTCCACAAGTGGGTGGCATAATAAAGAAACCTGTGGCAGTTTTTTTTTAGGTGCTGCAAACTGATAAAAGAAAACCTTTCTGCAAATTATAAAACTTTGCCGCAAAAATAGAGTTTGTTGCAATACCGATATAGTTGTTGCACGTTAAAGAAAAGATTGCTGCAAAAAAATAACATGATTTAATGCGCACACATTAAATTTGCTGCGGAATCTGGACCCATCCACGATTGTTAGGAAGCCACGTTGCGGGAAAACCGAGCCCTTGAGGCCAAAATTGTCACATGTGTAGGGAAGATCTGCGCTTGATGAGTCCAATTCGAGTCAATAAAGGTCTAAAGGAAGATGGAAAAGATGACAGTGCAAGCGCCACTGTAGCGGGCTCGGACTCCTTTACCGGGTAGAGGAGCCTGAGGTTTGTAAACTTTCGCTTACAGAGGATTCCCTTTAGCGCTGGTGAGAATGCGAAAATTCTCTCACAATAATAAAAATAAAACATGAATTAAATGCGCACACATCACTGCTTCGGAAATTGGACCGATCCACGATTGTTAGGAAGCCATGTTGTTACCCTTTCGAAGTTACAGATGTTTTGCTCGCATGAGGGTAAATATTTTCATAAGTACAGAGATGGCCTGTAACAAAACGTCATCTTGAGTGCAACGAGAATCGATAAAGGTTCAAAGGATGATGAAAAAGATGGCAGTACAAGCGCCACTGGTAGTGGTATAGTTTTGCCTCGGTGTTGTTAACTTTCGCTGGGCCTAGAAACATGTCTCATATGTTTTGTAGGACCACCATGGTTATGAAAACTTCTGTGTAAAATTTTTTTCCGTGTTTCCAAAGGAAAGTGAATTCATTATCGAAGCAACGCAAAATAAGCCAGCTATTAATAATCTTACGTTACCTGGAAAGATGCTGTTGGAGAAAACAGTACGCGGTTAACAATACTCTTTACCGTCTTTCTTTGGGTTCAAAAGGGTTTGACATTTCATGTACACTGTTGAAGTTTCGTTTTGAAAAGTCTGAAGAACACATGACGTTAAAGCTGTCTCCCGCTTGAATGGCAGACTTTTGTTGCAGATGGTTAATTGCCAAAAACAATCCTAATGGCGGACATAAAGACTGATTAGGGATTTTATAGTGGACAGGAGAACTACAATGATTCACGTTTCGACATATTTAATCTAGTGATGGACATCTGCTCGGAATTAAGTCAACAAGAATAACGGTGTAATAAAAATACAGGAATATATATTCAAAGGCAATTGTCAGCTAAAAAGGAAGAAATTTTATCTTTTTTTCCCCTTGTTTTGCTTCTGCTCAATGGTGAAATATTGATCGGATGTGACACACTTGGCCGTGTAAAACCAATACTTTGGATGAGCTAAACAAATTTTCAATGAAAAAGTGGAAGTGAGAACAACAGCTAACAGATGTTATATTTCAGCTTCTGATCTAAATTGCTCGCTTTAGCTCGTTTTTCTTAGTACAAATATCGATGGTGTTGGACCACATCGTTTGTTGATTGGTACTTACTTGCCGCTAACCTGTAAATTTTTTTGGAGTTTTTTCGTTAGTCAGTTATAATCTTCGCCTTTGACGCAAGTCGGTTAACCCAATCTCCTCACCTAGAATACTCTTCCTGAATCATAAAAAAATTGATAATGTTAGACCATGTCGGTTGTCGGTTGGTATTTACTTGTCGCTAATCCGTAATATATTTTTTTTTGCGTTTTGTTGGTAGCTGTCAGTTCTTACGTTCAACTCGGTTCTAAGGCACTTTCAAACTGGTGTCGACTGCGTCAACACCCTTTGACAAAATTGCAGAATGTGAGAAAAAAGCACCAAAGAAAAGCCTCGAAAATCAGAAATAGGAAACGTAGTACAAGTTTTGGCTCCATCAAATGAGAAAAACTTGCAAAAGATCCGCTTCTTCCCGAGGATAAAGTAGAAATATGTGCGTTTTACTATTCAACTAAACTGGATTCCTTGGTCAAAATTGTAGAATGCAAGAAAAAAGCGCCAAAGAAAAGCCTCGGAAGTCAGAGGTAGGAAACATAGCACAAATTTTGGCTCCGTCAAATGAGAGAGACTGGCAAAAGATCCGCTTCTTCCCGAGGTTAAGGTAGAAATATAATATGTGCGCTTTACTATTCAACTAAATTTGATTCCTTGGTCAATTCATTTACAACACGAATTGGACAAACTGCAGCTGCAGACGAAATGATGTGTCACAAGAACAGAGTTAGAAGTGTATAAAGTTTGTCTAAATAAAACCTTCGACTGAAATTGATTGTGTTCGGCGATCCAACTAGATCAGACACGAAAATTCTGGTGAGTTCGATTATCGAACGATGTGGGCAACGAAAAATAATATCATTGTTTTGCCACAGGAATATAAGATTCATATCTTCAAGCTAACGTGTAATTTTCTTTTTGTTAAATGGACAATAGATATCTGTGGTAGAGATTTCTGTGGTAGAGAACGTCTCCCTGGCGAGCATTCGAAATGTCAAGTCTAGGCGTTTGCTTTCGGGAGGTAGGCCTGTCCAAAAAGTACTTATATTTCTTGATATTTTTTATGTAAACGTTAATTAAATGCTTTACTTTCTTCACGATAACTTCTACATCCGCAAAGAAATAAAACTTAAAACTTAGCTTTAAAAAGCTACTCTCAAATATGGACGAAATTTGAGGATACTCTAAATAGTAAAGAAACGCAAAGAGTTACTCAAAAGTTTCCTAGCACAATCGGGACAGGCCTAAGGGGAGGAGGTCGCCTAAAAGAGGTCAGGGTCCATATTTCAGGTAACTTGCAGATGGCGATAAGACCCTTCTGCCAACGCTTAACGAAACCTATGGTAAAAAACCGTTTACGGCTTATTTAAGGGAAAAACATCTTAGATCTATGGTGATTGTTTCGTATCTCACAAATGATCTAACGCAGCGTTTGGGACAATTGACGTGAAAGAAACTTGGCTCGTTTGTTTCTTCATTCACGTGGTAACGCTAATTCAGGAAATTTAAACCTTCCGGTAGCTCCACTTTTATGAGATCTGTTGAAACAATTTTCAGTTTCCACTCGTTCTGGATCTGTTGGGATAGAGTTAAGTGCAGTGGTTAATTATGTTTTATCAGAGCAAGTATGTAACTCAAAATAAAAAAGATATCATGCTTTATTAACGTTAAATAACGTTTACCGTTGCACAATCTACAAGGAGCTTTTCCCGGATGTAGTGGTCGTATCGATTCTACGAGTGTATTAGTTCCCAGTAAAACGCTCTCGTCCATATGATAAAGTCATCTAGGAATTCTGTGTCTAGAATCAAGAAGCGTAGACAAAAATTATCAAACAAGATATACTTATTATAAAGAGAAAACTAAAAACCATACATTTTGGAGGAGGTCCAAATCATCGAGGGGGAGTACAAGCGGGTTTGGAACGCTGTGACACCAGCTTTAATTCTGACTTGGTATTTTTATTTACCGTTGGTACGTTCTTCGAAATCTTTTTACTCGAAAAGTGGAATTTATTGAAACAGTGTCCAATATTTTTACCAAAACGTGCATGCAATGAGTTAAGTTTAAAGTTGACTTAAAGAGTTCTAGAAACTCTCTTGCACTTCAGTTTCGGTTCCGTTCCGTAAGATGGCTCGAAACCTTCCAAAAAGGTCACGAAAAAATCCAGAATGACAATTGCCACCTTAAACACGTCTCGCGTTTCATATCAGATCCTGGACACTCATAGCGATTAAGAAAACTCGACTTAGACCCGAGATAAATCCGGTTTCACTTCATGAGACTGCTCTGATAGCTTCCGAAAGGGCACTGACTTACTTAGTTATTTGGTTATTTACCCACATACGTAGTTACCTTCAGCCAGGCTTACTTACTGGCTTTTAAAAGCCAGTTTCCACAAAAAAGGTTGGAATTGGTTTAGGCATCTATATTGCATGGAAACAACGGCAAACATAGGCATTTTATGCATACAGGAGTTATTTTTATTGGATAGGTGGGTTGAGGTGGGACACTTCGTGCAACTGATGTCTTCATTTTTGTTTTAAAAAAAAGCATCATTTTAAAAAGAACGAAAATATTGCATTGTTTTACTTTAACTAAGAAAGGGGGAAAAAGAACCTTCTAGTCTGTCTGAAGTTAAACGACACAAAAACAAAAATAAATTGCATTAGTGCCACGCTCACAGTATTCTCCTTCGCAGCCATAGTTTGGTCATGTCCCACAACGCCCTCGTTCCCTCCTTGGAGAGAGAGCGCGTCGCGTGACGAGACCCAATAACGGTCGCGAAGGAGACTGCGTTTTTTGCCGATCCTCAGCCGTGTAACACAAAATAAAAATGATTCCTTCAAAGTTAGTTGTCTCGAGAATTTCATTCCACGTAACTTTACTACGGAAAACAATCCGGAAATCTGTTTGATCTCCAGTAGACCTTAACCAAAGATCTTCATTCTTCAGATAGGGGAAGAAAAGGGGCTCCTTGTTTGGTTGTTGCCTATATAAACTTTGTCCTCTGTTTGTGGAATACGTGATAAAATGCAGGTTGTTTTAAAAAAATCAACACTCGATGGGGTAAAGTCCAAGGTAGTCAAAAGTGAATTTGATTGGTAAAAAACGTAAAAACACGTGAGAATCGCCTTAAAAATTCACTGAAAAATATCACTGAGTTCCACGTGAATTTCCTGGGGTTGTATAATGCAGTTAGAATATTAGATTAAATGCAGGTTCTTCACAAGGAAATGACACGCAGTGGAGAAAAGTCTAATGAAGCGAAATTGAATTGATTGGTAGAATACAATTCAAGCACGTAATAAAATAGCCTTACATATATGCCGTGTAATGTTTGGTTATGTTATGTTTGGACTTTGAACGTTGTTGTTGTAGTACGTGTTGGAAAGTGTAGGTTGTTTGGGTTGGGCGTGGTGAGTAAAGAAGCTGTAAACAAAACAAGTTTTAACTGAAAAGTAATACATAAAATTACCAGCCAACCTTTGTAATCCCAATAGATCTTGTACTAGAGCGACAACGCTCTCACGAAGGCCCCCTGATTGCATGACAACATTAGCAAGAAAACAATGCGTAAACGCTCTGATTGGTGCGAGATATGCTGTGATAGGTTTGTGCAAGATAAATAACTCATTGCAGCAATCTGATTGATACGAGATATATACCCTAATGCGCCAATCTGATTGGGCAAAATGCATACCCTAATGCAGAAAATCTGATTGATGCTAGATACATACCCTAATGCAGCGATCTGATTGGTGCGAATGACTGCCCCTCGATACGCTAACATAGAGTTATAAAAAGACATCTCTATTTTAGAGTATCGAGTGGTATAGTAAAAAAAAATGTTGAAACTCAAAAATCATGCTTGAACAATTTTAGAAGGAAATGGGAGGGAGGAAGGGGCAACTGCACGCTTCAAAAGCAAAATTGAAAGTTGATTACCACACAAGCATCTATTTGATGCGAAAACATGTCCGTGTATTTGAATCAAACGTAATCTCTTCTTAGGATCTGACATTTGACCACAGAAAAATACAGTATACTGATTTAAGCTCTTGTGAACGACTTATATATATAGTCCTTCATTCTTCTAAAGATTGGTGAACTTAAATGCACCGAATCGAAATGAACTATTACTAGATTCAATTATACTTCGAAACACTCGTCTCAATTTAACAATGCAATGTCTCTTTATACACTCTTGAAACCTTTAAAGTAAGTCTAACACAACGGTAACTTCACCACATATATCAGCCGCTGACCCGCCACCGGCTCTTGTCTTTTTCATTCAGTCACAAGATGGATGGGAACGCAGATAATACGGCCGAAGAATTCCACACCCATCCGCCGCCTGAAGTAAGTGTTACCCGTCACTCTCTCACAGAATCGGTGGTTCAGGCTCTCGTTGCCGACCAGTCCGTTTTAAATACCCTGTCTCAAGCGATTCTCTCTGTCATTAAGCAAGACTTATAAGACCACGCGATCGACTGATCGTGCGTTGACAAAGCCGCAGCGCCTGTGGGCCAGTCGCCCGAACAATCTGCCGTCGAGTCTGTGGACCAAACCGGCAAAGTAAAGGGAACAAAAAGACATCTCCCCTATCGATGTCGTTGTGATTGATGAGAATACTCAATCCAAACGCCCACGCGGCGATAAATCCACTTCCTACGCCAATAACTTACAAGCAGATCAGTCGCCCGCTAATGAGGATAACGACCTTGACGGCCTTTTGTCCCCTAACTCTCGTCGAGATCCTAGTGAGGAACTTGATGCGCTTCTTAAAGCTTTGTTAAAGCCTTTACAACGATTCGAGCGAAGAACCATCATTCGAGAATTTCCAAGGCCAGCATCAGAGGAAGCCTTCACTCCTAACTTAGACAATTATCTACCTTCCATGATTTCTGGGGTCAAAACGCATCATAATTCACTGAGAGATATACAGGATAAAATTCTTCATGTCTTGGGTCCGCTTTGCGCACTACATGAAAACTTTACGCGCATGCAGGATTCCATAGAGAATGAAGAAATCATTCTCGATAAAGCCACAGTTGATGCTATGTTTGGCTGCGTTAAGAAAGCCATTAGGCTGGTAGGAGATACATCTACCCAGGTCTCATCTAAACGCAGAGAACAAATTCTGACTAAACTTATAATTAATCCAGTCCTGTCTTCTTTGGGGAAAGAAGACTTCCCAGACTCAGGCAAGCGGCTGTTTCGAGATGGTTTCGAATCCCGCTTAACCTCCCGCGGGAGGTTGCTAAGCACGAAAGAAGCGTAAGAGTCGCTCGAGGCGATAGCCGAGAGCGACTCTAGCTTCTTGAGTGTTTAGCAAACCTCCCAAGTGCATCCATAACTCTATAGTGTACGCTGTGGTGTTTACCATTTGTTTTATAACATAACATTAACACATTGTAGCTAAAGAGTTCCCTTTTATTTAACAAATCTTACGTGACCAGAAAAAAACAAGCGCGCGCCGAAAAATAGTCTTTGCATTTGCTCACGTCAGCAGCGTACACCCATGGGCAAATGAGGGACGCTAAATTGACCAATCAGAGCGTGTGCTTTACTTTGGTTATGTTATAAAGCCTTTTGAATTTCCCCAAAACCTACCTAAGGCAGGCCGATTGAAACATTTTTTTATCAGCATGGGAACAGATTACAAAAAGGACCCCTAGGTCCTCCACGTAGTCTCTGGTTATCAAATAGAGTTTCTAGACATCCCTGTACAGCAAAAAGCCCCTCTCCCTATCCCATGTTCATTGGAACATCAAAGCATAATAGATCAGGAGGTTTGGGAACTGCTGTTAAAAGAGGCGGTCCATTTCGTCCAACCCAACTTTCAACAGGAACCCGGATTCATCAGCTCCCCTTTTGTTATACCCAAAAAGGGTGGGGGCCACAGGCCAGTGATAAATCTAAAACCCTTAAACTGTTTCATCCCATATGAACACTTCAAAATGGAGTCCATACACATGTTGAAAGATCTTTTTAAGAAAGGGGATTATATGGTGAAGATAGACCTCAAAGATGCATATCTGACAGTCCTAATTTGGCAGAATCACCAGAAATATCTCAGATTTCTGTGGAGGGATTCACTTCTGGAATTTGCATACCTCCCCTTCGGTTTAGCCAGTGCCCCAAGGGTATTCACAAAATTGTTAAAGCCGGTGTTTTCAATACTGAGACAAAGAGGATTTCGCCTGATTTCATACCTAGACGATATCCTTCTTATGGCGCCCTCAGTGGAACAGGTACTTCACCATGCGGCTTCGACTCTAAATCTTCTAGAGGGGCTAGGCTTTACAGTGAACTACCTAAAGTCAGTACTAGTTCCTTCCCAACAAATGGAGTTCCTAGGGTCGCTCGTAAACTCGCTCGACTCAAGCCTCAGCCTCCCCAGGGACAAAATAAGAAAGATCCAGTCGAAATGCCAGGATCTGTTAAACACCCCGGTTACTACTGTAAGGGAATTGTCAAAATTCCTTGACCTCCTGTCCCCATCCATACAGGCAGTCTTTCCAGCACCCCTCCACTATCGGTACCTCCAGCAAGCAAAAAACTCTATTCTCAGATTTCGCAGATCTTACGAAGCTTTAGTCCATCTAGACTCAGAGTGCCTCGAAGAGGTACAGTGGTGGAAAAACAACCTAGTAGCATGGAATGGGAAAGCCCTATTCCAACAATCAACAGATTTGGTCATAGAGACGGATGCCTCACTTGAAGGATGGGGAACCCACTGTCAAGGGATGTCGACAGGAGGTCGATGGCTCCCCGAAGAGGCCCCATGTCCTATCAATTGCCTAGAATTGTTAGCAGGCTCACTAGCCATAATGTCCTTTACAAAGAACAAGGCCCGCCAAGGCTCAGGTAGTACTACTGATGGACAACATTTCAGCGGTAACCTACATAAACAAAATGGGAGGGACACACTCCCCCATGTTATCTTATCTAGCCAAACATCCATGGGACTGGTGTCTCACCCACAATATTCTGTTGACAGCACGCTACATCTCAGGAGTACAGAATGTAGAGGCGGAAAGGGAATAAAGGATATTTCGGGATTCCAGCGAATGGAAAATGGAAACTGCATCTAGGGGTTTTCAACCACCTCCATCAGAATTGGGGCCCCCTGAACATCGACATCTTTGCCTACCTTCTCTCATACCAACTAGTTGTAAGCTGGCGTCCAGACCCTCTAGCAATTCACACGGATGCATTCACCCTGCACAGGGCAGCCTTTCGGGGCTATGCCTCGATAGGCCGATGCCTTCACCAAATTCAGAGTCAGCAGGTGTCACACATAGTGCTTGTAGCACCATTTTGGCCAGCTCTACCCTGGTATCCACTTCTGTTACACCTGTGCATAGACTTGCCCCTCCTCCTACCAGTTCAGGAAGATCTACTGACCCAAGGAAACAGAACCCACCCTCTCAAACACTTACAGCTAGCTGGGTGGCCTCTGTCAGCAGAGGTTACCAAACGGCAGACATTTCTGTACAGAGTAGAGAACTTTTCTTGGCAGCCTGGAGGAAAAATACAACTAGTGCCTATTCCTCCGCCTGGACAAAATGGAATAGCTGGTGTAGTCAACAGGTCAATGTTAATCCCCTTTCACCATCTTTAACTGATATTTTGGATTTTCTCGCACTCCAGTTTCATGAGGGTAAAGAGTACAGAACCACTAACGTCTATCGCTCTGTACTTTCTGCTGTCTTGCATGTAATTGATGGTCACAAGGCAGGCTCTCATCCACTAGTATGCCAGTTGCTCAAAGGCGTGTTCCAACTTCGCCCACCACAACCCCGTTATGCTACAATGTGGCAGGTCTCTAAACTAGTACAATATATTTCGTCTTTAGGCTCAAACTCCAATCTTTCCACAAAAATTCTGTCCTACAAGCCCGTCGGATTGTTTACCCTTACTGCCCTAGACAGGGCCTCTGGTCTTGCAGCCCGTGATCTACGCCTTAGATACTTTCATCCTGAAGGAGTTCAGTTTTAACTCCCGGTTCTTACCAAAACTGCCCGACAAGGCCAGGATCCAAAGTCTTGCTTTCATGCTAGCTTCCCCGATAATGAGCATCTCCGTGTTTGTAAGTGCCTACAGGAATATGAGGCAGAACGCTTCAATGGAGACCACATGACCCTTCAAAACCTAATAAGCTTTTCTTATCACACATTAATCCTCACAATCCTGTCTCCGCTGCCACAATGGCCAGGTGACTGAAAGAGCTGATGCAAATGGAAGGCGTTGACACTACTATATTTAAGGGTTACTCAGTGCGTGGGGCGGTTGCTACGGAGGCAGCCAAACAGGGTTTCTCTATCCCTGACATTCTGCAGTTTGCTGACTGGTCTCAGGCGAGCACCTTCACAAAGTTTTATCACCGACCCCACTTTGACACTTCTCCAGGGAGGGAAATCCTATCAAGTACCACTCAAGTTTAGTACAAGTACGGCTTTGAACATGCATTGTTAAATTTAGACGAGTGTTTCGAAGTATAATTGGGGATTATGCAAGGCTGTTTACAGCTGAGGTATAATCTAAATTATACGAGAATCAGGAGGCGAGATTTAACAATGCAATCCCTCCCTTACCCTCCCGACAGTGTTGTATTTCCCCTTTTTCTGCTTTCTTTCAGGATAGCCTTCGTTCATGTAAAAGACAAGAGCCAGTGGCGGGTCAGCGGCTGATATATGTCGTGAAGTTACCGTTGTGTTAGACTTACTTTAAAGTCACTGTTGTATTTTGAGGTTTCAAGAGTGAATAAAGAGACATTGCAATGTTAAATCTCGCCCCTGATTCTCGTATAATTTATATTATACCTCAGCTGTAAACAGCCTTGCATAATCCCCAATTGTTCCACAATAAATAAAGTTTCTCGTACACTCTGTAGGTTAGGCACGACTTCAGTTTAAAAATGTTTCAAAACCAGATAAAGTATTTAAGTCTCCATTTCATTTAAATTTTAAATTTTAAGGTGACATCACAAGTAGTCTAATAATCGATTATTAATACTTCTAAACTTCACAGCCTGAGATCTAGAGTGGAATTGAGTCCTGAACTATTCATTTGGAAACCTCACAAGAGGAGACATTGTCGGTTTAAGTTGCATTAAATGTGAAGCATTACGAAACCATCAGGCCACCTTTTACATTATGATTGTACATTGCTGATAAGAAGAGAGTGATATGTATACAATTCAATCAATCAAAAATCATAATTCAAAAGAAGCGGCGCCAATTATTGGCGACTTCTATACGATTTAGTATCCACCGAGTATCCGTAGAATGGTAAGCAAGGAAACATCGCCAGAATTGAGACAGTGATGATCTATTTGTCCAGAAAAAAAAAAGCTCTTTCCGATAACAAAAATTTTCAGATCAGGATAGGATTATATAGATTATACCAAATATTGTGAGAATATTTAAGCGGTATGAATTGTCACGAGCAGAGAGACAACAACCTGTAAAAATAAATTGAGGCCTTCACTGTCTATGAATCAGCACAGTTACTAGACTCAACATGTGTATCTTTTCTTATTTTTCAAAACAGCTTCATGGTGCTAGAAGCTCTTCCTTTTCTGTTGTAGCCGAGATAAGTACCTCCCGACCTTCACCACGCCGACATGATCTTGGCCATATTTGAAACATAAATTACCAATGCTTAATCAAGACAGTGCTTGGCCTCTTCGAGTTCGTCTAGGTCAACGTGCACACACCCTAGGTTATAGTAAGAACTTTTGCATCACAATGATCTTTTTTTCTCAACCGAGAAGATAAAAACAGTCTGAGTTACACGGATACAGTCCATGTCGTGTAAAGATAGTTGTTTGGCTTGTAGTTCTTCTGTTTGTTTGTTTTTTTGGACTTAGGAAAAAGCAATAAAGAATTCGCACAGAAAGCAAAGCAGCTCTGATGTGATAACCACGATATGTCAACAGCCACAAGTCGCGCGAGAATTTAAGTCATGTACAGAGGTTACATTCGTCTAAATGGTTCTTCCTAAAAACGGCTTTTTTCAAGGCAAAAATGAACGAAAATTATATCAATGCTTGATGCTGCATGAAATTTCGTTTATCGTCTTCCAAATGTTTAGATTCTTCCTTTTCAATTGCTAAAATGCGTTCTGATCTACGTTTCTAAAGAAAAAAGAAAGTAAAATTATGACACAAGAGATTCTTCATTTCTTCATTCTCAATCACGTAAACAGGAAAATCAAACCGAAAGCAGGGTGACCCTTTACAATAATCTCGTGATACTGTGTCTGGTTTTAGGGCTTCTCAGCCCACAAATAAGGAACAATATGCTGGTCTCACACATGGTAGGTAGGTATTTTTCTACAAAACTCACGCAACGGCGGAAGTGGGGGGGGGGAGGTAGGGGTGGCATATCAACATATACACTGTTCTTCATTCTAACTATTCAGGGCACGCGTGTTAGGTGTGATAAATACGGTAATAGACTTAAGATTCTTAAAATGAGATCAACTGAGATTTACCGCCTCCCGGTTAGCTCAATGGATAGAGCGCTGGACTGTTGTGCGGGAGGTCGAGGGTTCGAGCCCCGGCCGGACCAACACTCAGGGTCTTAAAATAATTGAGAAGAATATGCTACCTTTCTATAACATCAAGAAATGATTAGATATTCTAGTCTTCTCAGATAGGGACGAATAAATTGAGGTCCCGTCTCCTGCAGGGTTAGGGTAAGGAGACGTTAATTTCCCACGCGCGAGATTACTGTGTGATGGATGTCCTCCCCTGGGGTGGGATGGGTGGGTAACAGGACCCCCGTTGATACCAGTGTTTACTACACTGAAGGGGCTATCCTGTATAAATATAAATGTCTACTTCTACTGCTTCTTCTAACTATGTTCGCATTTCCTGATCTAGAACTGTTAGATAGAAGCAGCTATGTTCGCACTTCCTGTTCTAGAATTTTCAGATAAAAGTACTTTTCAGAGCAGCAAAAAGGATGAAACACTAAATCAAAAGCTTTTCTACGGAATCCATGCAATTTACAATTTCGTTAAGTACAACAATTGGTTCTAATATTAAGTGTCAAAATTCTAACCAAACAAAACAATCGCAATCATCCTTCAAATCGTAAATAGGAACATAAAAGTGAAACCAGTGTGTCGTGTATTGTGAACTTAAGAAATAATAAATCCATGGCATGGCGCCTTTTTCAGGCGTCCACAACTGCAAACGTCAGATTTGTGCGCTGATTCGTTGCGTGTGAGCAGAGCTGCTTAATCGGGGGTCAGCCAAAATATGATACTGGGAAAGCAAAGCACATCAGCTCTCCCCTTGTCCTTTACGCTACATTTTAAGAAATTAATTCTTGAATCAGTAATAGTACGTTATGGGAAGAGGGGCAGCGGGGCTTTTCTTGCACATAATTGCACATTAAATAAACAATTTTTGATATAAGAGAAAAATCGAGTTTCCAGATGGGATTTGAACCCACGACCCTCCGTGATCTAGTCAGATGCTCTAACCACTGAGCTACAGGAGACTCTATGGTGAACAAGGGTCAATTAGTGGGTATTGACTGGAACTGTATCACGCGGCTACACAGCCAAACATCAGCTAGCGCATAGAAGCTCACTAACAGCATCACGCTGTCACATTAAAGCATCACATGCATTAAAGCTTCACATGCAGCCAATCAGCCCCCAAAGTGAGCATGTAAAGATGAAATAAACAATTTTTGATTTAACCCTTTAACCGGCAATCGTACATATTTGTACGCAGAGTGACCACTAAAGGTCAGGGCTCTCTTGTTTTCATGAAAATGGTCCCTGTGGCCCCAAATATGGAAGCTTTCCCAGAGGACCTTTCAGTCGTTGTTTTGAGCAAAATTCTTCTCGAATTTGGCTAGTTTTTCGATTGTAAAAAGCGATTTATTCTTCGTTTCGCATTCGCTAGCATTTAAAAATGGCGGCGAGGTATTTATCTCCCGAGGAAGTGTTTAGAAGAGTCCTGAATGACGATTCTGACGGGGATTATTCTGATGAAAGCGAAGCAGAACTTTCGGAAGAAGATGACAACAATGGCAGATCAGAACACGAGGAAAGTGAAGAAGACGAAAGCGACGAATTGCTTCCTGACGAAGCAAATAGCGAAGAATCTGGTAAGTTTCTTTATCAAATAACGAGTATTAGATTTCATTTCTGTTGTCTACGTGTTTTTACAAGACTTTGCTAACAGAGAAATCTTAAGTGAAAGATTACCGATTGTGGGTGAGTTTGTTCTGCCCAAAAAGCACATGTTTTAGTAAACTATCATTGTCCAAGTAATAAGGCTGACATGTTTGTTTACATTACAAGTACAGTTCTTTTTATGCTACTTCTGAAGTGGACTGAAAACATGCTCCTGAATATTTCGAGTTCAAAACAAAGCAATTTTCAGTTACATTGGCTCAAGAAAATATTCCATTTTTTTTTTCATTTTGTTAGACATTTGTGGTAACCGTGACAGAAGTCCTATTCGACCAGAAAGACAAGCTGGAAAGGGAAGAGGAAGGGGTAGAGGAAGAGGAGCAAGAAGGGGAGCAAGATCCGGTCCAGCAAGACGACGTCAAGACCCCGCTGAGCCAAACATTGACTGGTCTGACCAGTATAGTCCAGTGCAGATCCCTGACTTTGGAGAACCACATCCAGGTCCAACAAGAAGATTTCCGAATGTGAACACTGCTCGCGAACGAGACTTCTTTGATCTGCTATTCACTAATGATATATGGGAAATCTTGGTTCAAGAGACCAATAGGTACTACGATCAGCAGAAGGCAACTGACCCTGGCAAGCATAAAAGACCCTGGGCTCCTGTCACGAGAGATGAAATGGAGGCCTTCATTGGTATTATTATTCTGATGGGAATAGTCAAGTTGCCCCGTTTCGAAATGTATTGGAGCCAGGATAAACTAATCCACCAGGAAAGCATTGCCAACATCATGTCTCAAACAAGATTCCTTCAAATATGGAGATACTTTCATTTAGCTGACAATGCAGTAGCCATCCCTAGGGGTACTGATGGTTTTGACAAAATCTACCGGGTGAGAAATTTCCTTAACATTATACTTATAAATATTCGAGACGAGTATAGACTAGGCATGAATATTGCTATTGACGAGACAATGGTACCCCACAAGGGAAAGTTGGCTTTCAAGCAGTACATAAAAAATAAGCCAACTAAGTGGGGCATGAAGTTGTGGGTCCTGAGCGAGGCAACTACAGGCTATGTTTATAGATTTCAAGTATATCTGGGGAAAGAACATGGCCAGCAACCCGAAAAACACTTAGCTAGAAGAGTGGTACGAGATCTGACAGTAACAGAAACAGGGAAAAATCACCATCTCTATATGGATAATTTTTACACTGACCCACACTTTTTCCTTGAGCTTTTTGACAAGAAGATACTTGCATGTGGAACTGTACGTCAAAACAGGAAACAGTTTCCCAAGGATTTGATTATCACTACTCGAATGCAAAAACAAATGGATCGTGGAGACTATTTGTGGAGAGCTCAAATGAGATTAGTAGCAACAGCCTGGAATGACCGAAGGGTTGTTTACCATTTATCTACCATTCATCCTCCAGATCTTGATGGTCAGCCTGCTACTATCAAAAGGAAATCAGCTCGTGGTGGTAATGTTGACATCAATTGTCCTCCAGCTCAGCTTGACTATCAAAAATATATGGGCGGAGTAGATCTTGCAGATCAGCTTATAAAGACATTTAGTGTCATTAGAAAGTCACGAAAAGCCTGGAAGAAGTTGTTTGGCTATGGCCTAGAAGTGTGTCTCCTGGACTCCTTCATTATTATGAAGAAATTGAAGCCCAGCAACACTGAATTTTTAACTTATCGCAAAGAAGTGGCACGACAGCTTATTGCTGGAAGATCATTTCGTGGTAAGGTTGGTCGCCCACCTACTCAGCCACAAGCTGAAGTTGATGCCAGGAGACTGGATGGATCCTACCATGAAATTGCAGTAACTGATGCAAGGAGGGATTGTGTTGTTTGTGCCAAGAGAGCCCAAGTGAGAAATCTCGACAGGAATTATCGATATAAATCTGCCATTGTTTGCACTACCTGTGATGGGAAGGCCTTGTGCCTAAACAAAGACAGAAATTGCTGGGAGAAGTGGCATAGACAAGTTCAATATTGGCAGTAACAGTAACTTCAATTCTGGCAGGAACACTGCACTGAACTGTGCAATTCTGGATAGTTCTTTTGCAAATAATATTCAAAACATTTTTTTGTGAATTGTTCACTGATAGGATTTGTACCGGAAGTACAAAAAATGCAATATCTCAGGCTAGGATAGGAATATTTTAGTTCTGTTTGAAGTGTTTTATTCCCTGATAAATGGTTGTTGAACCCAAGTACATTGTGTGATTTAGGTAACAATACTGTACCACAGGCCCCTTGAAGAAAATATTGTTTTGCCCAGGGTGGAATGTAATCAATATATACAAATAGCTCATACCCTTTGTGGTATGCCCTATATTTTGTTGTTTTATTGCAAATATGTTACACATTTCCAAAGCTTTACAATGATATATAGTTTATGGGAGGGTAACTTCAATACTTTTTTAGTTATCATTAGAAATAGTGATTGCGGCTGCGCAACTGAAAAATTACCTAAAAAAATCTGCCAGTTAAAGGGTTAAGAGAAAAATCGAGTTTCCAGATGGGATTTGAACCCACGATCCGCCGTGATCTAGTCGGATGCTCTAACCACTGAGCTACAGGAGACTCTATGGTGAGCATCCACATTCTCTCCTTAAATACAAAGAAGATAGAAGTCAGCTTAGGGAAATACTTGATGTTTCGTGATTTTCTAACCGCTCTCGTGTTTGGTGTGATATTTCAAGTAATCGGGAGCGAGTTCTTGATCAGAGGTGAACCATTATGATATTTGAATGACTACTAGAATGTTCTGATCAAAGTCCCTTTTCAGAACTGCAATGTAACAATTCATGGAGTAAACATGAATAGGGTTGTACATGGGGAGTCTTTCGCTGAAGGAAAAGCCTTCGATAAAATAACTCAGTAGAGGGTTCACAATCTTCAGTAATAATACATACTTTAAATTTCTTCATCAAAATATATAGCCATGCAGATAAAAGCGTATAGATTACAAAATTAGGGGAAATTTTGATGGACAACAGTAAACTAGAAAAGACTTCTAATTGACTGCGGAGTTGTTAGTGTCAATTTCTATCAACGGTTTTCTCTTACACAACATAGGGTACATTCGCAGTAAAGCACTATTTAAGCAATAGTGAAAATCAGACCTGAAAAAAATTCAGACCTGTACGGGATTCGAACCACTGACCTCTGCGATACTAGTGCAGCGCTCTACCAATTGAGCTAACAACGTGTTAGCTCAATTAGTAGAGCGCTGCACTAGTATCGCAGAGGTCAGTGGTTCGAATCCCGTACAGGCCTGAATTTTTTTCAGGTCTGATTTTCACTATTGCTTAAATAGTGCTTTACTGCGAAGGATCGTGCACATATACGTTTCATAACCGCAGTTCATATATATGTACTTCATAGGGTACATTCTTTACAACATACCTAATAAACTGATCGATAAGCAAGTTCGTGATCCTCTATCAATCTCGAGAGAAAAGACTGGAATTTCTTGTTGTTTTCCTAAGACGAGTGGATCTTAAGTTTCAGTTTCATAATTAGCAAGTCATAGTAAGTCCTGGCCAGCAACAAAAACAACTAAATCACACTATGACACAAATACTTGCATCCAACACTAATTACAGTGCCGCGAGGAACAAATAAAGCTGATAAATGCTATCGTTTGTCTTATGATCTCTCCACTGCCGTTGTGGATCGTAATGGGATTGCATGAAGAAGATCCTAAGCCGTCTCCTTGCAATCAAAACGTCCCGGTCTACATCGGAGGTGATGACAAAGTAAAATATGCAATAAAACTTCATCATCGGCGGGGAAGGAAGCGACGAGATCTGGGACCGAGAAACGATGATCACACAACTTGCAAAGAGGTCACGCGACCGTTCAGATCCTTTACGTCCAATATTGATCTTACAAATGATTCCTACAACTCCTACTCCTTTATACACAACGAGCGTCACCTGACGTCCAAACAGGTAAAAAACATCCCAATCCTTTCGTCACATGTTTAGACTGCCGGCAATATTGGAAGTAAGTCGCAAATCGATTACGGACACACTTGAAGCTGTAAGGATTGCAAAAACCTTCTTCTGGCATTTTGGAAACCTTGAGTAGGGGTTTGCGTAGGGCTGGGCAAAAGATAACCCCCCCCCCCCCCACCCATCTCGTTTAAAAACGTTCCGCCGCCTTTGGTTTAGAATTAGAGATAAATAGGAAACCAAGATAATTTGAAATTCTAAAACCCTAAAGGGCGTTGCATATGCGCATCTGACGTTTTTCAATACTTCACCCATAAATCAAAGTAACTTCGAGGGACATTTAGAATGCGACTATTAATTGAACTGACAAGTGCATATGAATCAAGCACTGTACCATATTTTGATAAGCTATTCGTTAGACACGGTCACGGTAGGAGTTATGAATGACCTAAAATTGTATGCAAAACACGTTTCATATGCACTGATATACCCACTCGCGTGATTGAAAAGAGTGATCATTTTTCCGCGAGAAAGAAATGATAAAGA
Source organism: Stylophora pistillata (assembly GCF_964205215.1). NCBI lineage: Eukaryota > Metazoa > Cnidaria > Anthozoa > Scleractinia > Pocilloporidae > Stylophora > Stylophora pistillata. The sequence continues at coordinate 16,314,406 of NC_142528.1, read as the reverse complement.
TAACAAAAAGACATGTGGTACAGTTTTAACATAAGTGGGGTTTGTACATCGCTGAGCGACCTGAAATATTATTATCTATTTTTTTAGTTTCGATCGCTGCTACAGTTTAATGCTCTTAATCTGATTTTCAAGTGAGATAAGTTCTATGTAAAATAACAAACGTAAACGCGCCAGCTTAAAGGCTGTAAATAATCAGGAATCATTCATGAACAAGTAAGGTATTTTGCACAAACTTTTTTTTCGAATCAGAGGGTAGCATATATTTCACATTTAAGAATTAGAACTTCCTTGATATGAGGACCAGAGACATGAAATTGACATAAATATGTACTCTCGCCTTATGCAACACTTTTCTTTAGCTTTCGTTGAACGAATTTTAAAAAGTCTCATCTATCCAAAGACTCAACAAACAATCAGAAGAACGTGGAATGTGACTGAATTGCGTTGACCAGACTCCATGTTAGATTTTTTGTCCACGCGTATGATTACGAACGAGGTCGTCTCTAACGGCAAATCGGTAAATGTATGCTGTTGTCATATCATGATTGGTTATCTTTTTAAACCACTCATGTTACTGAAAATCACGTAAACAAGTTGTTCTATCAAACGTCGATAGTAGCCATCTTGGGGTGTTGTTAAGTTACTTGTGCTGCGGGGAAGGAAGAGACTTTCTTAAGGATACTCTGAAAAGTAAAGAAACGGAGATGGACTTTTTGGGGCGTCCTTTAAGCCGATTATCCTTTGTGATATTAAATAAGGACTTTAATAGGCCTGGAAATTTTGTCAAATGACAGGTTATGTGTTCAAAAGATTGATAAACATCACCATTTACAATTTGAAGAGATGAAAGATCGTGGTTTTCCCGATGGTGCATTCAAGAACAGCACATCTTTCAAATAAATTTTTCATTTATTCAATCGCTTAAGGTAGTTCTTGGTTATATTATGCTATGTAGATATCTTGGGGAGACGTTGCTAAAACTTTACTTATTTAGGGAGTACAGTGTTGCATATTTGATTTTTTTTATTTGTTGACAAACACCAGCGGTGCCAAACCACTAACTGTTTCAATTTGACAGTGCTTTCATCTCCAACGGTACAGACGCTGAAAATTTTACCATAATGGGTCTTAAACTATACTTCTGTCTGCCTGAGCTACATTACACACAGTCAAAATGATACAATTATTACTGACACCAAATGATATATGGGTCTTCAAGGACTTCATAGGTTTTTAAGAAACATTAATTGGTCAATTTATTTGTCAAAGAATATATATTTTCTGAGTCTGATATTTCAGCCGTGAATTGATTCATTCGTGGTAACTGTTTGTCGGTCTTACAAATTCTTCTACTTTGTGTTTGGCCATATGCAACAGACAGATAACGTCTTCCATATACCTCTCTCAACCTGGCGGTTTAATTGTGCTCTGGTTGATAATGCCTTGTTTTACTTTCGCAATAAAAATATTGACAAGCTATGTGTGGTTTCTAATAAACATTAATGAGTTCCCGGATGATAATAAGAACAACGACGCGCAAAACACACTAGTTGAACGTGGTCCTCTAACGTCCTACAAAGTAAGTGTAGCTTTTCGTATATACCCTGATTTCTTCCATGCAACTCCTTCCCCTTGGTTGGCTTATCCTTTATGACCCTTTTCTAATTTGTTGAGTAATACTTATACGACTGAGAACAGTTCATCGATGATAAAATCGCTACAATATCAATGTTTAATGGTTTTGGTAGGTTTTAATCGTCTTGTCTAACTAAAGAAAAATTTAAAAACGTACAGCTCTGAGACCGTGCGCGCTGTTGAGCGTGAAGAGGGATTACAGTGGCACTACATTGACGTACAGTCTTTCGTATGCGAGTTAGAACAACAGGTGGTTCTGTCCCAATGCTTCTTCTCGTGGGACAGCAATTTCGGCAGAAAAGACATCTAAGAATTCCTCCGAATTCATCATTGAATCTTTGGTTTAAACCAATAAACAAACAAGGATTTATGGCACTATTGGCGTGTGATATGAAAAATAAACCGGATCTCAGTCGTTCAACCCTGAGCAAAGCTATGTAAGTGTTGGTAAAATATAATAAATGCTGGATGTGAGCTGGCAACCAACACAACGCAAACGTCACCGCCACGATGATGATCATGCGCAGTACCTTGCGCTTTGACAGTTCATTCTGATGTCTCTGGTGAACTGTTGGCTCTCCTGGGATCTGGCGTGACCAAAGATGTCGACCAATAAGAACATGAACCCATGCGATGAGAACAAGAGGAATCAAATATAATATCAAGAATATGGTCATGTAAAAGGCTCTAGCGATGAAAAACTGGACACTTCTGTCCGAGGTAAAGAAATTCCAAACCAATCTGCATTCCCAGTGAAAACCATCAGCATTCTTTACAACATCAGAGAGCAAGAGATACGGAAAAAATAACAGGGAAGACGAGATCCATATCACTGACGTGACGACTTTTGTGTTTCGAATGAAACAAATGTTTCGAAGTAGATGGAAAACGGCAAAGTAACGATCCACTGTAATGAAGACTAGTGTTATGACGCTCGCCGCAATGGACTGGCTCCCCAAGAACATAGCGAACTTACACGTGACTTTTCCCACTGCCCCTGGGATCCAGGAGAAGCCAGTATACAAAAATTTCACCTACAAGGACAGGGAAATACACAAAAGAGGTTTTTCAATAACAACCCGAGCTCATAGCGTGGGAATAAAAGATGTGTTAAATTGTCGGGAGTGAGTGAGAGCGTTTTTCGTAATGAAACTAAGCGATGAAGTAACATTTAATAACTGGACAACTGTTACTCACCATATACGGGATAATGAAGAGAGAAACAAAGAGATCTGCAACTGCCATATTTACAATTAAGAAATTGAAGTTAGTCCTCATCCTTTTACGAGAAACCACAATGTAAATGATACAGATGTTACCAAAGAAGCTGAGAGCGAATATAACCACATACGCTAAAGTTAGCCATGCAGTACTGCTGACAGGAAAGTAACGGTTAACAACTGATGAATTTAAGTTTGCCACATCTAAGAAAAAAAAGTGGGGAATAAATCAGCTTCGATTTCGAGATTTCTACAATTTTTCTAACAGATAATTTGTTAAGAACCTAATTAACTTAGCTTAGCCTTTCCTAAATAACGACGATGAGACGAAATATCTTTTTTATAGATCTCTCTCTCCAGTACGCCACCCGATTTTGCCACGACTGTACAAGGAAACCCCTCGTCCGATGTTATCGAGTTTCGCAATAACAGCGCTTGAGGGAAGAGAAAGAGAGAGAGAGAGAGAGAGAGAGAGAGAGAGAGAGAGAGAGAGAGAGAGAGAAAGGAAGAGAAAGAGAGAGAGAGAGAGAGAGAGAGAGAGAGAGAAAGGAAGAGAAAGAGAGAGAGAGAGAGAGAGAGAGAGAGAGAGAGAGAGAGAGAGAGAGAGAGAGAGGAAGAGAGAGGCATCTTCGCTCGAGTAAGGCGCATCATATTACTAGCGCCTGCTTATCTGCACAAGTGGGTTAACGATACCTTGAGGTTTGTACCTGACGGCTTTACCCACGTGTCGCGAAGAACACGTCGCTTCCGTTGATTATCACTCACGCAGAGGCTGCCTCGGTAACATTGAAAATTCGTATTCATCTAGAACGTGCGTAGACAAATATCTTGAAATTGGTAGCACATAAAAACGTACCTGCAATTGAAGAATTATCTGCCGCCTTCGTGCTACTCATTACAGTTCAATACTTATACTGTGGTTTAAACCTGAAACGAATCAAGAATTATTGGTACAAAGTAAGGTGTATTTCGTTCACCTAAAAGTCAGTTATGTAGCGATTAAGTGATCACTTCGAAGTAACATCGACCGACAGGAGGTAACATCTTCATATTACTTTTCGAATACGTCACGTGTACGGCCCGAGTGTACTGGAAGTTGAGAAATGTAAGGTAATTTAGCAAAACAATTTCATTCTTACACGGCCTGGGTTATATTCACGTACTTTGAGTAATCCGAGGGAGTTCGACTTACCCATTCCCAAGTGTAAATTATATATTTTCAGATAATTTGTTAGGAACAGAAATGGTAACTTAATGGTATATATACAATAACTACGTTTATCATATAAGGGGCAAAATTACTGAATTGTGATTGGTCAAGGCAGAGGGCATTTTTTCTTAATTTTTGTAATTGCCCCGGGCAAAATTACTTAAGAGTGATTGGCTGAAAATCGCTTAGCAACGGCTGCCAAGGTAAAGAAATTTTTGTTTGTTTTGTAGCAATGGCGTCCCGTTTTGCGCGAGATCAGTAAGAAAACATTTTGCCCCTTATATTATAAACAAATAATCACCGTGGTTCCTCGTAAAATTAAGGATTAATATCACTTGTGTTTTCGGAAGTTGCAAAAATTGCCCTCGTCGCTGCGCGACTCGGGCAATTTCAGCAACTTCCGAAAACACGCGTGATATTAATCCTTAATTTTACTAGGCCCCATTCGATTTCCTATACTTATTTTATTTAATCAAATTTTAGATTTTTACAATCAGAAAGACAATTACATCAATCACTTGCTCAATCTGGGGTAGGCTTAAAACGGAGTAAAAGACTACTTTAAAATCAAGCAACCTATTATTACATCCTGCATATATCTAGAGAAGTAATTAAGTAATATATGTAAAAAATAATATTATAGAAAAATTTACTGCCTGACGAGTGAATTCCACCTTAAATTTCACGCGAAAAACCGATATCGCACGAATCGCGAAGCGATGAGTGCGATATCGGTTTTTCAAGTGAAATTTATTGTGGAATTCACGAGTCAGGCAGTGAATTTTTCTTGAATCGCATAACTGAATAAAAATAAGAAAACAAGAAATTAAAACGGCAATATTATTGTTTGTTTTTATCCCGTACGCGCGCCCTTAAGAAAGCCATTTTAAAGACAACTGTCAGAACTGTCATTGTTAAGGGAACGGAAAGCAAGTTAAGTCGCTCACGTTTGAACCGTCGACAGTTTTAATTGTACCTCGTGAATTTTTCTTGAATGGCATAGCTAAAGCCATCAAATCACTGGGCGAAACCAGATGTTTTGTATTTTTGTGCGCCACGCCAGTGCGCAAACAATGGAAACCCATTCAAAGTAAGGTGTCAATATCTAGCGAATAGAGTGAACAAGATATTTTTAGAATGAAAACCACACTTTTATTTCAAACTCGTGGAGAAAGCAGTGCCTCACATTTTATTATCTTCAGCAAAAAAACTGAAAGTACAAACTATGAAGTTATTTAAGACAGAGATTTGCCTGCTACCACTCAACTTGGCAAAATGTGGCGCCGACAATCAACAACTGAATGGTCAAATCCTCAAGTGAAATGAAATTTCAAGCGTTCCGGTATCAAAGCAAGATCGACAAAAAAACGGTAAGTGCTTTACAGTTGTAAAAACAAGTGTATTCAAAATGTAATGATTAAGACTGGAATTTCTCGGTAAACTCTGACGAAAAACAATTTAAAAAAGGTTAAAAGTCACAATTTTAACAGTTTTTCTTTCATTGCAGGGTGTCGCTCGTTGGTATCAATGGTAGACTGAAAGTTTATGGAAATATTTACTGGACACTTATTAAAAGTTACTCCAGTAAACATTCCGCCAACTGCTCCTACCATCAGGTAACTAGAACGACTGTCATTGCTGTCAAGGTCACTAGTAGCTGCTGTGTTGCTTGGCGTGGCTGAGCTATTGAGAACAATCTCCCTTAAAGCATGACTTGAATAGCTGTTGGTAGTTGTCGTGCTTGGCATGGGTTGAAACCGGCCAACTTATTCGACTTTCGCCGCTATTTCCAGAGGATTATGGCTGTACGGGATATGGATTCCGGATTGGAGAGGCCAGTGAGCTCTGATATCTCTGGTGGGTCGAAATCATCACGGAGCGCTTGGATGACTGTTTTGCGACCACTCGAATTTGTGAATTTGCCGTCTAGTGTTTTTTGAAACCATGTTGTCTCTAAAAGAGGCCAGTTCGTCGTCTGTATAGGCTACAATGGTTTGGATTTCCGGAAAAGATGCTTGACCTTTTTCGGCATTGATACTTGTTTTCGTTTTCTTTCCTAACGCTTGTTTGGTTTTCCTCGGCAAGAACTGTCGTTTGGCTTTCTTCCCTCGTCTCTGCCATTTTGATTTTTTTTTTCTATGCGTTTTCTCGTACTTTTGAGCGGAGTGGCTTCCTCCAATTTTCTAAAAATTTGAATTTCAATTCAAAATTTGGAAGACATTCGTTTTCTATAAATTTGTTCATATTTGTTCATATTTTCGTAGCACTAGTTGTATTTACGTTTTTACGTTCATAACAATAATTTTTGCTCGCGACTCACGTCAGCGATATCGCTTCATGCATTAGTGCGATTCCACGCTAAATACCCTCTCTTCCGTTTGACGTATTGACCAATCAGAGCGCGTGTTTACTTTAAGCTATGCAATTCTATTAAAAATTGATGCAACTTAAAATTAGAAAAAAACTGTATTAAACTTATCATAATAAAAGGTCATCAAATTCTTACGAAAGATTGACAAGGTATTTGACTCTCTTATACTAACAGGTAATTCATTCCACATGCGACAAATCCGAACAAAAAAAGAATTCTTTAAGCTAAATAATGAAAACAATTAAAATCACCTGACTAAGGTATTTGACACTCTCAGGAGACAGCTATGGCGAGTCTCGACTTAACCCAATGGCTAGGGTTGGGGTTGCAGAAATCCATTGACCTTTTTCCAGTATTTTGATGTTAGGGTTACAGTTTAGGGTTATGGTTACAGTTTAGGGTTAGGGTTACAGTTTGGTTAGGGTTTGAGCAACCACAAGTCAAGTGACAAGCATTCTCATTGCCCTCTAGCACCCCGAGGCAAGTATCCAGATGGCACTGGTCTTGCTAATCCCAAGACTTTTTGCACTAACCTGATAATTTAAAAACTGTTAATTGTATTTTGTGCTCTAATCCCAAATCGAACCTCCCAAGGCTGTTGACAACTACCCTTCTCCTCTAAATTCCTATTCTTTATTAAGATTCACACAAAACTTTCTAGTTTTACTGATATCATAACTAGTTAACAGCTTGCATAGTTAGAGACATGAAAATAGCAATATAGTGACAAAAGGAAGATTTTATTAAGACGTCAGTCCAACTGAAAGGCACATCAAGCGTTAAATGATGAACATTCCTGAGCGGTTTGGTACAAAAGCAAAACGATACATAATCGAAAATATTTAACTTATATATATTCTTAAGACAGTTGAAAAAGAAGACTAAATCATTAATTTCTCTTCGATACTTCTAAGGTAATAAATTTAACTTTTTAAGGCGCGCGTATTTTTTTCCAAATTGTTGATGTCTCTTTTGGTATAAGGTAGCCATACCACGTTAGCATATTCAAAGCGCGATCGAACACAAGTAATACAAAGTAATTTCTTTGTACTAATATCATTTATGTTCGTGCATGTTCAATAAAGGACATTGAGCATTCTTTGAGTTTTAAAAGAGATAAGATCAACGTGATTATTCCAGCTTAAATTTTGGCTAACCAAAACCCCTTGGTATTTCTCAACATCAACACGGTCCAACTTAATCCCACCAAGATAATAGTCTCTATCGTCAATTGACCTTATACGAGAACCTTTTTCTGTATTCACCTGATTAAAATTAAGAACTTCCCCTCGAATTAAGTGATCTGCTTTTATCAGCTAAAGGCAATTAAACTTGAATCGTGGCATTACACTAATATATAAATTCACCCAAGCCTAAAAGCGGAGCTCGCATCTATTTTCCCGCACGTCTCGTCAACAAAACTAAAGCTCCGTGGCGTTGGCGTGCCCGTGCATGCTAAACGTAGCACCTTGTGCGGACGCCCGTACGGTAATAGGTCCAATTTTTTCGGCTTGATGGGTTACTACTACTATTTTGTATAATTATGGGGTTACGCTGCGCGTGCTGCGAGCTCCGCTATTATATGGTTTTATAAATAAATATTTACAAAGATCACAAACTCAATGATATGCTAGACCGGGAACGCTGAACTATTAGTGTTTACTGTTACGTTAATCAATTGGCTTATCACCACTGTTTTTCTCTTATCTTAATTACTTTACTTTATTAATTAACTATGGCATAATTTACAGAAAGCAATATCCACTGCCCGCAGTTAGTAGATTAGCTAGTCGAGGCGAGCAGTGGTTACACGTATTTTATGTTTATGCCAGTACAATTGGCTCACAAGAAAGACTAGAGAAAAAAAGGAAAAAATGCTAAATAAATAAACAAATAAATAAAAATGAATTCAATCTAATTAAGTTTACATTGCAAATATACGAAGCCGAGTTTTCAGGAAAATTTTGTTATTAAGTCGGGTAAACTAATATAATCATTTTCTTCTGAAAGTATTCGGAGTGAAGTATCGTGGACATTGGTTTTAAAGTTATTTTTGGGCATTTGACGCATTTCACACGATAAACTGTTTCAGATTTTTACACCGTACCTTGAAAAAGACTTGGTATGTTTGTCTAACCTTAAGTGTTTAACATAATCGTCACCTCTTCAAGATGATCTTGAACTATATGAGTGAAAATTAGATTTGGAAGCAAATAAGTTAGATATTTTAGTAGGTGTTAAGCTGTTAGATTTATCATGCATTAGAATAGCAACGGATTTAAAGTAGAGTAGATCTAAGGGAAGAAAGCTAGTGGAGACAAAATAAGGTACTGCATGAGAATTGTAGTCACCAAAGAACAGGAGGCGGAGAGCGCGTTTTTGAAGAATAAGAATTTTGTTTTTGTAAGTTCTAGCACCTTGGCCCAAAGCGACTATGCCATACAATAAGTAGGGCTGAATAAGCGATATGTATATTCAGGGGTATAGTGTGTAAGGCTGGCAGTAATTCCAATTGTTTTACTTATTTTTGAAGCAATGTGGGCGATGTGGTATTTCCAAGAAAGATTTTCATCAATAAGCACACCTAGATATTTGACATAATTTTTACATTCTAAAGAATTGTACGAGTTGTTTTGATGGTCAAGTACTTTCAAGTTGACTTGGTGATTTAACTTTTCTTGTCTTGGTCTAAAAAGGACAGAATTAGATTTCTTTATATTAAGTGATATTTATTTGCGATCAGCCAGTTATAAACCCTAAAAATTTCTGCAAAAACTGTAGATTCAAGGGATTTGAGATTTTTGTCAGCATATAACAAAGTAGAACTTCAATTTATCAGAGCTATTAGATATATCATTTATATAAATAACGAAAAGCAAGGGTCCTGGGACCAATCCCTGTGGGACACCTGATAACACTACTTCTTTTTTTGATATGTTTAATAAGAATTAATTTATTAGAATGGTGTACCACTCCTGAGAAGAACACTTGAGGAGCAAATGCTATGAACTGTTCCGTGATGGGTTTCATACTAGAGCAGCACTTTGAACGATAAATGTAGTTGGAAATAAACTTGAAATGAACTCAAACAATTGGCCGTCAATTTTCTATAGTCCTCCTTTATACTCTGTTGGCGACCACTAATACCGCTCCGTACCCCTTGAAAGAGAGCCGTCATGGGAAATAGCTTTGATGGTTGACAATTAATTTTATTAGATTTTGGCAGTTGATGGTTAAATGTCAAGGCCTTTACCGGTTGACGTTTATTATGAAGAAACATTTCTTGCCGTTCGACAAGATCATAACTGAGATCAAGCTTAGGTCATGTCGACAGTCTTGTACTCTGTCGATAGCTATCATCGCCAGCATATCAATGATCTCCTCGAGATCAACGACATTTTTATCTATAATCGATGTTTAAAATGTTAAAAGCGAGAAAAACACGAACGTTCCAATCAAATCGAAGAGAATTCTAAAAGTGCGAGATATTGAAGTGACAATCGAATGTAGGACAATCCTAAAAATGTACAAGATAGTAACGTAACTTACGAATTCGAATAAAAAAGTATCCGAAAGTGCGTTAGATTCTAACGTAACAATCAAATAAAAAAGAATTATAACAGTCTGCGAAATACTAACGTAACAACCGAATGAGAGAGTTTTCTAAAAGACCGTTTAATACTAACGTAAGAATCCGATGAAAGAGAATTCTGAAAGTGTGAGAGATAGCAAATATATAAATAAATAAATAATTTAGCAATGGATATTCCACTGGGTGGCTCTTCTTGTCCACTGTTTCCAGATCGAATTGGAATTTGGAATGTTGGTTTATGCAGAGGGAGGAAAACCGGAGGACCCGGAGAAAAACCCTCAGAACAAGGACAAGAACTAACAACAAATTCAACCCACATTTGACACCAGGTCCGCGGATCGAACCCGGACCACAGTGATGAGAGGCGAGTGCTCTCACCACTGAGAGAAAGAGAACCCTAAAAGTGCGCGAGATACTATCGTAACAATCAAATGAGAGAGAATCTAAAGAGTACATAAGATACTTACGAAACAATCGAATGTAGGTCGATCCTTATATGTGTAAGATATTAACGTAACTATCGTTTGAAAGAGAATCCTAAAAGTGTGTGAAATACGATCGTTATATTCATTATACATTGTTTACTCATAGAAATATATCTTCCTAATAAACGTCTTCCACCAAAGACTTTGAAATTTAACCGTCCAAACTCTTTTCCAGGGTCTTTCATCTTCCCGCCCTGTGGAGCGAGAGAAGGGAGACCCTGGTTTGGTCTGGTCACGTGTTTACAAAGCAAACAAATTTCCCTAGGGAAGAGTCTTTTATTTGCTCGATTTTTGCATCATATCCTTTGTCATCTTCAAAATAGCCTTTATCGTTTTTTAGGTCGCCATGTTTTATAGCAGCCTTCAAGTCGCTATATCTCCGAGCAGGTATTGTAACCTCAATTTAAAACCCAAACAAGTCCAGTGTTTAGAAGCGATATATTCGGGCAGAGATGTTGTGGCCGTTTAACCGACGGGATACAGTAAATCTTTGATTTTTCATCTTCCAGGGGGCTAGAAGATGAGAGGCCCTGGGAACGAGGTTGTCAACCGTCAACCACCATAGGCGTTAAAAATTATCAGTCAACCGTCAAACTGGAAAAAACTAACCGTCAACCGTCAGCTATATATCCCCCACTAAGACCCTCAAAGTAAGCGTGCTAATCTGAAGAAAAATATCTAACAGTCGGTCACAGGGGAAATGTTGCAAAATAAAAAGTTGCTGCTATTTTCACTCATTGTCCACAAAAAAGATATAAAAAAAAATTACGTTTTGCATAATGAAGAAACTTTGACACAGGCGGCCCAAGCGTACTGTGTGTGATTTTGGGGTCAAAAGTTCACTAACGGCAATAGCTTACATATTTAGATTGAATTTTAAGCGTAATTGTGGGCCGTTAAAAAAACATTATAAAAAAAATTATGAAAAAAATTAAGAAAAAAATTAAAAAGGATAACAAAAGCGAAGAATAAAACGTGTGAAGTCTCCTTACCTTTTCCGTAGCTGCTTTGTTGCCAACGGTCGTTTTAATTTAACGCTGTTTTGGCGACTTTCTATGTGAAGCATGCGCTGTTGGCAACAAAGCGGTTGCGGAAAAAAGGCAAGAAGACTTCACACGTTTTATTTCTCACTTTTGGTATCCTTTTAATTTTTTCTTAATTTTTTTCCTTATTAACGGCCTACACTTACGCGTAAAATTCGATCTTAATATGTTAGGTATTGCCGTTAATGAAATTTAGACCTCAAAACCACACACAGTGCGCTTGGGCCGCCTGTGCCTTTGACAGATTTTTTTCGGGTGCTGCAAACTGATTATAGAAAACCTTTCTGCATATTAAAAAAATGCCAAAACAATAAAAGTTGTCGCAATTACAAGCATTTGCTACAATGATAAAGTTGCTGCGCATTAAAAAAATTCCTGCAAAAATAACATATAATAAATTTAATGCGTACACATAAAATTTGCTGAGGAATCTGGAGCGATCCACAATTGTTGGGAAGCCATGTCGTGGGAGAAACTGCGCGCTTGAGGACAAATATTGCCACAAGTGCAGAGATGGTCTGTGACAAAACGTCACGCTGAGTGCAATAAGAGCCAATAAAGGTTCAAAGGAAGATGAAACAAATGGCATTGCAAGCTCTACGGGTAGTGGTAGAAGAGCCTCAAGGGTTGTAAACTTTCGCTTGCAGAGGATTCCCTTCAGCGCAAGGGGGAAGGCAAGATTCCCCTCTGAATTGGCTTACTTTTCTTTGTAGTTAATTAGACATAACAGAAATAGAGAATTGAAAGCGGTGTAGGTCATCTCGCTGGGCTTAAAAAACATGTTTCATATGTTTTGTGCGACTCTCATGGGTATGACAACTTCTGTGTGGTTTACTTTCTCTCTCACTTGTTGCCTACCGATTGTCGCCTCTCAGTGTTTCTCAGATGCTCTTAGAGCCGCGTGCTTTAGCAAAGTAATAAGAGCAAAGTAATACCTTCATATACGTTTGATTGAAAGTATATATTAAAAGGAGAGAGCCTGGTATGTATACTGAAAAAATAACTCCGTATTTTATTAGAGATGCCCTGTCCATTCCACGATAAAACTGCGTCAGTACAAAATCTGAATTATTTTTAATAAATCTCGAGGCTTTTCAAAACTACAACTTTTTTGCGCAAAAATGTATAGGTGTTGAAAGAGGAAAGGGAATCCAGTATTGAAGCAACGCAAGATATGCCAGCTATTAACAATTTTACGTTACCTGGAAAAATGCTGTTGGCGAAGACTGTTCGGGGTTGGGAATACTCTTCACTGTCTTCTTTCTTTGCGTTCAAAAGTGTTTCACATTTCATGTACACTGGTGAAGTTTCGTTTTGAAAAGGCTAAAGTACACTTGATGTTAAACTTGACTGTTTCCCGCTTGAATGGTTGACTTTTCCAGCAGATGATTAATTACGAAAACCAAGCTTGATGGCCGACAAACCGATTTCTGATGGATTTTATTGTAAACAGAAGAGCTCGAATGATTCACGTTTCGACATCTTCAATCTATCGATGGACATCTGATTGGAATTAGGTCAACAAGATTAAAGGTGTAATACAAAGATAGGATCATATATTCAAAAGCACCTGTCAACTAAAAAGGAATAAATTCTATCGTTATTTTTTCAATGGTTTCTCTTCTTCTGCCTGCTAGTAAAATATTAATAAATGTGACATATTTGACCGCGTAAAATAATAAAAAGGATATGAATATTAGAGACCACTACTTTGGATAAGGTAAAAACATTTTTTTATAAAAATAAGGCGAGTGCAACGATGAACAGATGTTATCGTTGTTCTGCGTAGGAGGTGTGTTGTAAGAGTCTCAATGAGGATTAACCTTAAGCCTTAAAAGGGCCTAGAATGTAACCGTCAGTCGTCAATAGGGATAGATTTCTACCGTCAATCGTCAAAAAGGATAAATTTTTACCGTCAATCGTCAAAAAAGCAGGTCAATATTAACCGTCGACGCTTTGAAGGTGTTTCGGATCTCCCTTTTTTCCCCATTTTCTCTGCTTAACGCGAAAAGGGGAAGGTCTTAAAAGGATCTTTAAACTGGTAAACCAGACTCCAGGTTACCATACATGCTCACTTTGTGGTGATGTTTATTGCTTTTCGCCTATAAACTGACTGTTTGAGAATAATCTGATACCTAATTTTAATAGTTTATATTAAAAAAGGGCTGACTTCTTTCATAACCCATTAATTTTGGCGGTTGACCTCGCCACCCAGCGATTTTCTCCTCCTTCGACAGAGAGAAGACAAGTTTACATCATGTCGATTGTGGACCAATATATAGAAAAGGTGCCGTGAGCTTCTATCATACAGAAGAAGATAAAACTTTCGAGCGATTCAAAATTTCCTTTTGGTGAAAAGATTTGTAAGTCTACGGATACACATTGATTACCTAGGGATCAATGACTAGTCTAACAAATTTGGGTGCGGCGTTTATGAGGTCAAGCTGTACCAACCTATACAAAAGAAAGCCTCCACGCCGTTTCACATTTTGAACATGAAACCTTCAGCTTCCTGCAATCATATGCACTTTGTTCGCATCTCAAAGAAGTCTGAAGCGGATCACAAAGTGTGGTTTACAGGTAAAACCAATGATTTTATGAAGTTAACTCTCCACCCTGAGTGACAGATTGCCTCTGTGCTTACTTGAGGGTTTACTCTAATAAGTGCTCAGCAATGTTAGCGAAGTTGTAGGTCACCAGCCTGACTGGCTCTGAGTTTAAATGTAATTAACTGAGAATGCAGGCCTAGGTTGCCTCGTACCAGAAAATTATTAGCAATAAATGCAAATTTTCGAAACGAGAGAATTCTGTAAGGTATTGGCTCCCGCTAGCCCATCCACAGTAAATTACTTGTTTACTTAAAGTAAATTGTGTGGTAGACGACAGTATCTATTGCGATCGCCACTTAATAACTTGTAGCCAAGTGATGACGTAAAGCTTAGTTTCAAAAATTTTTTCCACCAGAGTCTTCACTTTGTGTTTGGTTGCGTATACGAGTGGTTCAGAAGATGATAGGGGCTTGCCTGTTGGGTTGCTAACTTTGAAAAGTAAGCACCAATTATATAAACTTTCTGATCTCAATCACAGTAAAGTAAAACTCCCACTTTTATGTTCATTTCTTTATTATGGGTGAAACTGAATAAGAATGAAAAATTATCCAATTTTCTAAAAAAAAAAGTCCGTGTGGTTGGAAAGGATTTGATGTACAATGCTCTGAACAGTAAAACGGAAACGGGAGAATATCAACCAAATTCAGTTTTCCGAAAGAAACGCGTTTGCGATACTAAAAGCCTTTAAATGAGTTACTTTCAAATATATTCATTGTTAATGTAAGAAAAAAGAGCAATTATCTGCGGCTTTGACTGGGCAGGAGACAAGCTTGATTTCTGGTGTTTGACACCTTGTAACATTATAACACGGAAGAACTACGACATCATTCGCACAGTGGTTTATGAAACAGATTAAATTCATTTCATGCAATCGTATAATCACTCGTTATTTATATTATAATTCGCATTTGTGAGATGGATCTGCTCGTATAAAGGCACGGCCAAAGGAAAGGAAAGGAAAGCGGTTTTAGTGGGCATGGTATAGATGAGTTATAACACTGTCATATAATGCACTTCGCCCGGCTAAGGAAACGAACTGTCGGTCTTTCCTGTTTAACGATGAGTCCCTTCAGTGTTTGTTATGATTCATCCTGCTCACGAACCGATGATACATTAAAAGACGAAGAGAGCTGGTTTCTAGTATCCAGTTCTTCCTGTAGCACCCGTCTGCGGGACTGTAACACTGAGATCTGCTGTCTGAGAGGTTCCACGGTATCCTCAAGGTCCTGGTAATTTTGCAGGGGAAAATGAAAATTATTAGCAAAATACGAACTGCCTTTATGAGGGGGTATTCCACAATTCACTTGACAGAAAATTATTACAATCCATATATTACGACCTTACCAGCTTAATAAAATGAAGATTATTTAAAAACCACTCGAAAGGCTGGAAATAAATTTGCCCGTATTCATGATGTTTTTAGCTGAATCTGACTGACCAAATCTGAGTTGAATTTGTTTTGAATTAAACTTCCCTTTAAGCGACACTCCTCCCTTATCAGGTGAAGCAGTGTGAGAGCGAAGTAATATATCAGTTAACCCTTTAACCACCAAGAGTGACCAGCATCAAGCTTTTCTTTACAGTATCACCCCAATAAGTTCACGACAATCAAGAAAATGATCATCAACTACACAAACTCCTGATTGTCAAACAAATTTTCTTTGTCGGTACCTTTGGAAACGCATGGAGGACAGCTTAGAGCAGAGGTGATGGGTTCAAATCCCGTACAGGCCTCATTTTCACTACTGCTCAAAAAGTGTTCATTACTGCGAAGATCGCTTCCATATTCATTTCATAATCCGCAGTTCATATGTATGATTTTAATATATTCACAGGCAGTAGCTTACCGATGTTAGGATGCACAGGGGTAAGAGCCACCTTTCAAAGCGACATTTTCTTATCATTTATGCTCGACTTTTCTTTATGAAGTGCACTTGTAGATAACTACCCCTCGAAGAGAAGCCGGCATAAGACCTGTCACTTTCTCTTCATGTAGCAGACGCATTCTGAACAACCGTGAAACAAAACAGAAAACACGTTTTGTCTTTGCATAAGACCTTGTATTAAGAAAGCCAAAGTTTCATAAAACGACAGAAAACAAGTTTTACATGTTCGGGTCCTCCACCCCACCCCTACTGCTCCTGGGTTCGTTGTTGGTATCCAGCTCTCGCGCAATTTTCTTCTACATCATCTAAATGCTAAAAGTCGAAGTTTATTGCAAAATTAAAAGCGCGTAGAAATACAACGAGGTTTACTCAAATAGACTAGTGTGCTTTGTTTGAAGCGAAAAAAGTTCAAGAAAATGTCGACGTGAGCTTTAACACGAGTTTCGTTCCTATGAACATAATTCGCTATTAAATCTAATGAAACTTATATCATACGAAAGGTTAGTTCTTGAATTTATTCATCTTTTAGTTTTTATGATGCGAAATTAATAGCGAGTACAAACACGGCAAAAGTTGGCAGAAAGCGACTTGGCCTCCTTTAGGAGTCCCTTTGTGCTTGAAACAAAGGGTTTATCAATAAAACAAAGAAAGGACGCCAAAGTCTGTTTGACTAAACTTCGCTGTATTTGTACGTGCTTTAAATTTCGCATTATACTTCGACTTCTTAGCATTTTTATGATGTAAGTTTCATACGATATCATTCATATCGGTGTGTAGTCGCAAATCCACAATTTATTTATAAACTTCAACAATCGAGATCAGGTGAGATCCACATACACTTCTTAACCTTTGCACGATTCGCTAAATGAAAAATATACGAGCGACAAGGAAACCTGGAAATTTCAAACGCTGAATTGTCCTTTTTTTTCTAAAGAACTCGCATTATGTAGGAGCTTTTGGAAATCCGCAGTCAAGCTAATGTAAACTACAGCAAACATGACGACTCATTTTCCTCGTGCTCGCTCTAAGACCGCTATGCCTTATGGGAGGGACACGCCTCCCAACACTAGAACAAGAAATCTTTTTAGCAAATGAAAATATTCACTAAAGGGTAACAACACAGTGGAAACCACTTAGCGAAAATCACTGGGCGAATAAATCACTCTAGTTTTGCTGTTCACAAACTGATCATAATCTACGTGATATCAACATGTTTCATTTCGTTTAACGTTCCCTTATTGAGACGCTACACCTAACTTCTGAGTCTCTTTCCCTTTTCGCAATGTACTACTGCATATTAGCTTTCATTTGATGTAAGTTTCACACGAGAGGCTACACGTAACGCTTAAGTCAAGTCGCTACCGCTGGTGATTTGACTTCGAGTGGTGGCGAATTTGTTGTGGTGGCGAATTGACCGGATATTCTTTTGAATAATCAACAGTACTGGTATGGCAAACACACACGAATTAAATGACTATGGCGACGATCTTCTCTTTAAAAAAAAACACGAACCCTAACCTAGAGATCTTACGGAAAAGTATTGTACAATTTCAACGACAATTCTTTTCTACAATGGCGTTTGTAAATCCTGTCTTTTTTCCACCGAAAACTGAAGCCGAAAACTGAGGCCAAAATGGTGTTGACTGCGTCACCAGCCTTTGGCGAAATTGCAGAATGCCAGATGAAAATTCACCAAAGGAAAGCATCGTATATCAGAAATAGGAAACGTACAATTTTTGGCTCCGTCAAATGAGAAAGACAGGCAAAAGATCCGCTTTTCCCCGAAGACAAGGTAGAAATATGTGCACTTCACCATTCAACTAAATTGGATTCATTTCATTACAACAAAAATCTGAGCAAACGCAGCTGCAGACAAGATAATTTGTCACAAGAACAGAGTTAGAGGTGTACAAAGTTTGCCTAAATAAAACAATCCTTAAATTGAATTTAATTGTGTTCGGGGATCGAACTAAATCAAACACGGAAGTTCTGTTGAGATCGATTATCAAACGATGTGGGCAACGAAAAAAAGATAGCATTGTTTATATCTTCAAGTTAACGTGTAATTTTCTTTTTATTACATGGACAATAGATATACACGGTAAATATTAAAAAGCTGGCTTTAATACCTCAAATAGGCGACTATTCGAAATGTCAAGTGTAGGTGATCGGTTACCGGAGGTAGGCCTGTCCCGATTGTGCTCGTAAAATGCTGGAAAGTTGCTCTCTGAAATGCCAAAAAGTTGACCCCTAAATTTCTTGATATTGTCTATGTAAACGTTGATTAACTCCCAGATATGGGTGAAATCTAAGGGTACTCTGAAAATTAACTAAAAGAAATGAAGATGGACTTTTTGGGGCGTCATTTAAGCCGATTATCCTTTGCAATATTAAATAAGGAACGTAATAGGCCTGTGAAACGTTGTCAAATAACAGGTTATGTGTTCAAAAGATTGATAAACATCACCATTTTCAATTTGAAGAGATGGAAAATCGTGGTTCTCTCGATGGTGCATTCAAGAACAGCACATCTTTCAAAGGAATTTTTCATTTATTCAATCCCTTAAGGTAGTTCTTTGTGATAGAATGCTATGTTGATATCTTGGGGAGACGTTACTAAACCTTTACTTATTTAGGGAGTAAAGTATTGTGTATTTGATTTTTTTCTTTGTTGACAAACACCAGAAGTGCTAAACCACTAACTGTTTCAATTTGACAGTGCTTTCATCTCCAACGGTGCAGAAGATACTTTTAAACAATTAATTACAATGCTTACATTTCCTGAGCAAAATTACATGAAGACGACCATACACATCAGGTCACATCTTTCGCTGAAAACTTTATCAATAATGGTTCTTAAACCATACTTTTGTCTACCTGAGCTGCATTACACACAATCAAATGATACAATTATAACGGAGACCAAACAATGTATGGGTCTTCAAGGACTTCACAGGTCTTTTAAAAACATTAATTGGTCAATTTATTTGCCTAAGAATATATAGTTTCTGAGTCTGATATTTCAGACGTAAATTGATTCTTTCGTGGTAACTGTTTGTCTGTCTTAAAAATTCTTCCACTTTGTGTTTGACCATATGCAACAGACAGATAACGTCTTCCATGTACCTCTTTCAACCTGGTGGTTTAATTGTGCAGTGGTTGATAATACCTTGTTCTACTCTTGCAATGAAAATATTGACAAGCTATGTGTGGTTTCTAAGAAACATTAATGAGTTCCGGATGATAATAAGAATAACGACGCGCAAAACACACTAGTTGAACGTGGTCCTCTAAAGTCCTACAAAGTAAGTGTAGCTTTTCATATAGACCATGATTATTTCCATGCAACTCCTTCCCCTAGGCTGGCTTATCATTGATGACCCTTTTTTAATTTGTTGAATAATACTTATTCGACTGAGAACAGATCAGCGATGATAAAATTTTTACAATATCAATGTTAAATGGTTTTGGTAGGTTTTTATCGTCGTGTCTAACCAATGGCAAAAAAAGGTTCAATACGGTCGGTTTTCATCTTCTTGTCTAACCAAAGAAAAGTTTCAAAGCGTACAGCTGTGAGACCGTGCGCGCTGTTGAGCGTGAAGAGGGATTACAGTGGCACTACATTGACGTTCAGTCTTTCGTATGCGAGTTAGAACAACAGGTTTTTCTGTCCCAAAGCTTCTCCTCGTGGGAAAGGAATTTCGGCAGAAAAGACGTCTGAGAATTCCTCTGAATTCATCGTTGAATCTTTGGTTTAAACCAATAAACAGACAAGGATTTATGGCACTATTGGCGAGTGATATGAAATCTAAACCGGATTCCAGGCGTTCAACTTTAATCAAAGCTTTATAAGTGTCGGTAAAATAACAAATCAATAAATTCCGGATATGAGCTGGCAACCAACACAACGCAAACGTCACCGTCACGATGATGATCATGCGCACCACTTTACGCTTTAACAGTTCATTGTGATGTCTCTGATGAGCAGTTGACTCCCCTGGGATCTGGTGTGACCAAATATGTCGACCAATAAGAACATGAACCCATGCGATGATAACAAGAGGAACCAAATACAGTATCAAGAACATGGTCGTGACATAGGCTCTGGCGATGGAAAGCTGGACACTTCTGTCTGAGGTAAAGAAATTCCAAACCAATCCGCATTCCCAGTGAGAACCATCAGGACTCTTTAAAGCATCAAGGAGCAAGAGATACGGCATAATATACAGGGAAGATAAGATCCATATCACAGAGGTGACTAGTTTTGTGTTTTGAATGAAGCAAATGTCTCGAAGTGGATGAAAAACGGCGAAGTAACGATCCACTGTAATGAAGACAAGTGTTATGATACTCGCAGCAATGGACTGGACCGCCACGAAGTAAACAAACTTGCACGTGACTTTTCCCACTGTCCCTGGGATCCAGGACAAGGCAGCATACAAGAATTTCACCTACGTGGACAGGGAAGTACACAAAAGAGGTATTTCAATAACAACCCGAGCTAATAGCTTGGGAATACAAAATGTGTTAAATTTTTGGGAGTGAGTAAGAGCGTTTTTCGCAACTAAACTAAGCGATGAATTAATATTTAATAATTGGCCATCTATTACTCACCTCAACTGGCATGAGGAAGAGAGAGACCAGGAGATCTGCAAATGCCATGTTTACGATTAAGAAATTGAAGTTAGTCCTCATCCTTTTACGAGAAACCACAATGTAAATGATACAGATGTTACCAAAGAAGCCGAGGACGAATATAACCACATATGCTAAAGTCATCCATACAGTACTGCTGACAGGAAAGTAACGGTTAACAACTGATGAATTCATGTTTGCCACATCTAAGAAAAGAAAAATGGAGGAATAAATCAGCTTCGATTTTGAGATTTCTACAATTGACCTTCACATTGACATTGACCAATCATTCTGACCAATCAGAATGTCTGGTTTGTTTCTTTCTTTGCACTGAATTAACCCTCTTCTGCACTGAATGAACTCTCTTCTGCACGGAATTAACTGAAAACTGCATTCATCTTAACCAATCAGAACTGAGGAATTTTTTCATGTATATTATTAAAAACAATATGAACTATTGAACAGTAATATTGCTTCAATCTGCTGATAACTGACAACTCCCCTTGGAGGAACATTTGGCAACAAACTATGACCCGGTACCAATAATAATAGATAAAAAAAAAGTCCCTTCTCCTTGCAGTTAAAGACAAATACATTACCTAATAGGGTTCGTAAAAGCCTTGAACGTCCTTGGAGATGCTTGAATTTAAAAATAAAAATTCAAGGCCTTGAATGTACTCTAATTTGAGGACAAGGGCTTGATTTTTGCGATGCTTTTTCTTTAGCAATTTTCATGTTGAAAATAACAGTACACTCATGGAAAAGCTGAGAAATAATATCAAATAATTTAAAATTGCATATGTAAACCTTTCCAAAAGTGGTCCTTCAATTTTCTAAAACTTGGCCTTCAAATTGATTGAAAAGTCCTTGAATTTCAACCTTTGGCATCTGTAACTAACTAACGTAACAATTGTCGCGGAGTTTCCGCGAATTTAGGAACTGGAAACTAGCGAGAGGCCTAGCAATGTAACTCCAGTCAACCAACATGGACACGGAGGACGCTGAACTGTTAACAGGTGCTAACATTCTGCTTCTGTTGTCTTTACTTAAATGAAAAATCGTTGCTAGAATAAAGAAGAAGCGTCGCTTCTTGGTGCGGAAAGTCTTAAGAAAGAGAGAATTCTTTGCTAAAGCGATTAAACAAACAGTCGTATTTTCCAATTTCTTCCGTAAACTGTTCCGTGTCAATTTCACCTTCCATCTTGTCGAAACACACGCACGTGTAAAAGTTGATAAACAACTGGTTGTCATGGTATCATGACGCTTGCAGTGCTTCACGCTGGGAAAACATAGCATTATAGGACACATTCTGATCGCATGATCGCAGAACTTTGTTCACAGATGATCGTACTTGATCGCACACGATCGCAACCGATCGCACGAATAGAACATACATAACCACATATGCTAAAGTCATGCACACGGTACTGCTGACACGAAAATAACCGTTAGCAACTGATGAATTCATGTTTGCCACATCTAAGAAAAGAAAAATGGGGAATAAATCAGCTTCGATTTTGAGATTTCTACAATTTTCTTACAGATAATTTGTTAAGAACCTAACTTAGCTTAGCCATGCTTGCCTGATTAACGACGCTGCCTTAAAGACGAAAAACCTTTTTTATAGATCTCTCTTAGCTTTAGTTTGCCGCCCGCTTTTGTCACGATTGTACGAGGAAACCACTCGTCCGATGTTATCGAGTTTCCCAATAACAATTTGTGCGAGGGGAAAGGCATCTGTGATTTCTTACTTGAATGAATCTTCGCTTGAGCAAGGTGCTTCACATAACTAGCGCCTGCTTATCTCAGTGGCCTACCAATACCGTGCAATTGGTACCCGACGCCTTTCCCCACCTATCGTGAAAATCACTTCACTTCTGTTGATTTAGTCTTATGCAGAGGCTCCCATGGTAGCATTACGAAATCATATACATCCAAAATGTGCCAAAACAAATATCCTCAAACTTATAGCACATAAAGACGTACCTGCAATAGAAGAATTATTTGCCGCCATCATGCTGCTCATTGCCACTCATTGATCAAAAACTTTAACGTCTTTTTACTGTGGTTTGAACCTGAAACAAAGCAGGGAATGTTAAAAATTGATCTTCCACAAATAAAATTCTCACCAAAACTAATGGTACAAATTAAGGCGTATTTGCTTCACCTCAAAATCAGTTCTGCAGCGATTTAAAGGGGTTCTCATACTTTGTACTGAGCAAATACCGTGAATTGTTTCCAACTGTTCTTATCATTTATCAATTACCACGTTTGACCTTTCCATCTTTTCATACAACCGTAGAGTAAAGAAAACAATCTCGATTTTTTTTAGAACCGATTATCGCCGGGGTAGAGATTGAATTTATCTGATTCCCCTTTGGGTCTCTAATATTCATATGACCCCCTCCACTGAGTTGGCAGTCAATTTTTTAAAGTCCTCCTTTATGCCCTATTGGTGACGACTGATAACGCTCCGTTCCACTTGAAAGAGGGTCTTCATGGAGAAAAGCTTGACGGTTGATGGTAATTTTTTTTTCCATTTCGACAGTTGATGGTTACTGTCGTGGCCTTTACCGGTTGACGTTTATTACGAAGAAATTTCTAGGAGTAAAAAATGATTAATGAACGTTACTTTGATATCTCGGGCACTTTTGCTTTTCTAGCCTGTTCCAGTTGTCATTCAGTAAAACGGAGCGAAATAGTAAGTGGTGCTATGGTAAAAGAGGAGTGACAAAGAGAGAGAGGCTGGGTCGAGTCGAAAAACCTTTTTACAAATTAAAAAAAGTTGCCTTAAGAATAAAAGTTGTTGAAGTTATAAACAGCTGCTGCAACGAGAGAGGGTCTCAACAGATTTAAACTGTCAGCCGTTATACAGCTTAAAATTCAGCCGTCAGCCGACAAAAAGGGTGGATTTTTACCCTCAGCAACAGCTTTAGATCGGTGAGAATCAAGAAAAATTAACAAATCTCCAAATTTCCAAAAGTACTCAGTTTACCTTCATTTTTACTCGGGCTTTCCGAGGGAAACGCCCAAGGCATAAATTGGTTTTTTTTTTGCGCGTTCAGTCCCAAAACGCAGTTCCACTACAGCGCATGCGTGAACTTTGAGAGCGAATGCGTTCAATGAACCCAAGAGTGCATAGTTTAAAGAAATGGCTGCCTTTGGGGACAATTCCTTGCTTAATGTACGCGGAAGAAGTTCGAAGGCTATTACGCTCAATATACATACCAAGTCACACACCGTTCGCGGTAGACCCACACTAAAACTTGTGGAGCGTTTTGGGAACGGGTCGGCCCGCGAACTTTACGAGCAATCCCTTACGATTGAACCTTCTATCGAGAAATATCTCATATTATGTTTACATGTAAACACAACCGTGGAACAACCAGAAGCAACGCTGAACCGTCTCAGAAGAAAGGGCAGAAACCTGAAGGAATTTGTTTATGAGCGTATTCGTCCAAGCATACCGAAGTCTTACCTACGTCGTTATGTGAAGGTTAGAGGAGTTACAAAGAGTGTTTGTAAGCTTAATACGAAGAGGGTAAGATTAAATAAAGTTAAACATCATGAGAAGAACTATTGAAGTATTGAAGTATATAAGTTGACTTGTTTTCTGAGGGCATATCGAACGATGATTAAACTGAAGTATAGAGCAAGTCGGTATTTATCAATGTTTTCTTGTAATAGACCACTGTGTCTTCACAAGAGTCAGACACACGTATCAAACTATTGTAAATTTCAACTGAGTTCAGATATACCTTACTTTTAAACGAGAATTTTCCAGCAGAGAAGGCTTAACGACCGTCAGAATCTATTTCAGCAACGAAATACAGTAGACATATTTATTGACAGAACCCAAGAATCATTTACTGTAAAGAACGCGTTCTTTAATATTCTGTCACGCAGTGCTAACTATAAATCAAAGGCGGCTAGCGTTCAAATTCTGCCTGCTGTTCCAGAATAAGATGTGTGTGGTAAGTTTACCCGAGGAAACCCTCGAGAATATCAACACCAAATTGGCTTACATACCAAAACAGAACAAACAAGACGGGCAAGTAGTACTGGCAGTATTATAATGGGAAGAAACTCGTGAAGTGTAAAGTATTTTATTAAAAACTGGATCATTGGATAATGCAATCCAAGACTTTTTATTGGCTTAACCATTATGGTATATGAGCCAATATACCATAATCTACAAATATGGTAAGCGTATGAGTCAGCTTAAAATCAAAAGGCAGCTAAAAAATCCGGTTTCTTCATACAAAAAAATAATTTTTTGAGGACGTTTTTAATAAAACAATTATTCCACTCGCGCTTGTTGGATATGAGATGATTATAGCCAACTCGGCGCTACGCGCCTCGTTGGCTATCTATCATCTCAAATCCAACGCGCGCTCGTGGAATAATTGTTAAATATTACTAAGCGTTGTTGCTGTTTAATGTGTGTTTAACTTGTAATTTCTACAGTTTTCTGTTTACAGGGTCTTCATTTTCGTAGTACGAAAACGAAGACCGTGTCTTAGGTCTTAGGTCTTACGTCTTACTTTTCGAGGTCTTCGGTTTCGTAACACCCAATCGCAACGTAACAATGTAGAGAATTCAAATAATGTGCGAGATAGAACTGTCACGACGCAAAGAAAGCGAATTCACAGAGTGCGCGAGATACCAACATAATAAGGCACCGATGGGGAATTCGAAAGGTGTGGGAGATACGATCGTAACATTTATTATACATCGTTTACTCATAGAAATACATCTTCCTAAGAAACATCCATCCGTTAAAGACTGATAGCTAATCGTCGACCATCATAGGCGTTAAAAGTTATCCGTCAACCATCAAAATCGAAAAGAATTAATCGTCAAATTAACCAGTCATTTTCCACAAGTGGGTGGCATAATAAAGAAACCTGTGGCGGTTCTTTTTCAGGTGCTGCAAACTGATAAAAGAAAACCTTTCTGCAAATTATAAAATTTGCCGCAAAAATAGAGGTTGTTGCAATGCCGATATAGTTGTTGCACATTAAAGAAAAGATTGCTGCTAAAAAACAACATGATTTAATGCGCACACATTAAATTTGCTGCGGAATCTGGACCGATCCACGATTGTTAGGAAGCCATGTTGCGGGAAAACCGAGCCCTTGAGGCCAAAATTGTCACATGTGTAGAGAAGATCTGCGCTTGATGAGTGCAATTCGAGTCAATTAAGGTCTAAAGGAAGATGGAAAAGATGACAGTGCAAGCGCCACTGTAGCGGGCTAGGGCTCCTCTACCGGGTAGAGGAGCCTGAGGTTTGTAAACTTTCGCTTACAGAGGATTTCCTTTAGCGCTGGTAAGAATGCGAAAATTCTCTCAGTTAATAATAATAATAAAACATGAATTAAATGCGCGCACATCACTGCTTCGGAAATTGGACCGATCCACGATTGTTAGGAAGCCATGTTGTTACCCTTTCGAAGTTAAAGATGTTTTGCTCGCTTGAGGGTAAATATTTTCATAAGTACAGAGATGGTCTGTAAGAAAACTTCATCTTGAGTGCAACTAGAATCGATAAAGGTTCAAAGGAGGATGAAAAAGATGGCAGTACAAGCGCCACTGGTAGTGGTATAGTTTTGCCTCGGTGTTTTTAACTTTCGCTGGGCCTAGAAACATGTTTCATGTTTTGTAGGACCCTCATGGTTATGAAAACTTCTGTTTAAAATTTTGTTCCGTGTTTCCAAAGGAAAGTGATTTCATTATCGAAGCAACGCAAAATAAGCTAGCTATTAATAATCTTACGTTACCTGGAAAGATGCTGTTGGAGAAAACTGTACGCGGTTAACAATACTCTTTACTGTCTTTCTTTGGGTTCAAAAGGGTTCGACATTTCGTGTACACTGTTGAAGTTTCGTTTTGAAAAGTCTGAAGAACACATGACGTTAAAGCTGTACCCCGCTTGAATGGCAGACTTTTTGCTGCAGATGATTAATTGCCAAAAACAATCCTAATGGCGGACATAAAGACTGCTTAGGGATTTTATAGTAGACAGGAGGACTACAATGATTCACGTTTCGACATATTTAATCTAGTGATGGACATCTGCTTGGAATTAAGTCAACAAGAATAACGGTGTAATAAAAATGCAGGAATATATATTCAAAGGCAACTGTCAGCTAAAAAGGAAGAAATTTTATCTTTTTTTTCTCCTTGTTTTGCTTCTGCTCAATGGTGAAATATTGATCGGATGTGACACACTTGGCCGTGCAAAACCAATACTTTGGATGAGCTAAACAAATTTTCAATGAAAAAGTAGAAGTGAGAACAACAGCTAACAGATGTTATGTTTCAGCTCCTGATCTAAAATGCTCGCCTTAGCTCGTTTTTCTTAGTATAAATATCGATGATGTTGGACAACATCGTTTGTTGATTGGTACTTACTTGTCGCTAACCGGTAAATTTTTTTGGCGTTTTTTCGTTAGTCAGCTATAATCTTCGCCTTTGACGCAAGTCGGTTAACCCCATTTCCTTACCTAGAATACTCTTCCTGAATCATAAAAGTATTGATAATGTTAGACCATGTCGGTTGTCGGTTGGTATTTACTTGTCGCTAATCCGTAATATATTTTTTTTGCGTTTTGTTGGTAGCTGTCAGTTCTTACGTTCAACTCGGTTCTAAGGCACTTTCAAAATGGTGTCGACTGCGTCAACGCCCTTTGACAAAATTGCAGAATGTGAGAAAAAAGCACCAAAGAAAAGCCTCGAAAATCAGAAATAGGAAACGTAGTACAAGTTTTGGCTCCATCAAATGAGAAAAACTGGCAAAAGATCCGCTTCTTCCCGAGGATAAAGTAGAAATATGTGCACTTTACTATTCAACTAAACTGGATTCCTTGGTCAAAATTGTAGAATGCAAGAAAAAATGCGCCAAAGGAAAGCCTCGGAAATCAGGGGTAGGAAACGTAGCACAAATTTTGGCTCCGTCAAATGAGAGATACTGGCAAAAGATCCGCTTCTTCCCGAGGTTAAGGTAGAAATATAATATGTGCGCTTTACTATTCAACTAAATTTGATTCCTTGGTCAATTCATTTACAACACGAATTGGACAAACTGCAGCTGCAGACGAAATGATGTGTCACAAGAACAGAGTTAGAAGTGTATAAAGTTTGTCTAAATAAAACGTTCGACTGAATTTGATTGTGTTCGGCGATCCAACAAGATCAGACACGGAAATTCTGGTGAGTTCGATTATCGAACGATGTGGGCAACGAAAAATAATATCATTGTTTTGCCACAAGAATATAAGATTCATATCTTCAAGCTAACGTGTAATTTTCTTTTTGTTACATGGACAATAGATATCTGTGGTAGAGATTGAAAGGCTGGCTTTAATACAAAGACAGTCCAACGTCTCCTGGGTGAGCATTCGAAATGTCAAGTCTAGGCCTTCGCTTTCGGGAGGTAGGCCTGTCCAAAAAGTACCTATATTTCTTGATATTTTTTATGTAAACGTTAATTAAATGCTTTATTTTCTTCACGATAACTTCTATATCCGCAAAGAAATAAACTTAAAACTTAGCTTTAAAAAGTTACTCTCAAATATGGGCGAAATTTGAGGATACTGTAAAGAGGAAACAAACGTAGTTACTCAAAAGTTGCCTAGCACACTCGGGACAGGCCTACGGGGAGGAGGTCGCCTAAAAGAGGTCAGGGTCCATATTTCAGGTAACTTGCAGATGGCGATAAGACCCTTTTGCCAACGCTTAACGAAACCTATAGTAAAAAATCGTTTGCGGCTTATTTAAGGGAAAAACGTCTTAGATCTATGGTGATTGTTTTGTATCTCACAAATGATCTAACGCAGCGTTTGGGACAATTGACGTGAAAGAATCTTGGCTCGTTTGTTTCTTCATTCACGTAGTAACGCTATTTCAGGAAATTTAAACCTTCCGGTAGCTCCACTTTTATGAGATCTGTTGAAACAATTTTCAGTTTCCACTCGTTCTGGATCTGTTGGGATAGAGTTAAGTGCAGTGATTAATTATGTTTTATCAGAGCAAGTATGTAACTCAAAATAAAAAAGATATCATGCTTTATTAACGTTAAATAACGTTTACCGTTGCACAATCTACAAGGAGCTTTTCCCGGATATAGGGGTCGTATCGATTCTACGAGTGTCTTAGTTCCCAGTAAAACGCTCTCGTCCATATAATAAAGTCATCTAGGAATTCTGTGTCCAGAATCAAGAAGCGTAGACAAAAATAATCAAACAAGATATACTTATTATAAAGAGAAAACTAAAAACCATAAGTTTTGTAGGAGGTCCAAATCATCGTGGGGGAGTACAAGCGGGTTTGGAACGCTGTGACACCAGCTTTAATTCTGACTTGGTATTTTTATTTAACGTTGGTACGTTCTTCGAAATCTTTTTACTCGAAAGGTGGGATTTATTGAAACAGTGTCCAATATTTTTACCAAAACGTGCATGCAATGAGTTAAGTTTAAAGTTGACTTAAAGAGTTCTAGAAAATCTCTTGCACTTCAGTTTCGGTTCCGTTCCGTAAGATGGCTCGAAACCTTCCAAAAAGGTCACGAAAAAATCCAGAATGACAGTTGCCACCTTAAACACGTCTCGCGTTTCATATCAGATCCTGGACACTCATAGCGATTAAAAAAACTCGACTTAGACCCGAGATAAATCCGGTTTCAATTCATGAGACTGCTCTGATAGCTTCCGAAAGGGCACTGACTTACTTAGTTATTTGCTTATTTACCCACCGACGTAGTTACCTTCAGCCAGGCTTACTTACTGGCTTTTAAAAGCCAGTTTCCACAAAAAATGTTGGAATTGGTTTAGGCATCTATATTGCATGGAAACAACGGCAAACATAAGCATTTTATGCATCCAGGAGTTATTTTTATTGGATAGGTGGGTTGAGGTGGGACACTTCGTGTAACTGATGTCTTCATTTTTGTTTAAAAAAAAAGCATCATTTTAAAAAGAACGAAAATATTGCATTGTTTTACTTTAACTAAGAAAGGGGGAAAAAGAACCTTCTAGTCTGTCTGAAGTTAAACGACACAAAAACAAAAATAAATTGCATTAGTGCCACGCTCACAGTATTCTCTTTCGCAGCCATAGTTTGGTCATGTCCCACAACGCCCTCGTTCCCTCCTTGGAGAGAGAGCGCGTCGCGTGACGAGACCCAATAACGGTCGCGAAGGAGACTACGCTTTTTGCCGATCCTCAGCCGTCTAACACAAAATACAAATGATTCCTTCAAAGTTAGTTGTCTCGAGAATTTCATTCCACGTAACTTTACCACGGAAAACAGTCCGGAACTCTGTTTGAACTCCAGTAGACCTTAACCAAGGATCTTCATTCTTCAGATAGGGGAAGAAAATGGGCTCCTTGTTTGGTTGTTGCCTATATAAACTTTGTCCTCTGTTTGTGGAATACGTGATAAAATGCAGGTTGTTTAAAAAAAATGAACACTCGATGGGGTAAAGTCCAAGGTAGTCAAAAGTGAATTTGATTGGTAGAAAACGTAAAAACACGTGAGAATCGCGTTAAAAATTCACTAAAAAATATCACTGAGTTCCACGTGAATTTCCTGGGGTTGTATAATGCAGTTAGAATATTAGATTAAATGTAGGTTCTTCACAAGGAAATGACACGCAGTGGAGCAAAGTCTAATGAAGCGAAATTGAATTGATTGGTAGAATACAATTTAAGCACGTAATAAAATAGCCTTACATATATGCCGTGTAATGTTTGGTTATGTTATGTTTGGACTTTGAACGTTGCTGTTGTAGTACGTGTTGGAAAGTGTAGGTTGTTTGGGTTGTGCGTGGTGAGTAAAGAAGCTGTAAACAAAACAAGTTTTAACTGAAAAGTAATACATAAAATTACCAGCCAACTTTTGTAATCCCAATAGTTCTTGTACTAGAGCGACAACGCTCTCACGAAGGCCCCCTGATTCAATGACAACATTAGCAAGAAAACAATGCGTAAACGCTCTGATTGGTGCGAGATATGCTGTGATAGGTTTGTGCAAGATAAATAACTCATTGCAGCAATCTGATTGATACGAGATATATACCCTAATGCGCCAATCTGATTGGGCAAAATGCATACCCTGATGCAGAAAATCTGATTGATGCTAGATACATACCCTAATGCAGCGATCTGATTGGTGCGAATGACTGCCCCTCGATACGCTAACATGGAGTTATAAAAAGACATCTCTATTTTAGAGTATCGAGTGGTATAGTAAAAAAAAAATGTTGAAACTCAAAAATTAGTGGTAGAATAAGAAAGTATGAATTTATGTATCTTATATTGTATTATCACTTCACCTTATTACCGTTTCAATTTTAATTTCATTTTATTTTGTTACTTTCTAGTTTTATTTTTTCATTAAATTCTAGGAATTTTTTATTTTACCAAAAGTTGCGTTATTTTGTTACGTGACTTCCGATCAACTGAGGAGCTAGGCACGATAATAATCGTGTCTTCAATTGCCGGTAATAATTACAAATTTTATTAAAGATGAGTGATGAGATTCCTGTTTAGTTGATGTCCGAAACTGTGAATTGCGCAGATTTTATTGAAGATACATATGTAAGTGACGAGATTTCTGTTTGATTTATATCTGAAACTGTGAATTGTCCTCCTTGTTTTAGTCCTTTCCGAGGGGGACATTGGGGGGTACCCAATACCGCAATACCGTGCGAAAAAATGGCAAATACCGAAATAACGCGTCGCAAATCGACTTAATACCGATACCGCATATTTTAACTACATTTATAATCGGTTCCGCATACATATGGTTGCTTCCATCTAGCGCGTTTCATTATCTCCGGCATTTATGCATAAAGATGTTTATTTTTTAAATATTTTGGCAGTTCGCAAATTTTCACTGAAAAGTAAACTTCATTCGGTCAACCTTTTGGTAAGAGTATACAAAACGGAAAACGTGAAGAGAGGTGTGATCCCTAATACAGTCCTAATAGTGAATAACAATTCTCTTACCTTAAAACGGTTTTCTAAAGGGCATTTGCTTGATGGCGTCATTATTACTACAACCGGTTTAGACTGTTCACAGTTCCCTATTTTTCGGTGAGACCGTCGGGATGGAAGACTTTGCGTTACCTCCTAAAATCTCCGACACCTGCTCCCTGGATACATATGAAACCAAGATGGCCGCCAGCGACTAAATACAGGAATGGCTACGACCTGTAATTGGATGATAAAAATAGTAAAAGTTTGTAAAAGTTAATAAGTTACATCTTAACTCCTTGCACGTGAGTATTGTTTAACCGTGTGTCTCCAAGCGGAACAGTGAAATATCAATGCGACTGAAAACTCCAATGTGTCAAACAAGAGATGGTGTAACCCACATAACGAAAGGGAGACCTTTCTAGTTCAGCGATATTCCGGAGAGGACTAAGTCATCTGCTGACTCGGTCCGCTGACTAAACTCATTTAGTCAGTTCAGGCTCAGTTCAGGTGGACGACTAGAGACTGGAGCCATTCCCGTATTTCACCGCTGGCAGGAATGGCTCCGACTCATGCGTTTATTAATTTTCCTTTTTTTTTTCTTTTTGGCGAAATGAATTTTAAACTGAAATAAAATCGAATGAGCTTTTTATTAAGTTCTTCTTAAGTTGAACATTACAATGCTTGTGAATGGAGCCCTCATAAATTAATACAAGGCCATGTGATGTCTAAAGTTTAATGCAGCAACTGCATGTCACGTTTCGAAAATCACGCAATGTTACGTGACGCTCCGACCGATATTTTTAATTTACAGTATGCTCTGCTGGAGAAATGTGGCTTGGCCGCAATCGAGGAAGTTTTCTTCGTGGAACATTGACTTTCTGGGAAAATTGTTCACATGAAAGACAAATCCATTCATCGGGCTCCTCGTCTATTTTTGCACAACACCGAAAGGAAGAAAGTCGCGGATTACTTTAATTTCGCTTGGTAATTTTTAACAACTCTACTATACCTGAAAAAAGGAAATACTCACGTGCAAGGAGTTAAGATATAACTTATTAACTTTTACTTTTTATCATCCAATTAGTCGGAGCCATTCCTGTATTTAGTCGCTCTAATAGCACAACGCAAAGCGCTCGATCTCGACGGTCTTACGGAAAAATAGGGGACTGTGAACTGTCTACAACTACTACTACTACTTGAATACATTTAGTTTTCCCTTTCATATCAATTTTGTTAATTCCAAAGCGTTATATAACAATAACAACGGCGCGCAAAGCACAGTGGTTGAACGTGGTCCTTTAACGTGTAGGTTTTTTGTATATACTATGAAATATTTCTATGAAACTTTTTTCCCAAGTTGGTTTATCATTAACGACCTTTTTTTTAATTGTCGAATAATACTAGTACTACTGAGAACATGATAAAATTTCTAAAATATCAATCTTCAATGGTTTTGGTAAGTTTTTATCGCCTTGTCTAACTCGAAAGAAAAGATCAAAACGTACAGCTCTGAGACCGTGCGCGCTGTTGAGCGTGAAGAGGGATTACAGTGGCACTACATTGACGTACAGTCTTTCGTATGCGAGTTAGAACAACAGGTGGTTCTCTTCCAATGCTTCTTCTCGTGGGAAAGCAATTTTGGCAGAAAAGACATCTAAGAATTCCTCCGAATTCATCGTTGAATCTTTGGTTTAAACCAATAAACAGACAAGGATTTATGGTACTATTGGCGTGTGATATGAAAAATAAACCGGATCTCAGTCGTTCAACCCTGAGCAAAGCTATGTAAGTGTTGGTAAAATATAATAAATGCTGGATGTGAGCTGGCAACCAACACAACGCAAACGTCACCGCCACGATGATGATCATGCGCAGTACCTTGCGCTTTGACAGTTCATTCTGATGTCTCTGGTGAACTGTTGGTTCACCTGGGATCTGGCGTGACCAAAGATGTCGACCAATAAGAACATGAACCCATGCGATGAGAACAAGAGGAATCAAATATAATATCAAGAATATGGTCATGTAAAAGGCTCTAGCGATGAAAAACTGGACACTTCTGTCCGAGGTAAAGAAATTCCAAACCAATCTGCATTCCCAGTGAAAACCATCTGCATTCTTTACAACATCAGAGAGCAAGAGATATGGAAAAAATAACAGGGAAGACGAGATCCATATCACTGACGTGACTAGTTTTGTGTTTCGAATGAAGCAAATGTTTCGAAGTGGATGGCAAACGGCAAAGTAACGATCCACTGTAATGAAGACTAACGTTATGACGCTCGCCGCAATGGACTGGCTCCCCAAGAACCTAGCGAACTTACACGTGACTTTTCCCACTGCCCCTGGGATCCAGGAGAGGCCAGTATACAAAAATTTCACCTACGAGGACAGGGCAATACACAAAAGAGGTTTTTCAATAACAACCCGAGCTCATAGCGTGGGAATAAAAAATGTGTTAAATTGCCGGGAGTGAGTGAGAGCGTTTTTCGTAATGAAACTAAGCCATGAAGTAACATTTAATAATTGGACAACTGTTACTCACCATATACGGCATAATGAAGAGAGAAACAAAGAGATCTGCAACTGCCATATTTACAATTAAGAAATTGAAGTTAGTCCTCATCCTTTTACGAGAAACCACAATGTAAATGATACAGATGTTACCAAAGAAGCTGAGAGCGAATATAACCACATACGCTAAAGTTAGCCATGCAGTACTGCTGACAGGAAAGTAACGGTTAACAACTGATGAATTTAAGTTTGCCACATCTAAGAAAAGAAGTGGGGAATAAATCAGCTACGATTTCGAGATTTCTACAATTTTTCTAACAGATAATTTGTTAAGAACCTAATTAACTCAGCTTAGCCTTGCCTAAATAACGACAAGGAGACGAAATATCTTTTTTATAGATCTCTCTCTCCAGTATGCCACCCGATTTTGCCACGACTGTACAAGGAAACCTCTCGTCCGATGTTATCGAGTTTCGCAATAACAGCGCTTGAGGGGGGGGAGAGAGAGAGAGAGAGAGAGAGAGAGAGAGAGAGAGAGAGAGAGAGAGAGAGAGGAAGAGAAAGAGAGAGAGAGAGAGAGAGAGGAAGAGAGAGGTATCTTCGCTCGAGTAAGGCGCATCATATTAGTAGCGCCTGCTTATCTGCACAAGTGGGTTAACGATACCTTGACGTTTGTACCTGACGGCTTTACCCACGTGTCGCGAAACACACGTCGCTTCCGTTGATTTTCACTCACGCAGAGGCTGCCACGGTAACATTGAAAATTCGTAGTCATCTAGAACGTGCGTAGACAAATATCTTGAAATTGGTAGCACATAAAAACGTACCTGCAATTGAAGAATTATCTGCCGCCTTCGTGCTACTCATTACAGCTCAATACTTATACTGTGGTTTAAACCTGAAGCGAAACAAGAATTAGTGGTACAAAGTAAGGTGTATTTCGTTCACCTCAAAGTCAGTTATGTAGCGATTAAGTGGTCACTTCGAAGTAACATCAACCGACAGGAGGTAACATCTTCATATTACTTTTCGAATACGTCACGTGTACGGTCCGAGTGTACCGGAAGTTGAGAAATGTAAGGTAATTTAGCAAAACAATTTCGTTCTTACACGGTCTGGGTTATATTCAAGTACTTTGAGTAATCCGAGGGAGTTCGACTTACCCATTCCCAAGTGTAAATTATATATTTTCAGATAATTTGTTAGGAAATGAAATGGTAACTTGATGGTATACGTGCAATAACTACGTTTATCATATAAGGGGCAAAATTACTGAATTATGATTGGTCAAGGCAGAGGGCAGTTTTTCTTAATTTTTGTAATTGCCCAGGGCAAAATTACTTAAGAGTGATTGGCTGAAAATCGCTTAGCAACGGCTGCCAAGGTAAAGAAATTTCTGTTTGTTTTGCAACAATGGCGTCCCGTTTTGCGCGAGATCAGTAAGAAAACATTTTGCCCCTTATATTATAAACAAATAATCACCGTGGTTCCTCGTAAAATTAAGGATTAATATATCACTTGTGTTTTCGGAAGTTGCAGAAATTGCCCGAGTCGCTGCGCGACTCGGGCAATTTCTGCAACTTCCGAAAACACAAGTGATATTAATCCTTCATTTTACTCGGCCCCATTCGATTTCCTATACTTATTTTATTTAATCAAATTTTAGATTTTTACAATCACAAAGACAATTACATCAATCACTTGCTCAATCTGGAGTAGGCTTAAAACGGAGTAAAAGACCTCTTTAAAATCAAGAAACCTATTATTACATCCTGCATATATCTAGAGAAGTAATTAAGTAATATATTTAAAAAATAATATTATTAAAAATTATGCCATTTAAAATTAGAAAAAAACTGTATTAAACTTATCGTAATAAAAGGTCATCAAATTCTTACGAAAGATTGACAAGGTATTTGACTCTCTTATACTAACAGGTAACTCATTCCACATTCGACAAATCCGAACAAAAACAGAATTATTTAAGCTAAATAATGAAAACAATTAAAATCACCTGACTAAGGTATTTTACACTCTCAGGAGACAGCTATGGCGAGTCTCGACTTAACCCAATGGCTAGGGTTGGGGTTGCAGAAATCCATTGACCTTTTTCCAGTATTTTGATGTTAGGGTTACAGTTTAGGGTTATGGTTACAGTTTAGGGCTAGGGTTACAGTTTGGTTAGGGTTTGAGCAACCACAAGTCAAGTGACAAGCATTCTCATTGCCCCCTAGCACCCCGGGGCAAGTATCCAGATGGCACTGGTCTTGCTGAGCCCAAGATTTTTTGCACTAACCTGATAATTTAAAAGCTGTTAATTGCAGTTTGTGCTTTAATCCCAAATCGAGCCCCACAAGGCTGTTGACAACTACCCTTCCCTTCTAAATCCCTGTTCTTTTATAAGATTCACACAAAAATTTCTAGTTTCACTGATATCATAACTACTTAACAGCTTGCATAGTTAGAGACATGAAAATAGCAATATAGTGGCATAAGGAAGATTTTATTAAGACGTCAGTCCTACTGAAAGGCACATCAAGCGTTAAATGGTCAACATTCCTGAGCGGTTTGGTACAAAAGGAAAGCCATACATAATCGAAAATATTTAATTTATATATATTGTTAAGACAGTTGAAAAAGAAGACTAAATCATTAATTTCTCTTCGATACTTCTAAGGTGATAAATTTAACTTTTTAAGGCGCGCGTATTTTGTTCCAAATTGTTGATGTCTCTTTTGGTATAAGGTAGCCATGCCACGTTAGCATATTCAAAGCGCGAACGAACACAGGTAATATTAAGTAATTTCTTTGTACTAATATCATTTATGCTCGTGCATGTTCAATAAAGGACATTGAGCATTCTTTGAGTTTTAAAAGAGATAAGATCAACGTAATTATTCCAGCTTAAATTTTGGCTAACCAAAACCCCTTGGTCTTTCTCAACATCAACACGATCCAACTTAATCCCAACAAAATAATAGTCTCTATCGTCAATTGACCTTATACGAGAACCTTTTTCTGTATTCACCTGATTAAAATTAAGAACTTCCCCTCGAATTAAGTGCTCTGCTTTTATCAGCTAAACACAATTAAACTTGAATCGTGGCATTACACTAATATTTAAATTCAGCCAAGCCTAAAAGCGGAGCTCGCATTTTTTTTCCCGCACGTCTCGTCAACAAAACTAAAGCTCCGTGTCGTTGGCGTGCCCGTGCATGCTAAACGTAGCACCTTGTGCGGACGCCCGTAGGGTAATAGGTCCAAGTTTTTGGGCTTGATGGGTTACTACTACTATTTTGTATAATTATGGGGCTACGCTGCGCGTGCTGCGAGCTCCGCTGTTATATGGTTTTATAAATAAATATTTACAAAGATCACAAACTCAATGATATGCTAGACCGGGAACGCTTAACTATTAGTGTTTACTGTAACGTTAATCAGTTGGCTTATCACCACTGTTTTTCTGTTATCTTAATTACTTTACTTTATTAATTAACTGTGGCATAATTTACAGAAGCAATATCCACTGCCCGCAGTCAGTAGATTAGCTAGTCGAGGCGGGCAGTGGTTACACGTAT
The DNA here is from genome assembly GCF_964205215.1 of Stylophora pistillata. Classification (NCBI taxonomy): domain Eukaryota; kingdom Metazoa; phylum Cnidaria; class Anthozoa; order Scleractinia; family Pocilloporidae; genus Stylophora; species Stylophora pistillata. The sequence goes on along the minus strand of NC_142528.1, from coordinate 16,276,649 downwards.
TTTATTTTTATGCCAGTACAATTGGCTCACAAGAAAGACTAGAGAAAAAAAGGAAAAAATGCTAAATAAATAAACAAATAAATAAAAATAAATGCAATCTAATTAAGTTTACATTGCAAATATACGAAGCCGAGTTTTCAGGAAAATTTTGTTATTAAGTCGGGTAAACTAATATAATCATTTTCTTCTGAAAGTATTCGGAGTAAAGTATCGTGGACATTGGTTTTAAAGTTATTTTTGGGAATTTGACGCATTTCACACGATAGACTGTTTCAGATTTTTACACTGTACCTTGAAAAAGACTTAGTATGTTTGTCTAACCTTGAGTGTTTAACATAATAGTCACCTCTTAAAGATGATCTTGAACTATATGAGTGAAAATTAGGTTTGGAAGCAAATAAGTGAGATATTTTAGTAGGTGTTAAGCTGTTAGATTTATCATGCATTGGAATAGCAACGGATTTAAAGTAGAGTAGATCTAAGGGAAGAAAGCTAGAGGAGACAAAATAAGGTACTGCATGAGAATTGTAGTCACCAAAGAACATGAGGCGGAGAGCGCGTTTTTGAAGAATAAGAATTTTCTTTTTGTAAGTCCTAGCAGCTTGGCCCCATCGACTATGTCATGCAATAAGAAGGGTTGAATAACCGATATGTATATGTGGTGTAAAGTATTCAGTGGTATAGTGTCTAAGGCTGGCAGTAATTCCAATTGTTGTACTTATTTTTGAAGCAATGTGGGCGATGTGGTATTTCCAAGAAATATTTTCATCAATAAGCAAACCTAGATGTTTGACGTAATTTTTGCATTTAAAGAATTGTACGAGTTGTTAATTTTGATGGTCAAGTACTTTCAAGTTGACTTGGTGATTTAACTATTCTTGTCTTGGTCTAAAAAGGACAAAATTAGATTTCTTTACATTAAGTTATAATTTATTTGCGATCAGCCAGTTATAAACCCTAAAAATTACTGCAAAAACTGTAGATTGAAGCGATTTGAGATTTTTGTCAGCGTATAACAAATTGGTATCATCAGCAAATAAGTAGAACTTCAATTTATCAGAGTTATTAGATATATCCTTTATATAAATAAGGAATAGCAAGGGTCCTGGGACCAATCCCTGTGGGACACCTGATAACACTACTTCTTTTTCGGATATGTTTAATAAGAATTGATAAGAATTAATTTATTAGAATGGTGTACCACTCCTGAGAAGAACACTTGAGGATAAAATGCTGTAAATTGTTCCGTGATGGGTTTCATACTAGAGCAGCACTTTGAACTATAAATGAAGTTGGAAATAAACTTGAAATGAACTCAAACAGTTGGCCGTCAATTTTCTATAGTCCCCCTTTATACTCTGTTGGCGACCACTAATACCGCTCCGTACCCCTTGAAAGAGAGCCGTCATGGGGAATAGCTTTGATGGTTGACAATTAATTTTATTAGATTTTGGCAGTTGATGGTTAAATTTCAAGGCCTTTACCGGTTGACGTTTATTATGAAGAAACATTTCTTGCCGTTCGACAAGATCATAACTGAGATCAAGCTTAGATCATGTCGAGAGTCTTGTACTCTGTCGAAAGCTATCATCGCCAGCATATCAATGATTTCTTCGAGATCAATGACATTTTTATCTATAACCGATGTTTAAAATGCTAAAAGCGAGGAAAACACGGACTTTCCAATCAAATCAATGAGAATTCTAAAAGTGCGAGATACTGAAGTGACAATCGAATGTAGGACAATCCTAAAAATGCACAAAATACTAACGTAACTTACGAATTCGAATAAAAAAGTATTCGAAAGTGCTTTAGATTCTAACGTAACAATCAAATAAAAATTATATAAAGTGTGCGAAATACTAACGTAATAACCGAATGAGAGAGTTTTCTAAAAGACCGCTTAATACTACCGTAAGAATCCGATGAAAGAGAATTCTTAAAGTGTGAGAGATAGTAAATATATAAATAAATAAATAATTTAGCAATGGATATTCCACTGGGTGGCTCTTCTTGTCCACTGTTTCCAAATCGAACTGGAATTTGGAATGTTGGTTTATGCAGAGGGAGGAAAACCGGAGGACCCGGAGAAAAACCCTCGGAGCAAGGACGAGAACTAACAACAAACTCAACCCACATGTGACGCCAGGTCCGGGATAGAACCCGGACCACAGTGATGGGAGGCGAGTGCTCTCACCACAGAGAGAAAGAGAACCCTAAAAGTGCGCGAGATACTAACGTAACAATCAAATGAGAGAGAATCCAAAGAGTACATAAGATACTTACGTAACAATCGAATGTAGGTCCATCCTTATATGTGTAAGATATTAACGTAACAATCGTTTGAAAGAGAATCCTAAAAGTGTGTGAAATACGATCGTTATGTTCATTATACATTGTTTACTCATAGAAATATATCTTCCTAATAAACGTCATCCAACAAAGACTTTGAAATTTAACCGTCCAAACTCTTTCCCAGGGTCTTTCATCTTCCTGCCCCGTGGAGCGAGAAAAGGGAGACCCTGGTTTGGTCTGGTCACGTGTTTACAAAGCAAACAAATTTCCCTAGAGAAGAGTCGTTTGTTTGCTCGATTTTTGCATCATTTCCTTTGTCATCTTCAAAAGAGTCTTTATCGTTTTTTAGGTCGCCATGTTTTATAGCAGCATGCAAGTCGCTATATCTCCGAGCAGGTATTGTAACCTCAATTTAGAACCCAAATAAGTCCAGTGTTTAGAAGCGATATATTCGGGCAGAGATGTTGTGGCCGTTTAACCGACGGGATACAGTAAATCTTTGATTTTTCATCTTCCAGGGGGCTAGAAGATGAGAGGCCCTGGGAACGAGGTTGTCAACCGTCTACCACCATAGGCGTTAAAAATTATCAGTCAACCGTCAAAATGGAAAAAAAACTAACCGTCAGTCTCAGCTATATATCCCCCACTAAGACCCTCAAAGTAAGCGTGCTAATCTGAAGAAAAATATCTAACAGTTGGTCACAGGGGAAATGTTGCAAAATAAAAAATTGCTGCTATTTTCAGTCATTGTCCACAAAAAAAAAAAAAAAAAAAAAAAATGACGTGTAGCATAATGAAGAAACTTTTCACACAGGCGGCCCAAGCGTACTGTGTATGATTTTGGGGTGAAAAGTTCAGTAACGGCAATAGCTTACATATTTAGATTGAATTTTAAGCGTTATTGTGGGCCGCTAAAAAAAATTATAAAAAAATTAAGAAAAAAATTAAAAAGGATAACAAAAGCGAAGAATAAAACGTGTGAAGTCTCCTGAACTTTTCCGTAGCTGCTTTGTTGCCAACGGTCGTTTTAATTTAACGCTGTTTTGGCGACTTTCTATGTGAAGCACGCGCTGTTGGCAACAAAGCGGCTGCGGAAAAAAGGCAAGAAGACTTCACACGTTTCATTTCTCGCTTTTGGTATCCTTTTAATTTTTTCTTAATTTTTTCCTTTTTAACAGCTCACACTTACGCGTAAAATTCGATCTTAATATGTTAGGTATTGCCGTTAATGAAATTCAGACCCCAAAATCACACACAGTGCGCTTGGGCCGCCTGTGCTTTTGACAGATTTTTTTTGGGTGCTGCAAACTGATTATAGAAAACCTTTCTGCATATTAAAAAAATGCCAAAACAATAAAAGTTGTCGCAATTACAAGCATTTGCTGCAATGATAAAGTTGCTGCGCATTAAAAAAATTCCTGCAAAAATAACATATAATAAATTTAATGCGTACACATAAAATTTGCTGAGGAATCTGGAGCGATCTACAATTGTTGGGAAGCCATGTCGTGGGAGAAACTGCGTGCTTGAGGACAAATATTGCCACAAGTGCAGAGATGGTCTGTGACAAAACGTCACGCTGAGTGCAACAAGAGCCAATAAAGGTTCAAAGGAAGATGAAACAAATGGCATTGCAAGCGCTACGGGTAGTGGTAGAAGAGCCTCAAGGGTTGTAAACTTTCGCTTGCAGAGGATTCCCTTTAGCGCAAGGGGGAAGGCAAGATTTCACTCTGAATTGGCTTACTTTTCTTTGCAGTTAATTAGACATAACAGAAATAGAGAATTGAAAGCGGTGTAAGATATCTCGCTGAGCTTAAAAAACATGTTTCATATGTTTTGTGCGACTCTCACGGGTATGACAACTTCTGTGTGGTTTACTTTCTCTCTCACTTGTTGCCTACCGATTGTCGCCTCTGAATGTTTCTCAGATGCTCTTAGAGCCGCGTGCTTTAGCAAAGTAATAAGAGCAAAGTAATGCCTTCATATACGTTTGATTGAAAGTATATATTAAAAGGAGAGAGCCTGGTATGTATACTGAAAAAATAACTCCGTATTTTCTTAGAGATGCCCTGTCCATTCCACGATAAAACTGCGTCAGTACAAAATCTGAATTATTTTTAATATATCTCGAGGCTTTTCAAAACTACAACTGTTTTGCGCAAAAATGTATAGGTGTTGAAAGAGGAAAGTGAATCCAGTATTGAAGCAACGCAAGATATGCCAGCTATTAACAATTTTACGTTACCTGGGAAAATGCTGTTGGCAAAGACTGTTCGGGGTTGGGAATACTCTTCACCGTCTTCTTTCTTTGCGTTCAAAAGTGTTCCACATTTCATGAACACTGGTGAAGTTTCGTTTTGAAAAGGCTAAAGTACACTTGATGTTAAAACTGTTTCCCGCTTGAATGGTTGACTTTTCCAGCAGATGATTAATTACGAAAACCAAGCTTGATGGCCGACAAACCGATTTCTGATGGATTTTATTGTAAACAGAAGAGCTCGAATAATTCACGTTTCGACATCTTCAATCTATCGATGGACATCTGATTGGAATTAGGTCAACAAGAATAAAGGTGTAATAAAAAGATAGGATCATATATTCAAAAGCACCTGTCAGCTAAAAAGGAATAAATTCTATCGTTCCTTTTTTTATGGTTTCTCTTCTTCTGCCCGCTAGTAAAATATTGATAAATGTGACATATTTGACCGTGTAAAATAATAAAAAGGATATGAATATTAGAGACCAATACTTTGGATAAGCTAAAACATTTTTTATAAAAATAAGGCGAGTGCAACGATGAACAGATGTTATCGTTGTTCTGCGTAGGAGGTGTGTTGTAAGAGTCTCAATGAGGATTAACCGTCAGCCGTCAAAGGGCCTAGAATGTAACCGTCAGTCGTCAATAAGGATAGATTTCTACCGTCAATCGTCACAAAGGATAAATTTTTACCGTCAATCGTCAAAAAAGCAGGTCAATATTAAACTGGTAAACCAGACTCCAGGTTACCATACATGCTCACTTTGTGGTGATGTTCATTGCTTTTCGCCTAAACTGACTGTTTGAGAATATTCTGATATCTAATTTTAATAGTTTATATTAAAAAAGGGCTGACTTCTTTCATAACCCATTAATTGTGGCGGTTGACCTCGCCACCCAGCGATTTTCTCCTCCTTCGACAGAGAGAAGACAAGTTTACATCATGTCGATTGTGGACCAATATATAGAAAAGGTGCCGTGAGTTTCTATTATAAAGAAGAAGATAAAACTTTCGAGCAATTCAAAATTTCTTTTTGGTGAAAAGATTTGGAAGGCTACGGTAACACATTGATTACCTAGGGATCAATGACTAGTCTAACAAATTTGGGTGCGGCGTTTATGAGGTCAAGCTCTACCATCCTATACAAAAGAAAGCCTCCACGCCGTTTCACATTTTGAACATGAAACCTTCAGCTTCCTGCAATCATATCCACTTTGTTCGCATCTCAAAGAAGTCTGAAGCGGATCACAAAGTGTGGTTTACCGGTAAAACCAATGAATTTATGAAGTTAACTCTCCACCCTGAGTGACAGTTTGCCTCTGTGCTTACTCGAGGGTTTACTCTAATAAGTGCTCAGCAATGTTAGCGAAGTTGTAGGTCACCAGCATGACTGGCTCTGAGTTTAAATGTAATTAACTGAGAATGCAGGCTTAGGTTGCCTGGTACCAGAAAATTATTAGCAATAAATGCAAATTTTCGAAACGAGAGAATTCTGTAAGGTATTGGCTCCCGCTAGCCCATCCACAGTAAATTACTTGTTTACTTAAAGTAAATTGTGTGGTAGACGACAGTATCTATTGCGATCGCCACTTAATAACTTGTAGCCACAACTTAATAAATCGCCATCGCGAAGTGATGACGTAAAGCTTAGTTTCAAAAATTTTTTCCACCAGAGTCTTCACTTTGTGTTTGGTTGAGTATACGAGTGGTTCAGAAGTTGAAAGGGGCTTGCCCGTTAGGTTGCTAACTTTGAAAAGTAAGCACCAATTATATACACTTTCTGATCTCAATCACAGTAAAGTGAAATTCCCACTTTTATGTTCATTTCTTTATTATGGGTGAAACTGAATAAGAATGAAAAATTATTCAATTTTCTAAAAAAAAAAGTCCGTGTGGTTGGAAAGGATTTGATGTACAAGGCTCCGAACAGTAAAACGGAAACGGGAGAATATCAACAAAATTCAGTTTTCCGAAAGAAACGAGTTTGCGATATTAAAATCCTTTAAATGAGTTACTTTCAAATAGATTCATTGTTAATGTAAGAGAAAAGAGCAACTATCTGCGGCTTTGACTGGGGAGGAGACAAGCTTGATTTCTCGTGTTTGACACCTTGTAACATTATAACACGGAAGAACTACGACATCATTCGCACAGTGGTTTATGAAACAGATTAAATTCATTTCATACAATCGTATAATCACTCGTTATTTATATTACGATTCGCCTTTGTGAGATGGATCTGCACGTATAAAGGCACGGCCAAAGGAAAGGAAAGCGGTTTTAGTGGGCATGGTATAGATGAGTTATAACAGTCATATAATGCACTTCGCCCGGTTAACTCTCGGTCTTTCCTGTTTAACGATGAGTCCCTTCAGTGTTTGTTATGATTCATCCTGCTTACGAACCGATGATACATTAAAAGACGAAGAGAATTGGTGTCTAGTATCCAGTTCTTCCTGTAGCACCCATCTGCGGGACTGTAACACTGGGATCTGCTGTCTGAGCGGTTCCACGGTATCCTCAAGGTCCTGGTAATTATGCAGGGGAAAATGAAAATTATTAGTAAAATACGAACTCCCTTTATGAGGGGATATTCCACAATTCACTTGACAAAAAATTATTACAATTCATATATTACGACCTTACCAGCGTAAAAAATGAAAATTATTTAAAAACCACTCGAAAGGCTGGAAATAAATTTGCCCGTATTCATGATGTTTTCAGCTGAATCTGACTGATCAAATCTGAGTTGAATTTATTTGGAATTAAAATCCCCTTTGAGCGACACTCCTCCCTTATCAGGCGATATATGATGTAAGTTTCATACGATATCATTCATATCGGAGTGTAGTCGCAAATCCACAATTTATTTATAAACTTTAACAATCGAGATCAGGTGAGATCCACATACACTTCTTAACCTTTGCACGATTCGCTGAATGAAAAATATACGAGCGACAAGTAAACCTGGAAATTTCAAACGCCGAATTGTCTTTTTTTTTCTAAAGAACTCGCATTATGTAGGAGCTTTTGGAAATCCGTAGTCAAGCTAATGTAAACTACAGCAAACATGGCGACTCATTTTCCTCGTGCTCGCTCTAAGACCGCTATGCCTCATGGGAGGGACACACCTCCCAACACTAGAACAAGAAATCTTTTTAGCAAATGAAAATATTCAATAAAGGGTAACAACACAGTGGAAACCACTTAGCGAAAATCACTCGGCGAATAAATCACTCTGGTTTTGCTGTTCACAAACTGATCATAATCTACGTGATATCAACATGTTTCATTTCGTTTAACGTTCCATTATTGAGACGCTACACCTAACTTCTGAGTCCCTTTCCCTTTTCGCAATGTACTACTGCATATTAGCTTTCATTTGATGTAAGTTTCACTCGAGAGGCTACACGTAACGCTTAAGTCAAGTCGCTACCGGTGGTGATTTGACCTCGAGTGGTGGCGAGTTTGTTGTGGTGGCGAATTGACCGGATATTCTTTTGAATAATCAACAGTACTAGTATGGCAAACACACACGAATTAAATGACTATGGCGACGATCTTCTCTTTAAAAAAAAACACGAACCCTAACCTAGAGATCTTACGGAAAAGTATTGTACAATTTCAATGACAATTGTTTTCTACAATGGCGTTTGTAAATCCTGTCTTTTTTCCACCGAAAACTGAAGCCGAAAACTGAGGCCAAAATGGCGTCGACTGCGTCACCGCCCTTTGGCGAAATTGCAGAATGCCAGATGAAAATTCACCAAAGGAAAGCATCGTATATCAGAAATAGGAAACGTACAATTTTTGGCTCCGTCAAATGAGAAAGACAGGCAAAAGATCCGCTTTTCCCCGAAGACAAGGTAGAAACATGTGCACTTCACCATTCAACTAAATTGGATTCATTTCATTACAACAAAAATCTGAGCAAACGCAGCTGCAGACAAGATAATTTGTCACAAGAACAGAGTTAGAGGTGTACAAAGTTTGCCTAAATAAAACAATCCTTAAATTGAATTTAATTGTGTTCGGGGATCGAACTAAATCAAACACGGAAGTTCTGTTGAGATCGATTATCAAACGATGTGGGCAACGAAAAAAAGATAGCATTGTTTATATCTTCAAGTTAACGTGTAATTTTCTTTTTATTACATGGACAATAGATATACACGGTAAATATTAAAAAGCTGGCTTTAATACCTCAAATAAGCGACTATTAGAAATGTCAAGTGTAGGTGATCGGTTACCGGAGGTAGGCCTGTCCTGATTGTGCTCGTAAAATGCTGGAAAGTTGCTCTCTGAAATACCAAAAAGTTGACGCCTAAATTTCTTGATATTGTCTATGTAAACGTTAATTAACTCCCAGATATGGGTGAAATCTAAGGGTACTCTGAAAATTAACTAAAAGAAATGAAGATGGACTTTTTGGGGCGTCATTTAAGCCGATTATCCTTTGCAATATTAAATAAGGAACGTAATAGGCCTGTGAAACGTTGTCAAATGACAGGTTATGGGTTCAAAAGATTGATAAACATCACCATTTTCAATTTGAAGACATGGAAAATCGTGGTTCTCTCGATGGTGCATTCAAGAACAGCACATCTTTCAAAGGAATTTTTCATTTATTCAATCGCTTAAGGTAGTTCTTTGTTATATTATGCTATGTAGATATCTTGGGGAGACGTTACTAAACCTTTACTTATTTAGGGAGTACAGTATTGTGTATTTGATTTTTTTCTTTGTTGACAAACACCAGAAGTGCTAAACCACTAACTGTTTCAATTTGACAGTGCTTTCATCTCCAACGGTACAGAAGATACTTTTAAACAATTAATTACAATGCTTACATTTCCTGACCGAAATTACATGAAGACGACCATACACATCAGGTCACATCTTTCGCTGAAAACTCTATCAATAATGGTTCTTAAACTATACTTTTGTCTGCCTGAGCTACATTACACACAATCAAATGATACAATTATAACGGAGACCAAATAATATATGGGTCTTCAAGGACTTCACAGGTTTTTTTAAAACATTAATTGGTCAATTTATTTGCCTAAGAGTATATAGTTTTTGAGTCTGATATTTCAGCCGTAAATTGATTCTTTCGTGGTAACTGTTTGTCTGTCTTAAAAATTCTTCTACTTTGTGTTTGGCCATATGCAACAGACAGATAACGTCTTCCATATACCTCTTTCAACCTGGCGGTTTAATTGTGCAGTGGTTGATAATACCTTGTTCTACTCTTGCAATGAAAATATTGACAAGCTATGTGTGGTTTCTAAGAAACATTAATGAGTTTCCGGATGATAATAGGAATAACGACGCGCAAAACACACTAGTTGAACGTGGTCCTCTAAAGTCCTACAAAGTAAGTGTAGCTTTTCATATAGACCATGATTATTTCCATGCAACTCCTTCCCCTGGGTTGGCTTATCATTTATGACCCTTTTTTTAATTTGTTTAATAATACTTATACGACTGAGAACAGATCAGCGATGATAAAATTTTTACAATATCAATGTTAAATGGTTTTGGTAGGTTTTTATCGTCGTGTCTAACCAATGGCAAAAAAAGGTTCAATACGGTCGGTTTTCATCTTCTTGTCTAACCAAAGAAAAGTTTCAAAACGTACAGCTCTGAGACCGTGCGCGCTGTTGAGCGTGAAGAGGGATTACAGTGGCACTACATTGACTTACAGTCTTTCGTATGCGAGTTAGAACAAAAGGTGTTTCTGTCTTAAAGCTTCTACTCGTGGGAAAGTAATTTCGGCAGAAAAGACATCTGAGAATTCCTCTGAATTTATCGTTGAAGCTTTGGTTTAAACCAATAAACAGACAAGGATTTATGGCACTATTGGCGTGTGATATGAAAAATAAACCGGATGCCAGGCGTTTAACTTTAATCAAAGCTCTATAAGTGTCGGTAAAATAGTAACTCAATAAATGCAGGATATGAGCTGGCAACCAACACAACGCAAACGTCACCGCTACGATGATGATCATGCGCACTACTTTACGCTTTGACAGTTCATTCTGATATCTCTGATGAGCTGTTGACTCCCCTGGGATCTGGTGTGACCAAATATGTCGACCAATAAGAACATGAACCCATGCAATGATAACAAGAGGAACCAAATAAAGTATCAAGAACATGGTCGTGACATAGGCTCTACCAATGGAAACCTGGACACTTATATCTGAGGTAAAGAAATTCCAAACCAATCCGCATTCCCAGTGAGAACCATCAGCACTCTTTACAACATCAAAGAGCAAGAGATACGGCATAAAATACAGGGAAGATGAGATCCATATCACAGAGGTGACTAGTTTTGTGCTTCGAATGAAGCAAATGTCTCGAAGTGGATGTAAAACGGCGAAGTAACGATCCACTGTCACGAAAACAAGTGTTATGATACTCGCAGCAATGGACTGGCTCCCCAAGAAGTTGACAAACTTACACGTGACTTTTCCCACTGCCCCTGGGATCCAGGATGAGCCAGTATACAAGAATTTCACCTACGGGGACAGGGAAGTACACAAAAGAGGTTTTTCAATAACAACCCGAGCTAATAGCGTTGGATAACAAAATGTGTTAAATTTTTGGGAGTGAGTGAGAGGTTTTTTGTAACTAAACTAAACGATGGAGTAACATTTAATAATTGGCCAACTGTTACTCACCACAACCGGCATGAGGAAGAGAGAAACCAGGAGATCTGCAACCGCCATATTTACGACTAAGAAATTGAAGTTAGTTCTCATCCTTTTACGAGAAACCACGATGTAAATGATACAGATGTTACCAAAGAAGCCAAGGACGAATATAACCACATATGCTAAAGTCATGCATACAGTACTGCTGACACGAAAGTAACCGTTAACAACTGATGAATTCATGTTTGCCACATCTAAGAAAAGAAAAATGGGGAATAAATCAGCTTCGATTTTGAGATTTCTACAATTTTCTTACAGCTAATTTGTTAAGAACCTAACTTAGCTTAGCCTTGCCTGCTTTACGACGCTACCTTAAAGACGAAAAACCTTTTTATAGATCTCTCTTCAGTTTGCCACCCGTTTTTGTCACGATTGTACGAGGAAACCTTTCGTCCGATGTTATCGAGTTTCTCAATAACAACTTGTGAGAGGAGAGAGGCATCTGTGATTTCTTACTTGAATGAATCATCGCACGAGCAAGGTGCTTCATATAACTAGTGGCCTGCCAATACCGTGCGATTTGTACCCGACGTCTTTCCCCACGTAAGGTAAGAATTTTATTTCCGTGCCAAAATCTCTAGCGTACCATAGTACTAAAATTACTTTAAAAATTACAAGATATGAAATTTATATGTATGTTTGTGTATTTAAATGTTTAAAATGATTAGTTAATTATTACATAAGAAGCAGTCTTCACATTCGATGTCTAGTAGGCTTTTAAAATTAACTTGTTTCATGCGTTTTTTAAAAGTTTCCAGTGAGTCAGACAGCCGAATAAATTTTTCGAGTTTTGACCATAGGACAGGGCCTAGGTACGACAGGCTGTGTTTACCGTCTGCAACTGTCCTCAATCTTGGTATTATGAAGTCTGAATTTCTTAAATTATAATGAGTACTCGAGACAGCGAATAAGTCCGTGATATACTGGGGCGCCAAACCGTTTTTGGTTGGAAACTTGTAAGCCCGGTAATTCAACGGCGCTGTCATTAAAATTTCAAGTTGCAGGATAAATACAACAATTATGCGGAGAATCAGACAGCTTGGGGTTTCCTTTGGTTCTATTAATTTTCTTTTTTCCTATACAAATAGCCAGAGGCCAACTTCATACTGTAGAAGCCAGGAGGAATCCCATGCTCCTGCCTCTTAAATACAACCCTGAATCTGGAAGGTGTTAACATTGCACCATCTACCAAAAGAACACTATAGCAACAAGAAATTTGTTTTTTTTTTTTCTACATTAAATAAACATATTCTAATTGCAGTTGAAATTCTAAGTGAACTTCAGGCATCAAGCACCCATGCTAACCAACAGCCTGCCAAGGAGAAAAGAAAAACACCAACACGCAGAAAGTGGAAGCTGCCAATGAAAAACCATGCAAGAGGAAGCTGTTCTGGTGCTAGTATCACCTAAAACACATATGCCAGTCAATGAACATATAGACATTGTGACTGGATATCAAAAGAAACTTTAGTAAATAAATGTTGTTTGTGTTTATCATGGCCAAATGTTGAGACTAAAAAATAAATTGTACTATATTTACACTTGTCACAATAGATACATGTATTTAGAAATGTTAACTGTGAGAAGGATACAGGGATCTTGCATGTGGTATGTAGCATTGGAAAATAAAAGATCAACAACTTGAACGCACGGAGGTCATGACTTTTGAAAAATGTGGTGGCTCCTAAAAGAGCCGTTGTTGTACAGAGTTTTTACTTTGTTGCTTAATTTTGCCTTTGCTCTGCAGTGATGTAACCTCTGGTGGAGGCAGTCTGATACTTCTGCCTAATTCTATTGTATATACAGGCAGGAAGTGGTCTAGTGTTGTTCCAACCGAGGGGCCCAAATATCCATCGCACAAGAAAGCGGTATGCAGTGGCACGACAGCTTCTAAGAAAGAAGAAAAGTTTACAGTTTTTATGAGTTATAGCACTTGGAGTTGTATTTTTAACAAACCAGTGTCATCTCCTCCTCCCCTCCACCAAAACCATCAAAAAAAAAAAATAATAACATTGAGTGAAGTTGACATAATTGATGTTAGAGTGATCAACAAAATATTGTTTTCAGGTTCTCCTTTTAATTCTTACAAAAGACTTTTACATCTGAAATTATTGCTTAGATATTGCCAATAATATCGGAGCATTATTGCTGTTAAAATGAAGTCGGTTTTAGTCAAATTACACAGAAAAACATTCTGCAGCAACCTAACTTGTAAGCTATTTTTATGTACTCGAGTAGGTGAGCCTCATCTACATTCGGTCGATGCGCTTGACGGAAATGAGGCGAAGTTTTATAAACATAAGAAATCCTACTTACTCCTTTTTCGCATTTAGAGTTCCTCTGGTTGGAAACTTGTAAGCCCGGCCATTCTTGTCCTTCATCAGAGGGCAAACCTGCTCAAGTACTGTGGCGTTTGTTAGAGCGTCGAAGTCTGGATGGTCGAGTACGCAATTACCTTCGACGCCTTCAAAGGTCAGTTTTGCCATGGCTGCCGTGACTTCCTTACAGCAACGAAACTCCAAGGCATTCCACAGAAGTTCTGTATCGCAGTTGTTGCAACGACACCTGAATTCAGAATAATGTAAACATCAGGAAAGACTGATAAGCGCGAGCCCGAGACAACTTAGTATTATACAAACACACTCGCGTGGACGAAAACAAACGAAGAGAAGGTGTTATGTCGGAGTTTCGCTTTAAGTTTTCACCTACCATTTATCTACGGTTATTTGATTCTCGGACCTAGACTCCTATATCGCCGGAGTCAAACCATCTTCGTCTTCTTCATCTGGTTCTTCATACCCTTCAGGTTCTTCAGGCTCGAATCGGTATGTCTCCACGAGTCCGCCAACCACTCCGAAATCTCTCTCGTTTTCGTTTTCTCCTGCCTCCGAAACATTCCTAGAACTCGAGTTGGAGTCCGAATCGTCAGAACTGGACATTATATAAGATATAGTAGTAGGCTAAGATGTACTTGCCGAATTGAAGTCGCCCAGAACTCGAAGATTTACTGTGGATTACAGCGTGTCAACCGTGTGACGTCACAGGTGTTGTCAACCGCTGGGAACTTCTAAGGCTCAGAATTCGCGAAATGGACGCACGTAAGAACTACTCTTTGAGCTCCGATCTGAGAAATTTTTGGACCGTTATTATACGTTTTTATTTTTTAAAACCACTTTTCTATGATTGAAAAACCTTTTTCATTTTAAAAAGGGTATTCATGAAAATCACTTCAGTAACACTTTAAACATCATAATTCCTATGTCCTGTAGTCTTCGCGTGTATAGTGTAGGCAGGCTCGCTCTATGCAGCAGTTCTTCATACATTATCACAGTAGACAGCGCGTAACGCTCGTTCTTGAATTCTTTCTAATTTTCTTGCATCGGAAGCACGACAAAAATGCCAGTCTGACAATATGTGAGGTGAGGTATTATGGCCTTTTTTGACTATGCGTAGTTTGGCAGATGTCCGAATAAGATTACGTAATATCAAAAGGACACTCGTTTGATAGGACGCTCTCTTGCAAACCTTGCTTATATGGCTGGAGTATGTTAGCTTTTCGTCTAACTGAAGGTAGCTCCTAATGTATCACGAAAATCACTTCACTTCTGTTGATTTAGTCTTATGCAGAGGCTGCCACGGTGGCATTACGAATTCGTATTCATCCAAAACCTGCCAAAACAAATTTCTTCAAAATTATAGCATAAAGACGTACCTGGGATAGAAGAATTATTTGCTGCCATCATGCTACTCATTACCACTCATTTATCAAAAATTTTAACGTCTTTTTACTGTGGTTTGAACCTGAAACAAAGCAGGGAATGTTAAAAATTGATCTTCCACAAATAAAATTTTCACCAAAACTGATGGTACAAATTAAGGCGTATTTGCTTCACCTCAAAATTAGTTCTGCAGCGATTTAAAGTGGTTCTCATACTTTGCACCATGAAAATATCGTGAATTGTTTCCAACTGTTTTTATCATTTATCAATTACCACTTTTGGCCTTTACATCTTTTCTTACAACCGTAGAATGAAGAAAACAATCTCGATTTATTTTAGAACCGATTATCGCCGGGGTAGAGATTGAATTTATCTGATTCCCCCTTTGGGTCTCTAACATTCATATGACCTCCCTCCCCTGAATTGGCAGTCAATTTTCTATAGTCCCCCTTTATGCCCTATTGGCGACGACTGATACCGCTCCGTTCCACTTGAAAGAGGGTCTTCATGGAGAAAAGCTTCACGGTTAATGGTAATTTTTTTTCGATTTCCACAGTTGATGGTTAAACTTCAAGGCATTTACCGGTTGACGTTTATTACGAAGAAACATTTCTAGGAGTAAACAACGATTAATTAACGTTACGTTGGTATCTCGGGCACTTTTACTTTTCTAGCCTGTTCCAGTTGTCATTCAGTAAAACGGAGCGAAATAGTAAGTGGTGCCATGGTAAAAGAGAGGATTGACAAAGAGAGAGAGGCTGGGTCGAGTCGGAAAACTTTTGTACAAATTAGAAAAAGTTGCCGTAAGAATAAAAGTTGTTGTAGTTATAACCAGCTGCTTCAATGAGAGAGGGTCAAAAGAGTTAAACTGTCAGCCATTATAGAGCTTAAAATTCAGTCGTCAGCCATCAACCGTCAAAAATGGTGGATTTTTAACCTCAGCAACAGCTTTAGATTGGTGAGAATCTAGAAAAATAAACAAATCTCCAAATTTCCAAAAGTGCTCAGTTTACCGTCATTTTTACTCGGGCTTTCCGAAGGAAACGCCCAAGGTATAAATTCGTTCTTTTTGTTTTCGAGTTCAGTCACAAAACGCAGTTCCACTACAGCGCATGCGTGAACTGTGAGAGCGCATGCTTTGAATGAATCTAAGAGTGCATGGTTTAAAGCAGTGGCTGCCTTCGTGGACAATTCCTTGCTTAATGTACGCGGAAGAAATTCGATGGCTATTACGCTCAATATACATACCAAGTCACACATCGTTCGCGATGGACCCACTCTAAAACTTGTGGAGGGTTTTGGGAACGGGTCGGCCCGCGAACTTTACGAGCGATCCGTTACGAGTGAACCTTCTATCGAGAAATATCTCATATTATGTTTACATGTAAACAAAACCGCGTATTTAGAAGTGATCGAGAATCCAGTAGAATACCAGAAGCAACGCTGAACCGTCTCAGAAGAAAGGGCAGAAAACTGAAGGAATTTGTTTGTGAGGGTATTCGTCCAAGCATACGGAAGTCTTCTTGGCTACGTCGTTATGTGAAGGTTAGAAGAGTTACAAAGAATATTTGTAAGCTTAATACGAAGAGGGTAAGATTAAATAAAGTTACACAACATGAGAAGAAGTATTGAAGTATTGAAGTATAGAAGTTGAATTGTTCTGTGAGGGTATATCGAAGGATGATTAAACTGAAGCATAGAGCAAGTCGGTATTTATCGATGTTTTCTTGTAATAGACCAATGTGTCTTCATAACAGTCAGACACACGTATCAAACTATTGTAAATTTCAAATGAGTTCAGATATAGTTGCAATGGTTTCAGAGATTTTTCTATTAAAAACAATATGGATTATTGAACAGTTATATTGCTTCAATATACTGATTTTTGACAACTTCCCTTGGGTGAACATTTGGCAACAAACCATGACTCGGTACTAATATTCGATAAAAAATTCCCTTCTCCATGCAGTTAAAGGCAAATAGGCAAGAGTACCATATAACCCCATACATTATTATGCATTCAGACTAGTAGACTTTGTTTTTAAATTTTTGTCGTGAAAGACAAAGAAGTGGAATGGATAATTAGGTATGGGGTTTGATTGTTGTCTAGTACCATAACAACATTCATAACACTCCAGCAGAGAAAACTAAACATAAGTAGACTTATTCATTACCGGCAATGACGAGATTGCGTGACGACAGTAACAATGGCAATAGGGCATTCCCCTTGTGCGATCAGTTGGAAGCCCCTGTCATTCACACAGCTATGCGTCTAGTCACCTATAAAGCCGGCAGTTTGAAAGCGTTTTGATCTTAAAATTATATTAGAATCTCTTGTCCTTGAATACTGAATGATATCTGACTTCAATGATACCTTACTAACGTAACAATCCAATGGAAGAGAATCTTAACAGTACCGTGACATGCTAACGTAAAAATCGAATGAAAGAGAATTCAAAAAGTGTGTGAGATAATAACGTTACAGTCGAATGAAGGAGAATTTTAAAAGTGCACGAGATACTAACGTCACAATCAAATTAAAAGAGAATTCGAAAAGTGCGCGAGAAACTAACGTCACAATCAAATTAAAAGAGAATTCTAAAAGTGTGCGAGATACTAACGTCACAATCGAATGAAAGAGAATTCAAAAAGTGCGCGAGATACTAACGTTACAATCGAATGAAAGGGAATTCTAAAAGTGTGCGAGATACTAACGTCAAAATCGAATGAAAGAGAATTCTAAACGTGCGCGAGATACTAACGTCACCATCTAATGAAAGGGAATTCTAAAAGTGTGCAAGATACTAACATCACAATCGAATGAAAGGGAATTCTAGAATTGTGCGAGATACTAACGTCACAATCGAATAAAAGAGAATTCAAAAAGTGTGCGAGGTAATGTCCCAATCGCGCTGGTGAGAATGCGAAAATTCTCTCAGAATAATAAAAATAAAACATGAATTAAATGCGCACACATCACTGCTTCGGAAACTGGACCGATCCACGATTGCTAGGAAGCCATGTTGTTACCCTTTCGAAGCTAAAGATGTTTTGCTCACATGAGGGGAAATATTGTCATAAGTACAGAGATGGTCTGTAAAAATAAATACGTGCTTTAGCAACGTAAAGAGAGCAAAGTACTACCTTCGTACAAATTTGATTGAAGGTATATCATGGTTAAAAGGAGAGAGCCTGGTATGAATACTGAAAAAATAAACCCTGTATTTTATTAGGGATATCCTGTCCATTCCAAGGTAAAATTGCGTCAGTACAAATGTGGATTCATCTTGTCTTGTGTAACAACATAACTAAATACGCCGTTTTGCAAAAGAGCTTAAGGTACATCGAGAAGTAAATAGATCAGAGGATTTTAACAAAAAAGAGTAAAAAAAATGTTTTACTTAGGCTTGTGGTGACAGATTGGTTAGTATAATATCAAAATCTTACAAATAATAAGAAAAGACTCTTACATGTTGTCTAACTCTAAGTCACGATCACTATCATTTCCCTCTGATATTCCTTTAGGTGAATCGACGTTTCACATTATACTTCCATCATTTTGACGTTCTTGATCTCCACCACGGCTTCCGCTCTTCTTAAGAAAGGCTTCCATATTTCTTTTCATTCCAGCTATTTTTGCATTGTGTTTCTTGGCATTATCTTCCTCGTTTCGACGGTTTTGACAAGCTGTATTAAAGCGTTCTGTAAGGCAGCAACAAAAATATGACCTCCAGTGATCTTTACTTTTTTTTTAAGAAAACAATGAATTTTAAACACCTGCTTTATTCTTTGACAATACAGAAGTTCTCTGGATTGTCTTCTCCAGTGGTTTTCTTTTAAAGTAAGAGTGATGATGATACTTCAAACTCAAACTTCCAAAGCTTTACAAAGAAATGTTTCTGCAGACAAGCTTAAAGGATAATGCTCAACATTTAACGTACTTTTTTAAATTAAATTATTAAGCTTTAGTCTGCGGAGTCCTGTCCGTTGGTACAATCTTTAACTTCTGGCAACGACCACACCTTATAGTAAATTCAATGAGCGCTGCTACAAACACATTGAAACGCTAATTAACCAAATACATTAAAGACGATTTAAATAATCATCATTATCATCATCGTCTCCATCATAGTGATAAAATGATAAAATTTTAGGAAAAACCATGGCTGTTAATAATAACAAAAACTCTTAACGATTTTTTTTAGTCGCACATACCCAAATTTAGATCATCCAACATCTTGGTCTGTCGTTCATTTCGCTCAACACTTTCGCCTTGTTTTAGGTGCTTTACAAGGTGGTCGTCCTCTACCTTTGAAGCTGACCTTTTCCTTCCACCTCTTGGCTTTCGTTTGCTGATTATGCTTTTCGCTGTTCTTCGCCACCAGCAACTGTGATATTTATCACCGGGGAATCTTTCGAAAAGACGATTAATTTTCCTTTTTAAGAACATTGACTGAAGGAAAAATAATGACAATAATATTAATTGACCAAATAATAATCCTTTGACTACGTCATTTTTATCTTCTGTCTATCTACTTTTACATTTATATTGGTGTCATTTTCTCTGGGCAATTTCAAACCCCACTCCAGTCTCTTTCGTAGTCCATAAAAATAAAATTTAGGCTGCTTTTAGTCGAGAAAAAAATCTGTCCGAATATTCTCTTCCTTGTCTTCCTAGGTTGTTCCTAGTCTCAGGTCTTCTTATTATTGTTAACACGCCCTTTTTGCAAAGCGAGCGATCAAGGATCATCAAGAAATATGTAAGGAGGTGTGTTGAATATCGCCTCTAACGACCCTAACCGAAATCACGGCTCTCATCAATGACTCACTTTCTGTATAATTTCTGAGAAAATTGTCGATTCTTAAGCAAACTTCAAATAAAATATGTATGGGGGACTGAACAAAAATTTTGTGGACTTCTAGTATTGTAAGAGATGTAAGAAATTAACGCGATTTAAGACAATTAACACGAAAGCATGGATACCTTTCACACGTGACTTTCAAGTAACACGTGTCATAAACTATGATCTCTTATCAAATTTTCATGATGAAAACACTAACCTCGTAAAGCTGCAGAATCGACAAAAAGCGGCCTTTTCGTGTTCCACTGCGCTTCTGTACTGATTGAGAAAGCTTTACTGCCTTCTGCGCTTTTGACTAGTCTGCACAGTTTAAGATCAATAGATGACCTTATTCCCCGCTTCTCAGCTTCGGCCTTGAGACTCGCGTGTTCAACAATATACCTTTTCAGGGCATCAAGGGAATTATGTTCTCTTTTCAGGGGAATTCTGATCCTTTCCTTTCCCCCAAGAAAACTGAAAGATCCAGGAGATTTGGGATCAACGAAGTAGACAACCCCTTCTAAAACACGAAACGGCTCTTCGCTGACTTCGCTCTCCGACATTGTGGGTCGTGAGAAATGAAGACAAGACGTCAGACAATGAATTGAATGATCTGAAGCAATCGTACTTTCAAAAGATTGTCTGCTTTTAATAGAGGGTCTTCGTTTTCGTACTACGAAAACGAAGACCCTGCATTAGCCAAAAGAATTGCTTATTTTTTAACGAGAATTTTCCAGCAGAGAAATCTGAATGACCGTGAGAATCTATTTTAGCTACGAAATACAGTAGAAATTGATTATTTATTGACAGAACCCAAGAGTCATTTTTCCTGTACAGAACGCCTTCTCTGTCATTCTGTCACGCAATGCTAGCTATAAATCAAAGGCGGCTAGCGTTCGAATTCTGCCTGCTGTTCCAGAATAATAATATGTGTTGTAAGTTTACCCGAGGAAACCCTCGAGAATATCAACACCAAATTGGCTCGCATAGCGAAACAGAACAGACAGGACGGGCCGTATGATAATACGGATAATAATAGGAAGAAACGCGTGAAGTGTAATGTATTATATTACTAAGCGTTGTTGCTATTTAATGTCTGTTTAACTTGTAATTTCTACGGTTTTCTGTTTACAAGGTCTTCGTTTTCGTACTACGAAAACGAAGACCAGGGGTCTTAGGTCTTAGTCTTCGTTTTCGAGGGTTTTCGTTTTCGCAACGCCCAACACTCGAAGTGTAATGTATTATATTACTAAGCGTTGTTACTGTTTAATGTGTCTTTAACTTGTAATTTCTACGGTTTTCTGTTACAGGGTCTTCGTTTTCGTAGTACGAAAACAAAGACCGGGTGTCTTCGTTTTCGTACTACGAAAACGAAGACCGGGTCTTAGGTCTTAGGTCTTCGTTTTCGAGGGTCTTCGTTTTCGTAACACCCTCTGAAGACCTGATCGTTGGTGTCAGAGGTCGCATCAGCTTTACTTTTGGATCAACGGGTCATGCGAAACCCTATTGTTTGGTCACGGAAGCTGAAGAAAACAGACACGGCGATCACCTGGAGAGTTCCTTTGTGGGGTCTTCGTAGCCGTTCACTGGAAAAAGGTCGTTTACATGTTTGTTATCACGGGTATCGGAAAATCATTTATCTGTTTCACGCATCACGACAATCATATCATTCACGGTTTACGAATTTTAAAACTTTTAGAGTACGGATCACAGAAAATAAATTAGTCCGATCACGTTTCAAGTGAAACTCCCTTATAGGTGTTTAAAGAGGTAAGCGAATTTGGTATTGAAGCAACGCAAGATATGCCAGCTATTAGCAATTTTACGTTGTCCGGAAAAATGCTGTTGGCGAAAACTGTTCAAGGTTAGGAATACTCCTCACCGTCTTCCTTCTTTGCGGCGTTCAAAAGTGTTCGATATTTCATGTACACTGAGGAAGTTTCGTCTTGAAAGGGCTAAAGTCCACTTGACGTTAAAGCTGTTTCCCGCTTGAATGGTTGACTTTTCCTGCAGATAATTAAGCTTAATGGCGGACAAACAGATTGCTGATGGATTTTATCGTAGAGAGAAGAGCTCGAATAATTCACGTTTCGACGTTTCTATTGATGGACATCTGATTGGAATTAGGTCAACAAAAATAAAGGTGTAATAAAAAGACAGGATCATAAATTCAAAGGCACCTGTCGGCTAAAAAGAAAGAAATTTTCTTTTTCTTTTTCCCATGATATAATCTTTTCTACCCGCTAATAAAATATTGCTAGATGTGACGTATTTGGCCGTGTAAAATAACGAAAACGATATGAACATTAGAGACCAATACTTTGGATAAGGTAAAACAAAAAATTTTAAGAAAATAAGCCGAGTGCAAGGATTAACAGATGTTATTGTTGTTCTGCGTAGGAGGTGTGTTGTAAGAGGCTCAATGAGGATTAACTGTCAGCCGTCGAAGGGCCTAAAAATTTAACCGTCAGTCGTCAATAGGGGTAGATTTTTACCGCCAACTGTCAAAAAAGAAGGTCAATATTAACCGTCAGACGCTTTGAAGATGTTTCGGATCTCGCTATTTTCCCCATTTTCGCTGCTTACCGCGAAAAGTTGAAGGTCTTAAAGGATCTTTAACCTGGTAAACCAGTCTCCAGGTTTCTATACATGCTCACTTAGTGGTGATGTTTATTGCTTTTCGCCTAAACTAACAGTTTGAAAAGATTCAAATTCAATTTTAATTGCTTTTAGCATAATTTCAGAGATACGGTGAATATATGAAGTTCATATATTTTGAACTGCGGTTATAGATACGAATGATGCACGATAGAGCGCTGCACTAGTATCGCAGAGGTCAGTGGTTCGAATCCCGTACAGGCCTGATTTTTTTCAGGTCTGATTTTCGCTATTGCATAAATAGCGCTCTCTACTGCGAGGATCGTGCATCATTAGTATAATTTCAGAGCTCAACAAAGAGTTTCAAGCAATCTGATTGGTCGAGCGGTTCCTTATATGACGCTATATAAACCGCTCCGCGCGGTTTATATAAAACGGTTAAACTAGAATGTTAATAAATGTTACTAAAATATCATGATTTTAGAAATTTCTCTGTTGTTCAGCTCTGAAATTATAATAAAACAATTATTGGCCTCAGGTTCGGTGAATATTGTCGAATAATCCCCGAGACGAAGTCTCGCGGATTATTTGACGATATTCACCGAACCTGAGGCGAATAATTGTTAAATATTAAAAAAGGGCTGACTTCTTTTATAACTCATTAATTTTGGCGGTTGACCACACCACCCAGCGATTTTCTCCTCCTTCGACAGAGACAAGTTTACATCATGTCGAGTGTGGAGCGGTATGTAGAAAGCCGCCGTGAGCTTCTGTCGTAAAGAAGAAGATGAACTTCCGAGCGCATCAAGATTTCCTGTTGTTGAAACGTCTACGGCAACACATTGTTTAACCAGGGATCAATGACTAGTCTAAGAAATTTGGGTGCGGCTTTTATGAGGTCAATCTCTACCCTTATAAAAAAAAGCTTCCATGCCGTTTCACATTTTTAGCATGAAACCTTCAGCGTTCTGCAATATGGACTTTGTTGGCATCTCAAAGAAGTCTCTGATGCGGATCACAAAGTGGGGTTTACCGGTAAAACCAATGAATTTATGAAGTTAGATCTCCACCCTGAGTGACAGTTTGCCTGTACGCATGTGTGCTTACTTGAGGGTTTACTCTAATAAGTGCTCAGCAATGTTAGCGAAGCTGTCGATCACCAGCCTGAGTAAGTAGCTAAGTAAATACCTGAGAATACAGGCTTAGGTTTCCTGGTAACAGAAAATTATTGGCAGTAACTGCAGATTTTCGAAAGCGAAAGAATTCTGCAAGGTATTGGCTCCCGCTACGCCCACCCACAGTAAATTACTTGTTTACTTTTAGGCGGTGTGTTGGCTTTTGTGTGATAGCGGAAAGTATCTGTCGTGAGCGCTTCTTATCTTTCGAAGTGATGTCCTCAAGCTTAGTTTCGAAAATGATATTTTTACCCGAGTCTTCACTTTGTGTTTGGTTGCGTGTACGAGTGGTTCTGAAGATGATAGAGGCTTGCCTGTTGGGTTGCTAACTTTGAAAAGTAAGCGCCAATTATAACAAAATTTCCGATCACCGTCACAGTAAAGAAAAACTCACACTTTATGTTCTTTTCTTTATTATGGGTGAAACTAAATAAGAATTGAAAATAATCCAGTTTTCCAAAAACCTGTCCGTGTGGTTGGAAAGGATTTGATGTACAAGGCTCCGAAAAGTAAAACGGAATCGAAAGTATATCAACAAAATTCAGTTTACCGAAAGAAACGCGTTTGCGATACTAAACGCCTTGAACTGAGTTACTTTTCATCAATAGATTCATTGTTAATGTAAGAGAAAAGAGCAACTATCTGCGGCTTTGATTGGGGAGGAGACAAGCTTGATTTCTGGTGTCTGACACCTGGTAACATTAAAACACGGAAGAACTACGACATCATTCACGCAGTGTTTATGAAACAGATTAAATTAGACTCATACAATCATATAATCACTCGTTATTTATATTACAATTCGCCTTTGCGAGATGCATTTGCACGTAGGAAGGCACGGCCAAAGGAGAAGAAAGCGCTTTTAGTGTGCATGGTGTAGATGAGTTCTACCACTGTCATACAGTGCACTTTACTCGGTTAGGAAATAAACTCTAGGTCTTTCCTGTTTAACGATGAGTCCCTTCAGTGGTTGTTATGATTCATCTTGCTCGCGAACCGATGATACATTAAAAGAAGAAGAGAACTGGTTTCTAGTATCCAGTTCTTCCTGTAGCACCCGTGTGCGGGACTGTAACACTGAGATCTGCTGTCTGAGAGATTCAATGGTATCCTCAAGGTCCTGGTAATTTTACAGGGGAAAAGGAAAATTATTAATAAAATACGAACCGTCCTAATGGAGGGCTATTCCACAATTCACTTGACAAAAATAATTACAATTCATTGATTACTACCTTACCGGCTTAACAAAATGAAGATTATCTAAAAAACAACTCGAAAGACTGGAAACAAATTTGCCTGTACTCACGATGTTTTTAGCTGAATCTGACTGATCAAATCTGAGTTGAATTTATTTGGAATTAAAATCCCCTTTGAGCGACACCCCTCCCTTATCAGGCGAAGCAGTGTGAGAGCGAAGTAACAAATCAGTTAACCCTTTAACCACCAAGAGTGACCAGCATCAAGCTTTTCTTTACAGTATCACCCCAATAAGTTCACGACAATCGAGAAAATGATGATCAACTAAACAAACTCTTGATTGCTAAACAGATTCTCCTTGCCAGTACCTTTGGAAATGCAAAGAGGACAGTTTGGAGCAGAGCTCATGGGTTCAAATCCCGTACAGCCCTGAATTTTTTTCAGGCCTCATTTTCACTATTGCTCAAGTAATGTTCTTTACTGCGAAGAGTGCTTCCATATTCATTTCTTAATCTGCAGTTCATATGTATGATTTTAATATATTCACAGTCAATATGCTTACTGATACGTATGATGCACGATCCTTCGCAGTAGATAGCGCTATTTATGCAATAGCGAAAATCAGACCTGAAAAAAAAATCAGGCCTGTACGGGATTCGAACCACTGAACTCTGCGATACTAGTGCAGCGCTCTACCAATTGAGCTAACAAGCCAACTGGGAGCAGGCCGTTAAGTTGATTCGTAATAAACCCGTGATGATAAATCAGATACAATGAATATATGAAGTTCATATATTTGAACTGCGGTATTAAATACGTATATGCACGATCCTTCGCAGTAGATAGCGCTATTTATGCAATAGCGAAAATCAGACCTGAAAAAAATCAGGCCTGTACGTATTTAATACCGCAGTTCAAATATATGAACTTCACATATTCACTGTATCTGATTTATCATCACGGGTTTATTACGAATCAACTTAACGGCCTGCTCCCAGTTGGCTTGTTAGCTCAATTGGTAGAGCGCTGCACTAGTATCGCAGAGGTCAGTGGTTCGAAACCCGTACAGGCATGATTTTTTTTTCAGGTCCGATTTTCGCTATTGCATAAATAGCGTTATCTACTGCGAAGGATCGTGCATCATACGTATTTAAAACCGCAGTTCAAATATATGAACTTCATATATTCATTGTATGCTTACTGATGTTAGGGTGTACAGGGGTATAAGCCACCTTTCAAAGCGACATTTTCTTATGATTCATGCTCGACTTTTCTTTATGAAGTGCACTTGTAGATAATTACCTCTCGAAGAGAAGCCGGCATAAGACCTTTTATTTTCTCTTCATGCTGGAGACGCAATCTGGACAACTGTGAAACAAAATCGAGAGCACATTTTTTCCCCCATAATACCCTCTATTAAGGAAGGCAAACTTTCTAAACAATGGCTGATAGTTTCGAAAGAAACTGTTTGGGGCTGCGTCGGTGGGGGTTACGAAATAATTTGGATATATCAACAAAGTTGAAATGGTAAATTGGCCACCGTAACGATTACAAAAGCTGACGTTTCGAGCGTTAGCCCTTCGACGGAGCTAACGCTCGAAACGTCAGCTTTTGTAATCGTTACGGTGGCCAATTTACCATTTCAACTTTGTTGATATATCCAAACTTTCTAAGGGCGACTCAAAACAAGTTTTACATGTTCGCATCCTCCATCCCACCCCTGCTACTCCTAGGTTCGTTATTCGTATCCAGCTCTCGCGCAATTCTTTTCCGAGGTTCAAGGACCAAATAGGAAAATACTTAATACACGCTTTAAATAGCCGGGCCAAGTTAGTTTCGTAGCCACGGACAAAACATTTTCCCATTTAGTATCTTGCTGACATTAGTGAGCATTCTAACAAAAGGCGACTGAAAACATAATATTTTCTCGTTTACACCGAAATAATTCAAACGAAAACAAAACAAAGCAAGTAAACAAGCCAGGCCGGAATTACACATGCCAACGGAGCAAATACAAACAAATAAAACCAAAACCTCGTAAATTTCAACTTACTTTTTCTTGCGCGTCCAGCTCCACTTGCTGAATGCGCTTCTCTAAATGTCGAACCATTGTTTTCTGCGTTTCTACGTCTTGCTGTAAAGACTGAGGTAAAATGGAAAAAAAATAAGGAATGTCTACGTCGGCATAAAAACCCCGAGTATGTATTGGGGTGAAGTTGAAGAATTCTACTTGTATCTACGCTTCGATACACCAAGAAAATAGACTTAAAGACACGGATTATTGGCACTGGAGCAATCAGAACGCGAAGCAAAAACATTGTAACAGGTGCCAAGGATGGTAAAACGAGAAATGGTTGTTGGGTTTAATCTAATAAGCCGGAAAATGGTGTACAAATTTCTACCATCAACGTACCTTAGAAATTGAAGAATGGTGCTTTTTCGCCGATGCTTTCTCTTCTTCGTATTTTGCCGTTGTTTGGGCAAGCTTCTTTTCCAAGTTAGTTCTTGTGCTATGAACAGTAAACGCAACAGAGCGCAAATAAATTGCGCAACACCTGGTTTCAGTTGTTTTGAGACCATGCGAATGCCAACGGTAATTAATCTTCTTTAGCAGCGAGAATACCGCTTGAACAACGAATATGAACTGATTACTAACAGTCCTAACTGAATCACGTGATAAATGAGGCAGACCTCTGGAGGGCATCATTGATTGCTTAAAGCAAAAGTCAATAAAACCTACCAGTTGTTTTCTTCTTTTAGTTTCTTTATTTCTTCTTCGAGCGTTTCTACCACCTACGATGCACAAACAAAAACACAACTTACTAACATTTATTCCTACGTCTCACCACCACTCATAAATTGGCTGCTTTTAAAGACTTAAGATTAGACCCAAAATTAATTTTCGGTACCGTTACTACTCACACTTTTAAGTATCAAACTTAAAAATATTCAATAGCTTTTTTAAAGTTCGACAGACACTTCATTAATGGTCAGTCCCTTTGGTATGATGAGTGAGTTTGGTTTAAATTTCGTAAGATTTGATGCTCTAACCTGTTGTCCCTTGGATGATCGTGTTGTATACTCTTCCTCCATCTGTTTTATCCTGTTGTTCGTCTAAAAAAGGGAATAACACAAGAATCTGCCGGTTTATTAAGAACTAGATCAAAAGGTGCGGAAGAAAAGGGTTCTGTATGATGCACGATCCTCGCAGTAGAGAGCGCTATTTATGCAATAGCGAAAATCAAACCTGAAAAAAATCAGGCCTGTACGGGATTCGAACCACTGACCTCTGCGATACTAGTGCAGCGCTCCACTAATTGAGCTAACAAGCCAACTGGGAGCAGACCGTTAAGTTGATTCGTAAATAAACCCATGATGATAAATCAGAGACGATGAATATATGAAGTTCATATATTTTGAACTGCGGTTATAGATACGTATGATGCACGATCCTCGCAGTAGAGAGCGCTATTTATGCAATAGCGAAAATCAGACCTGAAAAAAATCAGGCCTGTACGGGATTCGAACCACTGACCTCTGCGATACTAGTGCAGCGCTCTACCAATTGAGCTAACAAGCCAACTGGGAGCAGGCCGTCCAGTGGTTCGAATCCCGTACAGGCCTAATTTTTTTCAGGTCTGATTTTCGCCATTGCATAAATAGCGCTCTCTACTGCGAGGATCGTGCATCATACGTATCTATAACAGCAGTTCAAAATATATGAACTTCATATATTCATCGTACCAAAAGGGTTCTGACTCGACCAGAATTCAGCTGAATAGCATAACTATCAATAAAACAAGGACAAAGTATGCGAATTGTGGAATTCCCTGGGAGATTAAATAAACTCTACAGCATCACTGGAGTCTGTGATAAGGTCTTGGACTTGGGCGATGTCAGCTAGAATTTAGCATGAATTTTCTACCTGCACCTTCCTGCCCTAATGTAACATTAGAAACCTTACTCACTTTCTCCAGAATCTGTTCCATTTCGCTGCTATGTTCGCGCTGTAACTGAAGTCTCTGCTGCTCAAGTTGACTCTTAAATTTCATTTGCTGTCAAAGAAGAAAGACCACTTTTAAGGGATTTCGCCAAAACGAAAAAGAGCCTTTTTCCCTTTGGTTACAGGAGCGTCATGAATTCATTTGCATTAAAGCGAGGTTCCACTTATCTGTATATGCTCACAGACTGGGACCTAGCTTATATTTCTTGATAAACCTCCCTTTTAATTTCTCCTTATCTCTCTCTACGTGATTTCTATTTGGAAGTTTGACGCTCATGACCATTAACTCATTTGGAAGATCAAGCAGCATTGTGGAAGAAAATACCCCTTGCACTACTAACCGAGTTTTCATCTTGTCTCTTGTATGTTTGTTTCTCCTCTTCTCTCAACAGACTCAGTTCCATAAGCTGGGTTTTGTGCGTTGAATTCGCTTGAATAAGCTTATGAAAAGAAAAATAATTGAGTGGACAAAAATTTGCAGCGAGAAAAAGATCTCCGCAGAACGACTCGATACTTCAATGAGTGAGAAAAGTATTTGAGACAAATAGTTGCATCATGATCCTATATTAAATTCAATTGAGGCTCAGGTTGAGAAACTCATTCTTTTCCTCTATTCAGTGCTGCATAGGAACCAAGCAAGTCTTGAAGACAGATTATTTGAGCGAGAGGGATATAATTGTATGGATCAGGTGTGGTATCTGTTGAGGAAGTATCGTAACCCTATTGTAGTGAAAGAGCAAAGTCCTACGACTTGAGGGAAAAAAAAATTAAAAAGTTGAGCGCCTCGCGAAGAAAGTATTATCCAACGGTGCAACAACTAAACATACCACACCAAATGTCATCCACTTATCTTACAGCAAATTTCAGTTAAATGTCGAAAGTAAACCAGGATTGTGTGATTTTATTAAACCTTTTCCCTTTGATTGGTTCAGAAAACTTGTGCAACTGTCTCAATCAATCAGATGCAAAACTAAAAACAATTGCGACTCGGTTATTGGCGTTTTCCCGCGCTTCAATCAGTTTACTTGTTTTCACTTGGAGTTCTCATTGGCTCATGATAATGTAAACCTTTGATCTGATTGGTTGCTGAGATTATTTTGGTTTTGATTTTTCGCTCCTACATTAAAAAGTGTTCTAGCATGTTAATACATATATCTTATTAGACGTTTTGTCGTGTAGTATCGCTGAGTATTTTTACGAGTTGTGCCGTATTTTGACGAGCCCGCAGAGCGAGTCAAAATACAAATGAATAAAAATACTCAACGATACTACACAACAAAACGTCTAATAAGTGATTTATTATCCAACTCGTCAAATTGTTATTTCAGTGCGGGCGAATTTCGCGGATATTTCTGGAGTAAAAATATCACGTGATAATTGTACTCGTCTCGCGCGTTATTTGTACTCTACAAAGCTCAGTTGGATAATAATACCTTATACTCGAAGCACTGCCCGGTTAATTTAAAAGGATAGGAAGTTAAAGTTTTCGTTATTTGTTTTTCATGTATACAGGTCAATTACAACTTACCGGTATTTCAAACTAGAAAATTCAAGCGGGTTGCGCTCCATTAACCCTATCTTACCTCTTCTCGCAACTCTCGCACTTGTTGCTCCAACTCGGCGATAGTCTGTAAGACAAAATATCAACGACACTGAGCCTTAAACTTCAGTAAGGGATACATAAATAATGAAAGATTTTTTCGTGTTACCTTGGCGTCCTTGTTAGCTCGGTTTCTCGTTTGATTTTCATGTTCAAGTATTCTCTGACGAAGTTTCTCCAACTGCATTTCCTAAAAAATAAAAAACAAACACACAAAAGTAACAAATAATGATGACTTGTATGAAAGTGCGATTTTCACTAAAGTTTTGTAACTCGTGTATTATCAGAGATTATTTTCTATTTCGTCAGAAAAAAACCAAATGCTTCAGGTCAGCCTGGAATAAGCAGGGCCACCATCAAGACAACACCTACTGCTACTGCCTCTGATCCTGGCTTCAGCTATTGAAGAGCAATGAAAGTTCTAGCGATTTTCAGCCCTGAATGGAAAGTTGATAAGTCTGATTCCCTCATGAACCCTAAGATTTTGTCAGTTTGACGAGGCAAACTTAACAAGATGATTCAAAAACTGATCCACCAAGCCTGTGGCCTGTAAGATAACTGGATCATTTTACTAACCTTTTCCTGTTCTTGTTCTTTTAATGACGAGTCTCTCTCTATATGGTGCGCTCTCAAACTCTGTGCTTTCTCTTGCTCATGGCGAATATTTATCTCTGCAATCTGTAACAAAGCGAAACTGGTTTCATCAAGCCGTCATTTAACTTTGAGCTTAGATTGACCCTCAAATAACGGACGGAGAAAACTGACTGCATATCGGTAAAAAACTATTGTCGCCCATAGCAACGGAAAATTGTTTTCATAGGCGGTCTGCAGACAAAACTAAAAACAAGAACAAGTAACTTCAATAAATCGCGCAAAAAAGATTCCTTGAGGACTCAGCGAGACTGCTTTCGTTAGGGGTTTCATAGAATAGCGCTTTCTCAGTCCAACGTGACAGCAAACGATATTAAAATTATTACGATAAGGAAGTGACTCGTTTCGTCCTTTTTTCAGTCGCAAGGTCATTACCAGGTTTAAGTTCTGAAAATGCAAACAAACCCATCGGTCCTCTAACGATTCAACACGCAATCTAACCTCTTTTTCGTGTTTGATTTTAAGATCATCCAGTTGCCGGCTGAACTCCTTCGCTTGCTTTTCACGAAGGTTCTTTGAGCGAGCCAGGTCTTCCTCGACCTTTTCCATCTGTAAGAATGGAAAAAAATTTCGCACCATTCTAATGCAGTTACCAAGTTTGATTATTTACAAGTATTTAATTATCAAGTTTTTTTCATAGAACAATTTCACATGCGTGTAAAAAACTATCCTGGAAGTTGCACGTCGATAGGCCGTTAAAACTTAAAATTACCAAGTTCTTAATCGTTGTAAACAGAGTAAGAAGGATGGTAAGTTTTGAGCTCGGTAAAGAAACAGAGAAGATGTTTTTCCGTCTTACGACGAGCGTGGGACAAAGGAAAAAAAACTCTGAATCCCCTTGAGGAATTGAACCTCAGACCTTTGGATTCCGCGCTCCGATGCTCTACCGCTGAGCAACATAGACTATATGGTGAGCAGGGCTCATTACGAAGTTCATTGCACGACTAACGAGATTTATACCTGAGCTTTCATCTCGTCAAACATCCTCCCCGAATTTCTCTCCACTTGGCTCTTAAAATCCTCTAGCGCATGCTCAGCTTGTTGGGCCTGTTGTTTCTGTGCCTCTGACAGCTTTTGGATTTCATCTTCACGTTCTCTGTGAAAAATAATATAAACTGAGGCGTAAATTTACAATCAGCAAACTTTGTAACGAGTCCGAAGCAAAATAGCTGAACATTGGCGAAGATACATTCCAAGGCTGGAGCAAAATAAAGGAGCTCACTTGACAAGATTCTCCAACTTTCTCATGCGCTTCTCCGATTCTGCCTCGCCTTGTTCGAGCTCGGATTGAATACCTCGAATCTAAAGGGAAAAAAAAAAAACCAGACAGACAATTAGAGAAACAAATGACTAGATGACAAGACGTGTATCTGTTTATTCAGCTCAACAGAAGGCTTATTTTTCACCTACCTTTTTCTCGTGTAAATGTTCTAAGTTTAACTTCTCCTGCTTGTGAGTAGATTCCAATTCCTGTTGTTAACAGAGAATAAAAATTTAAATGGAGGAAATTAAACATATACGAATGACAAACAAAGCAAGGGAGCGCCGAAACACTGATCTACAAAGAACAACAACAACAACAACAACAACAACAACAAAACAAAACAAACAACTAAACGTCATCAATGGAAAGAGAAATAATGACAAGCAAAAAACGCAAAGAGCAAATGTTTGGTTAATTGTTACCCTAAGCTGCCTCTGTCGTTGAAACTCCGCATCTTGAAGAGCTTGTTTAAGTTGGTTAACCTGTGTCTCCAATTCTGCTATGGTGTCAGTAGCCTGATGATCAAAATACGTTAACTTTACCTCAAGTTAAGAAGAGACTCTAAGAGATAAAGAATTTCTTGCAACTATCAAACGAGCCCTATCGTTACAACACTTATCGTTATCATTCCCAGGATAGTACGCCCACAGTCGTTTTTATTTTTCCCTATTTTAAGGTTACCGCGAAATTTACGCGCAAGCTCGCGAGATCTGTGCCATTTTTTCCTGTTTTTATACATTTTTCTGGCGAATGCAAGGGTACAGACAGACGAGAGAGGAAAACTGCTCTTTCTCTCGTACGTGTCTCGACACTTGCGTCCTTCTCGCGCACCTGACCCCCGGCCGCTTGTCTCCTTGGCATGTTTACGTTAGTCACTATACCTTAGCAATTGCTGCGGTATGCTGTTGCTTCATGCTCTCCATACTGGAATCTGTCTTCTTGTTCAATTGTTTAACTACTGTTTTATGTTCATTTATTGCTTGCGAATGATCCCTCTCCATTTTGGACAGACTGAAAATATCAGACAGGGGTATTAAACGTGTTTCATTGAACAAGGACGCGGTCAAGATGACAGCAAATTGGGTGAGTTCTATTTGCGTTTAGTGGGCTCAGATCAAGTTGAAGAACATAAAAAAGGAAAAAATGCAAAAAAAAGAGGGAAAAACGTAACGAAATGAAAAAGAAGGGTACTCACATCAGGGTGGTCGCTAAAGGATCAAATAAACAGATATCTCACGCCTCATCCATTAAATCTCAAAAACAGGGCCCGTATTTTGATGGGTGACTTGAGGGGTGAAGGAAATCAAAGGATTATACTATAGAACAGGAAAATGTATTCACCAAACTTTTAGTGATTTTCTTTGTTTTCATTTTTTAAAAAGAGGGAAGGCTATAGCTTCTGGCGACTTTTGCCGGCTGTGAGCAATTTTTTTCTTTTAAATTTACTCTTTGGGGCTAACTTAGCTTCAGAATACGTTTCGCCTATAATATTACAGAACTATAATTTTTTCGTTACTGCAAGTAAATGTCTCAAGAACAATAGGCATTCTGCGCGAAGAGTGGCCATTCGGAAGACAGGATTCACTACATTTCGTCCTCTTGCCTGTTCAGTCCCATTATGCAAAGCTGGCCACACAGCCAGAGGAATTAAAAGTTGAAGACCACATGAGGTACGCTCATTTTCACAAGAAATCGCATTTCCAGGGATTTGTCATGAAGACGGTTTTCGTGTAGAGAGAGAATAATCTGAGTGACCACCTCCTTCTATAAATCCTAAATCAAAATCATTGAGTTGAAAATGGGTAACCATAGCACCTAAATCTCAAGAAGAAACAACAACAACGAGAACATTACCTTGATTTTGCTTCCTGTAATTCAGTCGACAAAGATGATGTTTGTTGTTCAAGTTCTTCCTACAAAGACAAGTTGAAGCAAACCACTTTTCAAAAAATCTTTAACAAATGACAAAAAATTGAGTCTTTACCTACACACACTGTACATGATATCGTATTGAATGCCTGTGAAGGTAAGAGTGATACTAAAATTGAGTTCTAAGGGGAAAGGGAACCCAAACCGAAACACCCCTATTTTTTTCTGGAATGTTATAGCAGTAGACATTCCTACATTTATAGTTGTACTGCTCTGTGGAATAAAGAAATCTCATTAACATACACTTTTGTAATCCCTAGGACCCTGTCGTTCAAAGGCCGATTAGTGCTAACACAAGGTTAAATTTCAATCCAGATTTCTTCAATTCTGACTTTTTTTAACAAGCCTGTTTGGGATAATATTCTGCATTCACTTTAGAGCATCCAATAACAACATTGTAGACACAATGTAGACAAAAAAATTTATGCTGGATTTTCTTTTAAAGCTTTCAGAACTGGTATCAAATTTCACACTAATCTTAGGTTATCTCAAGCCAGCTTTGAACAACCTGGCTCTGATGATTGCCAATGCCACTCCTTTATCATTCCTTCCAAATGTAAGGTAAGGGTTAGGTTTGTGCTTGAGCTAAGTGGCCCACTCAGCTAGGGTTCATCCAGGTTTCCATACCATAAAGTGACTAAGAGTTTTACTCTCCCCCCCCCCCCCCCTTAAATGGGATGCTAGTTCATCAAGTTTCCCCGGCAATCTTGGATGGAGATAAGCACTGTGTGAGTACAGCATTTTGCCCAAAAACACAACATAAAGGCCTGGTCAGGTTTCAAAGCTGAACCTCTAGCATTGGGATTTCTTTCAAAAGCAGTTGCAAAATTTAAAAAAAAAAAAAAAAGTAAAGAGATTATGGTATTATTCATTATGTACACACCTTTTCCTTAGCAAGTTTTGATCTAGAATTCTGAAGTTCTTCTGACTCCTGGGTAAGTTGTTGCACTCTTGCCTCCAATTCCTGAATGACCAGTCTCTGAGCAGAA
Organism: Stylophora pistillata; assembly: GCF_964205215.1. Classification (NCBI taxonomy): domain Eukaryota; kingdom Metazoa; phylum Cnidaria; class Anthozoa; order Scleractinia; family Pocilloporidae; genus Stylophora; species Stylophora pistillata. Next base: position 16,241,408 of record NC_142528.1, on the reverse strand, counting down.
GAAAATCACAACTGAATACTGAGAAAATAAAATGCTGTCCAGTTAAATTATCTTTTCACACCCTAACATCATTATACATATTCTCCCTACTGATCTTCATGCATTTCTTAAAGTGCTGACAAGGAGAATTTGTTTAACAACAAGAGCGTCTTGAGTTGGTGATCATTTCCTTCATTCTTGTGACCTTCATGTGTGATTCAGGGGTGATATTGTAAGGAGAAATTAGATGCTGGTCACTCTTACGCTGATCATTTCCTTTATTCTCCTGACCTTAATGTGTGATTCAGGGGTGATATTGTAAGGAGAAATTAGATGTTAGTCACTCTTAGTGGTTAAATGGTTATTGAACAATTATTCGCCGAAGGTGAGGTGAATATCATCGAATAATCCCCAAGACAAAGTCGAGGGGATTATTTGACAATATTCACCGAATCTGAGGTGAATAATTGTTTTAGTATAATTTCAGAGCTGAACAACAGAGAAATTTCTAAAATCATAACATTTTACTAACATTTATTAACATTTTATTTTAACAATTTTTATATAAACCGCGTAGAGTGGTTTATATAGTGTCATATAAGGAACCGCTCGACCAATCAGATTGCTAGAAACTCTTTGCTCAGCTCTGAAATTATACTAAAAGGCAATATAAGTGTAGTGGATTCATACATGGTTTGCAATGCATCAAGGTAAAGAATCCCAAGGTCTGAGGTTGGATTCCTCATGGACACTCTGAACTTTTTCTTTGTCCCATGCTCGCAACTAGATGAAAAACATCTTTCTATATTTCTACAATGCATCAAGTATTTTCTACTTACAGTAGTACCATTCTGTTGGTTGTATTCTGTCTCCATTTTTTGCAATCTCTGATTTGTTTCATCCAGCAATTCTTGAATGTTTTGAGTGTGTTGCTTTTGCATCTCAAACTTTTCTTGCTCAAACTCAGCCACCTTGTCATTCAACTGTAAAGAGTCAAATTTGTTTTGGCTTTTGAACATTGTACAAGGATGCAATAATTTTGAATGTCTACTCTGACAAAACACATTACGGATAATTATAAAATACCCGCTTTGAGGATAGAGCTGTGTTTCAAGATCTTAGAGAAAAAAGGGGGTGGGGGGGGGGGCAAACAAAAAGGAATAAACTTTTTTTTTCCTTTCCTTTTTCTGACACCCATATATCTGCTTTGCTTGCTTTGCTCACCCAAATTTCCATTCCAAATCAGTTATCTCTAAAAGGATCAGAGGTACCGACATCGAACACTTCTTATTGTGAATCAATTGATTCTAACTTTCATTAATTCTATTGAATATCACAAACACTTACACTTACTATGCCAAGACTACTTATGATATTTACATCACTAACTAACTTACTGTTCTACAACATTCTGATACCATTCCACTGACTGCTGTTATGTCCAGTACATCATACAACATATGATCAATGTCCAGAAAAGTTTGCAAGGAAGTGCAAAGCAATCTCAACACAATTAAACTGGAAGACAAAAACACTCACTGACCTTCTTCTCAAAGTCATGTTGCACTGTTTCACCATTCTGCTCTGCAAGGGTTTTTAACTCTGCTAATTGTGCATCCCTTTGTTCCTTCATTGTCTGAGCTTCTCTAACAAGCTGGGAGACTGAACATAGAACACCATAATCAGCATCATCACTTACCGACATGGTTGTATCTCTCATACACAGACATACATTAGAGTGGGATAAAATAATAATGATAATGCAGGGGTTTTGATAACTTTTTCCATCAGTGGTGACCGAGGGTGTAATATAGGCCACTGTCCCTGGAAAGGGGCAGCAGGACAAAACTCAAACTTGTGAGCCTACTTACAGGCTAAAACATAATGTGCTAGAGTCTGGCTTTAAGCCAGAAATCACAAAAGGAGAATACTCAACTGTGTATTGAGTGCAAATGTCCAACCACTAACTTAAAGATACTCTAAAACTAACAATAAGTAGTACCGGGAAATGTCAGGTCAAAATTGGGTCAAGATCGGAATCCTATATTGTTACACACACTCATCTTGACAACATACACGCATGTGGCTTAATGTCTCCTATAGGAGGCGGCAGCCACTACAACTGGTAGAAAGTGGTATTATAAGTGGTGGTAGACTGGCGAAAACAGCTAATGATAACTGTTATTCCTGTTATATAAATTATCTCATACTGTGAAGCCATATTTTTTCAGTTATGTGACATGACAGGGATGACCTGAATGGGAGTTAAAACTCTACAGTCTGGCAGTCAAATGACAAGGTTACAAGCTGTGGTAGACTGAAGTAACAATTATAATATTGTGTTCACTTTATTGGTTCAATATTTCAAAAACATTTATGTCACACCATTCAAGAGTTATTCATAACATAAAACAGGGAAGTTTCATCAGTCTAGTAATAAACTTTTCAAACCCAACCAATGACCAGCCTCTAATTTCTCCTTACAGTAAAACTGTTGAATCATTCATTAATATCAGGAGAATGGAAAAAATGATCACCAACTTAAGAAGCTTGGACTGTAAAATGACTTCTCCTTGTCAGTACCAAAGAAAATGTTCAATAGAACAATAGAGGGAAAACATGGATGAAAGGCTTAAAGGGTAAAGTGCACCTAAACCCAAAACTTTTTTTTCGCTTAACGAAATAAGCTTATTTTTTGGAGTATTTCTGTGCAAAATTTTTTTAATTTGTTGAAATCTTTAATTTTCTGTGCCCAGTCAAAATACAGAAAATCGGCTGCCATCTTGCCCAACGACCAAGTTTAAAGAGGAATGGCTCTAGCGGGTAATGTGACGTCACATTGTGAACACGAAAGTCTGCACTTCACACATTTTCACTTGTTTGGGAAGGTTGTCGTTGATATTGTCCGAAATATGCCAACTAGTGTGTTTTATGAGGAATGTATGAAGTGCGATACCCTCTTGCAAATTTCGCACGTTGCTACATCCTTCTACAACACACTTAGTCGCATATTTTCGGACAATATCGACTACAACCTTTCCAAACAAGTGAAAATGTGTGAAATGCAGACTTTCATGTTCTCGATTTGACGTCACATTACCCGCTAGAGCCATTCCTCTTTAAACTTGGTCGTGGGGCAAGATGGCGGCCAATTTTCTGTATTTTGACTGGGCACAGAAAATTGAAGATTTGAGCGAATAAAACATTTTTGCGCAGAAATACTCCAAAAAATACGCTCATTTCGTTACATGAAAAAATTTTTTTGGGTTTAGGTGCACTTTAAATAAATGTTTTACTTTAAGAGCACATGTTGCTTCTTTCCTCACCTTTCCTTTCCTGTTTCTTAGCAGTTGCTTCCATTTCAGTAATTTTGTTCCTGTAGTGTGATTTAACTTCCTCCAACTCCATGTTCTTTCTGTCTAGAATCTGAACCATGGAAATATATAACAAAAACACTACATTAAAACAAATTAAACCATAGAATATGTATACAGAGCAACATACAATTTAAAGTTTGGCTGCCACCATCCACTGACAAGCTGTTCTTTTTAAATCATGGTTTTCACAGACATTGCTTTTCAAAAGTTGCCTGACTTTCCTCTCTAATAAAAGTACAATTCCCAAAACAAATTAGCACAAAGTGTAACATTTAGCAGTGGTCTCTAGCCTCCCTTTACAAGTGCCCATCCTTACCAATGAAAATTTCTGAACAAATTGCAATATTTACTCCAATAGTATTTCTATTATAACGACAAAAAGACTTTTGTCGTCTTTGTTAATGAAAAATATTGATGAGATCAAGGTGGTGTTTCACTTTTCCCTAAATTTGATCAAATTTCAATTTTCCTTGACTAACTGGAAAATTTTCTGACTTCTCCCTGACCTTGAAAAATTTCCTCTTTCCTTGACTACTTTCCAACTTGTGAAAATCACCAATTTACTTGAGAATACCTTTTGAACTGCAACATCATGTTGTTGCTGAAGTTTAAGCTTATCTTCATGATATTTGGCCTCAACCATCTTTGTTCTTAGCTCAATCTGCCAAAAAAAATTTTTTTTGAAACTAAGTACACTCAATCAATCAATCAATCTGCAATCTCTCTACAAAATACTAATTTCAGTTCAACAGTACTGTAATAATTGATCCTCTTCTTTGAAATCATATAAATTATATATTGACATCTCTTTCTTGGTTGCTCCTTAGCATTTTCTGCTATACATGTCATGTTTCCCCAAAAAAGCCCTTAGTTGATACCTGTATATTTATTAATTCAAGAGACAATGCAAGTTACAATAATTATTATGATGGCTAATGAGAGTGAAAGGCAATTTCAAAAAACAATAGTTACCTCCCTGTCACTTGAACGATTGAAGCTATGGTCATCTCGCAAAGTTCCATTTAAAGATGATATTCCTTTATAAAAAAGATAGTGGAAAAATCAACTATTGCAAGAGACTTTCATCAGTTTTCTGAGCACAGTAGGCAGTAAGCTCTGCAGTACAGAAGACTACACAACAATCTTTCTGGGTCTTTTAATGGCTGCAATCGTTATGTTGTTTGTGTTCTTGGACCGGATACTCACAGCACAGATATCCAGTCAATAAACAGAAATGGGTAGCACTTGGTTGATGTCTGTTAAGGAAGGATCACAAAAATACTTAGGGTAACCCGGGATATATATGAATGACAGAGAGTGGGGAATTCCCAGGACCATAAGAGCAAAATCATTTGTCTTCTCGATCGGGTGATCAGAGACAATCACCAATTTTATTTGTCATCATGCAGTGTAGTTTAAAGAATTACACAGTGCTTGATGCACACAATAAAATCATCAAGTTTACATCTTTTTTGTATCTTGGATGTTATAAATGTTGGTAAAATTTATAAAGATGTGGAAGAGGAAGGAGAGAGGGCTTCAAACCCTAACAAAGGAAACAAACCTACCTTTTGTAAACCCATTGTACTGATTTGTTTTTGATGGCTAAAAAATAAAGAAAGGAGAAAAATAACAAATATCATTTTCCACAGTTACCTAAGACCAGGGTTACCATCTAATTGATTTCCAAAAGGGTGTTAACATGAGCATATGATTGGCCTAACTACCGAAAAACTATTTCAAGGGACAATTGCCATCATTCACTTTGTACATGTACAGTTAAATAACACAGTTATTTGATTGCAGTGAAATACCATCATTTATTATATACATACCGAGATTTATGTGCCAAAAAAATCGAGATAAAAATAGTCTCTTTGCGCTAGAGGAGCCAGCTGATTGGTGATACGATTTTTTTTCACTAGTGAAAAACGACGTATCGACGCTCTGATTGGCTATATCATTATTTTCAAAAGTGAACTAAACCGTGTCGTTCGCTAGCTCGCCACTCCTCTTGACTGACAAATAGCACATTTCTAAGAGCTTAGGCACATTTTTCTTTAGAAAGATGGCTTCAAATCAGACTAGCCATTTTCAGAGCCTAGATTCATCAGTAGAAGAGTTCATAGACGGACAGGAAAATGAAAACTCCAAGAAAAAGACAAAACACAATGTTGCTCTGTTCCATGAATTTCTTGGTTTGAAAGGCGAAACAAAAACAAAAAAATTAAGTCTCGGGTTTTCACTTCTTTATTTCAAATTTTGAACGTCCATAGAACTATTTTGACATACTTTCAGGATGTCTTAATTTATTCCACTTAGTTCTGCCTTTTAACGGCATTTTTGCTTGATAATTTAGATGTAAAAAAGTATTTTACAAGGAAGCCATTTCAGTACAACTCCCGAATGGTGGCTTGACCACACATTCTTTTCCTTTGAAAGAAAATAAAGATATGTTTATCTCTGAGTTCTGTTTGCTTATGAATCTCAGTACGTATATAATAAATAAGTTATTTCACGGTTAGTTCGCTTGTACAATTTTTATTCACTCGTTGTGTAAAACAAACTCACTCGCTGCACTCGTTCATTTGTTTGTTTTACACAACTTGTGAATAAAAATCGTACGTGCTCACCAACCGTGAAATAACCTATAATTATTATATAATACCAATGAAATACCAGGATTTTTTCTTTTATTAAAAAATCATATCTTCATTGTGCACAGTGAAGATACTATTTTTATCTTTCATGTGTGAAGATATTGGTGTCATCATGGTTACTAACATGATTAGCCAATTACATAGAGAGCTTCCTGCTCAGGTGCAAGGAGTTTTATGTGGAAATTTCATCAGTATCTATAAAATAAACAGAACATTACATAGCTGCTTCGGGATACAAATTTTATCTTCCACTGCTGAAAGTACATCTCTCACTTGTTCACTTTGCTTGTACTCATGAGAGATACTTACAGCACTCGAAGAAAAAATTTGTATCCCTGCACGGCCATGTAATATCCTCTACATCAGGTTGAGAGTATCATAATATGGTCAAAAATTTATTGTTAAACTGAAAATCCCCATTATATTACAGGGGCCAGTTGTTCAAAGGGGTGGATAATGGTATGCCTCGGATAAATCGCTGTCCAGGGGATTAGTATTAACCAAAAGTACTGTACTGCCTACTGAAGAGAGATTTATCCAGTGGATAACATTACCCACCCTTCAAACAACCATTAGGCCAGGTCTATATCATAAAAAATTTGACTCACTGGTGATGTAGAAGGATAACCTGAGTCAGTATGCTGATATTCTGATGGACTCTCATAACGCCGACGAGGTGGTGGGGAAATACGACCCCCATATCTTGACTCTAGAATGTCATCAGAGCCTGGGTAGCCTGCAGACAACCTTCCCTTGTAGCGTTTTTCATCAAGAGGTTGATCAAATCCAGGAGCCACTTCATAACCATTTTTCTCCTCTCTACTGGAAGTGCTATAAGTTGTAGATCTTGGCCCAGTGACTGGATTTACACCACTGGTAGTTGGCAACTCTCTGAAAGCAAACGTTAGGTTTTTTGATAACTTTGTCAAATTCTTTTCACTTAAATATGTATTTAGATGAGACTGTATATAAACAGGGAAAAAGTTTCATTTTCCTTAATATGAGAAATATTATGTTAAGTCTCAGGTGAGCCAACCAAAACCTGTTTAATTAAAAAGATCTCAGAGGAAATTTGCTAAAGCAAAGGCATAGAAAAAACCAGGAAAGATTTATTACTCGACGTTTCGGGGTCATCGTGACTCCATTATCAAGAGACTAGTTTAAAAACATGCAAATAAGGAAAGGTACAAGAATAGCATAAATTAGACTTAACGGCTTAAACAAACACCTTGGCGCGGATGGAATCCGTTTGCACGTTCAGTGTTGGCTTACGCATGCGAATATACAACATTTCATTAACAAGGCAATCAAATTTGCCGTTACATTTCGTGATGACGTTGAATTGCTCGATCAAGCGTTCAGGCATTTCACTATTGTGCTGGAGGTGGTAGTGTTTGTAGATAGAAGATGATTTCCTTGTGTGCCCTTCTACGCGCTCGTGTAAGTGACCACGAGTATAGCCCACATACCCTGCATCACACAGGTTACATTTAAATTCATAAACGACACATTGTTGGTTAACAATAGGGGGCTTAATTTCGTGTTGCTTAAGTTGTTGATCGAGCTTAGGGCTAACGAACACTGGTTGGACAGTCACGCTTAACTTCGAGCTTAGACTGTTCAGTTGTTGTTTAACATGATTAGCTGACGACTGGTCCTTGAAGGGTAACACTAATCTCACAGTCTCCGATGGTACGTCTGGTGATGGACAGGGTTCTGCAGATGAAATCCTTCTCTCAACGAACCGCTTGATTGTAGTTTCAACCAGTGGCTTTGGGTATTTCAAGTTATGAAAAACCCCTCTAAGGCGGTCACATTCCTCGAAGAAGAAAGACCAGTTAGAAGATAATCGATAAGCGCGATCCACCATGGTGTTAACTAGGCTGCGCTTGTACTTAATGTCAACATGACTCTGGAAATGCAGAAGGAGACCCGTGTTGGTTCTTTTGATGTAGACCTTACTCTCAATCTTTGGTGCACGGTTAAGCAGTTCAGTTCCTAGAAAGGGAAGGGATCCTTCCCGTTCGACTTCCATGGTAAACTGGAGGGAGGGATGGGTAGAGTTAAGGGTGTCTAGAAACTGGCCGGCGGTCACCCTATCAGGCATTACGGTCAAGGTGTCATCGACGTACCTCCGGTAATAGCGCGGAAGTTGACCGTGTCGTTCGAGGTTTTCCTCAATCGAGCACATGAAGACGTTAGCCAGCAACGGTCCAAGGGGAGAACCCATAGCGACTCCATCTGTCTGCTCATATAAAGCACCGTCAAACTGGAAAAGCTGGTTTTTCGTAGCTGCTCGGAGGAGGTCGATTAGGTCCGCTTTAGAGATGTTCAAGCTGTGCGTCTCGTTGAACCAATCCTGGGCAAAGGCTTTTTCAGAAATGTTGTATATTCGCATGCGTAAGCCAACACTGAACGTGCAAACGGATTCCATCCGCGCCAAGGTGTTTGTTTAAGCCGTTAAGTCTAATTTATGCTATTCTTGTACCTTTCCTTATTTGCATGTTTTTAAACTAGTCTCTTGATAATGGAGTCACGATGACCCCGAAACGTCGAGTAATAAATCTTTCCTGGTTTTTTCTCAGAGGAAATGTAAGCAAAATTTTAAATTCAATTTTCTGAGGAAAGTTTACACACCTTGAGGTAGAGGTGATGCTTCCTGAGATATCTGAAAGAGCACTTCCTGAAAAATATACAATATAAATTACATGTTATCTATATACTGATCATATTATATGCTTTTAAGTTGTGAAAGCAGTTTATAAAGAAAATAAATTTTGGTTTATTAATTTTACTTCAGATACCTGATGAACTGGGGATTTCTTTAAGCCAATCTGGTGGTTTATGACCAAATTCCTTCAAAATTATAAACAAAAGAACATAACAGCTTTAAAAACCACTTTAAAAGTACTTGTAAAAATGTGATTCTTTAAAATGAACATACCAAAATAGAAATTGCAAATCGTTCTTTCGTCATTTTATCAGGAGTCTCAACATAAAATTTTTTTCAACAACAATTTTCAATTACAATATCTAGAAACCTCAATTCTGTTCTTTTTTGCTTAATACATTACAATGAATTTTTTTTTAGTTGAAAAAAATATCTGCCCACAATTGATCAATTCCAATTTTACATTGTCTTCTACTTCTACTTCTACTCATTCAGAACTAAGGTTAAGTAGACAAGGAAGTCAGAGAACCACTAAAGAAGAAAATTTTCAGCCTGAAACTCAAATTTAACCACAACAGATACATCATGTATATTAAATCTTTCCTGGTGAACTGTTGCATACTTCAGTGCAGATTTTACAATATTACACCTAAGTTCTACCAAATATATTAAATACCTCTTCAAGTTCTGCACTGGCAGTTCTCTTGTGTATAGGTTCATCAAGATATATAGACTGCAAAAAGGTTCAGAAGTTCATATGTCAGGCTGTGATTGATCTATCTATTAGAGTCATTTTCAAGTTGTGTCAATGTAATCAGAGATTGCATTGGTTTTTGCTTTGCTTCCCTCAGTCTATGATTGCTCCACAAAACTTGTGCCACTCAGATAAAAAAAAAATAAAACTAAATACGACTTAGTCACCCATGTACAATACCCATGTGTTTTTCTGCACTTTAGGCAGTTTGCTTGCTTTTAGTTTGAGTTTTCATTGGTTCCCACCTGTTTTTTCCCTTTCCTCTGATTCTGGTCACTAGGATATATTGGTTTCAGTTTTGATTCACTCAATCAAAAAATGCTTTATTTACAATTACTGATCAGTATTACATTAAAGTTTTGAAGCTGTCTAATTGAGACTTTGTGGGTTGATAAGCACATACATTTGTACTTACATACTGTACATGTATATATCAAACATAGCCTATTCAACAAAAAAAGAAAAAAACACAAAAAAAGTATTTTTATAGGATTACACAATTACTGGTGAACCAGTAGTTTCCATTGTGGTCCTTGCAAACATCATTAAGAACCCCAACCAGCTGGAGGCAAACCAGTTGGCTATTTACAAGCGTGGCCAAGGATCTGAACACAGGTCTACCATGAAACAAATCCAGTGGTCAGGGTGGAACTCGAACCCAGGAGCAGCGAATTACGAGTCCGACACTCTAACCACTCGGCCACACTGCCTCTGTGTGCCTCAAATACCTAATGACTGTGAGTCAAAATGAAACAAATATGTACTGATAATATAAAAAATAAGTGAATAATAAAAAAACTTGAACACTTAAGTACCATATATGATGGCAAGGTTTTAAGTGGTCCTGCCTCAGGTCTTCTGGTAAATGGCTCCTCTAACAGGTTGCGTTTAACCATGTGTAGCAAAAGCTGAGCATAGAGATTGCGGTTTTTCCTGTAAAGAAATTATCAACACACAAAATATTTCCCATAAGTATTTGGAAATTTTGGGGTTGGTTTTAGCATTTACTATTTTTCCACAAAAAATAATTAGTGGAACAAAAGATCAAAATGTGAAAAAATTAAGGAGTTTCATCTGTCCTTATCTGTTATGTTTAATCAATGTGACTGACTGTTATTTGCTGTTAACTGTCACCTTCCACTTGTTCCTGGGCCAGGTGGCTCACACAGCTTTTTAATCCACAATGCCACTCTTTGCCTCTCTGTAAATAATCAGAAGCAAGTTTTGTAATTTCATGTCAAAAGGTTCTTAAATGGAATACCAGTGTTTCATTTTTTGTTCTTTCCTGAAAAATGAAAAATTAAAGCTTACATGTACATGCAATTTTCATTTTTCTCTGAAATTGATGACAAAATAATGTTTATTTTCAATCTTCATTTCTCAATGAGAGCCAAAAAAAAAATATAAGATTAACTCAGAGAATTTAAATTACAGTAAAAAAAGTATGTAACACAACAGATTCACTTTCTGCATTATTTGGTAGGAGAGGGAATAGCAAAGACAATCTTTCTGGCATTTTAAGTTTACAGAATATTTGCAATAATTTAACAACAACTTTCTTGTGAAGCTGGTAGGGGTTTCTTTGAATTCAGCCTTGATTTTGTACATTTTGCAGATATTGCACGATTGGCATGGAAACAAGGGAAGACAAAATTTTTATTTGTAACTTTTAGTGGGCATGTAATGTTTTTCTGTTAAATAAAAGTAAAAGCAAAACCACTATATTGATTAAAACCTGGTAATCATGTTGATATTGTTATCTTCCCATGTGAAGATGAAAATGGTACATTGCCTATACCTCACAAAGAAATTGTGTTTTTGAAACAGGCAAAACTATAGTACTTCTTCAACATCTAGATTATAAATATTAATCCTTCAACTTTGATAATTTTTAAGCATAATAAAAAGGATAATCATTTAATTATAGCAACATTATCTTGATTCCAGGCATATTTAAAAGAATGCTTAGATTTTATTTGTTTCTAAACCAAAACAAGGTATGTCACTTCTTTCATTAAGAATATGAATGCTCTGTCCATGGTGAGCATAACTTTTGGCATAAAGCATAGCTTTTGGCATAAAGGAACCTTATAAATTTCTGCCTTTCTTGTGAAAATCAAATTTTTAGTACTTCTTCATTGGGAATTTTATTTCTGCTAGTAGTCAATCTATTTACAGTTTTGTCTAAATAAAGTAAAGGACAAAATTGACACCTGACCAGTAGGGATTTAATACACAAAAGGAAGCAAGAAATTTGTCACACCAATAATTAACTTTCTTGATAAGCAAAATCTGAGAGTACCATCCTCACAATTAAAGTACATGTGCATAAAGAAAAAAACAAATTATCTTAAACAGTCAGATAAGTAGTAAGAAAAGACTAGCATTTAGAATGAATTATTTTAACTAATATGAATTGATTTAGTGATTCTCACCAATAAGATCACATGCACTTGGTGGCAGAAATCAATTCTGAATAATCCGAAAGCGAAGGAAATATTTTCATCAAGTTTAAAGTGGTTCATTCGTATCTCAAAGCGACTGAAAGAGTTCTACTGGGATTACTTGTGTCTATTGGTATGATAAAAAATGTCTCGTAAAGGAGGAAGAAATATATTTGCGATGACTTTGCAATGCAGAATCAAAGTAAGACTTTTTGGTCAGAAAAGCTATCTACTGAGATAAAAATTAGCGAACAAAGAAGTGTATGGTAACAGAATGTTCACGGTCAACCAAAAGGACTGTTTGTGCGATCTAGTACCTGATGTTGTTGTGTTGTTATGGAGTTAATCCCCGTGCATACATGCATCTATGAAAAGATTACCAAGCCCTGAGTGCATGCAACAACTATCACAATACTTGATATGTTTTGTTTTCAAGTTCACGACAAAAATTATACAACTGCGTTAAATCTGCAAATTAAAGGTTAAAATTCGGCAAGATCTGAAAGCTGTACCTGATTTGTGAGGCAGCCGAAGGACGTACGGTTTCATTTCATCAAGATATCGGTCAAACATTGAGTCTTGTCTTTCACTAAGCGATCCTGAATCGAATCCACTCAGCTCCCCGTAACGATGAGATGCCATCTTATCAGTTGACTTCAAATGACTAAAGGCGAGAGCCAGTTTTTACTAATTAAAAGATTAGAAACGTCAAGTTGAGAAAATAAGTCCGTTGTTCGCAGCAAGTTCCTTGGGTATAAATATCTAGCTGTTTTTTTCACGCTGGGATCCGATATCTCTTGTTTCGTTTGTATCCTGTTTTCATTTGGGCAGATTAAGTCACCCAAATAATGGTCCCGTTAACAATAACATCTGTTTTTACGTTCATAAATTATAAATGAAGTTTGTAAAAAGCGCCAACGGTTGAAACAAACAGAAATCGAAAGTGAGGGGATTGAGAGAAAGTAGCCTGGGAATGAGTAACATTTTTAATTGCTTTGGAATTATTTTCTCTCATTGTTTGAAAGATTATTTCAACCAAGAGGGGTGTTATGATAGGATTATTTGGTAAAAAAAAAAAAAGAAAAAAATGATAGAACAAGAAATTTCCTGAATATTTTGAAATTTTTCTGGACAGGTCGTGAAGTCACGTTCCACGTTCTTTGTGTTCAGTTATTTTCCTCAAGGGAGCATGCGTTCATAGTCAAGATGGCGGCAAAACTTCAAAACTCACCAAACTCCTCCTAAGTCTAATTTTCACCATGGCACAAATTCGGGAAACAATTGAAGCACTTTGCACCGTCTTAAGCAGTCAATCCACTACACAGGTGTCTGCAGAGAGTTTTCGCTTGGCCAAGTTTGATAAGGATGAAGCAACAGAGTCGCTATGGCTTACAATTCGAAAAGTCCTTTCTGTGGACGATTTGGAACCCGAAGCTATCAGTGGTAATAACATGGTGGCTTTCTGTAAGCATGAGTTGTTTCACAAAGGATATGGAGGGAAAAGCCTTTACCAGCTCCCAGAAGATATGTCACGTGGCAGCAGAGAATTGATATTAGCTTTAGGTTGGTTAATTGCGAAGGAAGATGTCACGTCTGCCTTAATAGCAAAGCTTGAGCCTGTGGTTTTTGAGGATCCTCCATTGAACTTAACGTTGTATGAAAAGATTCCCTTGGCTAAAGGACTTGATGCTTGTTCAGAACCAATAAAGCAAAACGATTTTGACAGCACCATTGATCTTGCTGAAAGGTTAATTTTGAAGTACAACAAATTACACACTTCATTGAAAAGCCTTTTGGGTGCCAGAAATGAACACACAAGAGTGATCTGCAAGTTACATTCAATACCAAAAAGTTCCAAGTCTCAAAGTTCCAGCCATTTCTCATCACAAGATATCTACTTTTTGCGCTACCCAAATGAACTTGCAAAATATCAAGAGAGGCTTGAGTGGTTTTGTGACTATACAAAGGCTCTTGTTTGCTGGTCCTTAAACGAGCTTACGTTCTGGAAATGGATGGAGACTGTATTAGATGCAAAAATATTGGAAGATGCAGCAAAAGATACTGATGAACAGTGTGATGATATTCAACAAAAACAGGGAATTACACCAAGCAGTGATTTGCAAATTGCCAAAGGGCGTCAAGTTAGACTTTCCCAAATCTTGAATGCTCAAGAACCAACCTACAGGAAAGTTTCTAAAACATGGAAGAAGATCAAAGCAAGTCTCCAATCTTGTGAGGAGGGACGAGCTAATTTAGCAGATGCCTTATCTCTGCTTGATAGTAAACTTTTGTCAGAAATTAGAGAACTTCAGAAATATACACTGAAGTGTCAAGAGAAACCTAAAGCTAAAGATTCTGTTTGTTTGAGAAAATTAACTCAAGGAGAATCCAATAAGGTGATGAGGACAACCAAAGACACTGCAAACAAGTCTATGGCATCAGAACAAATATCAAGGTTGCGACAAGAAAAAGAGGCCCTTCAAAATGAACTCAGAAGCTTAGAGGAGGTACACAGGGAAAAATTGTTGCAAATTTGCCAGGTTCGGCAAGATCTTGTCTGTATTTCCCCAGGTATGGCAAGTATTACACTATAACTTGAATCATACAGATTTATTATTTTACCACAACTGGCAGTAATGTCAATTTGCTGTTGTTGATAAGAGCCCAGACAATGCTGCGAGGGTCAATGTGTCACACAATGTGTCACGCATTGAAAGAATCGTGAAGGTGTAGTCTGATCGTCCGGGTGAGTGTAGTCCTGAGAAGGACTGTTGTCGGTGGCAGTGACTGACGTTTCGACAACCTGTGCGGAAGTCATCATCAGAGTCAAGTGAATGATTGTTGTCAGTAGACTGACAACAATCATTCACTTGTTGTCTACTGACAACAATCATCACTTGACTCTGATGATGACTTCTGCACAGGTTGTCGAAACGTCAGTCACTGCCACCGACAACAGTCCTCAGGACTACACTCACCCGGACGATCAGACTACACCTTCACATGTTACCCCCGGGTTCAAACCATTTACTGCATTGAAAGAATCGTTCTATTTGACGGTCATATTGTTGTAAAAAGCAATTGACAGTAGTTTAATGTGGTCTCAGTACACTTATCAACAACATTATTTGTCATCATTAAGGTAAAAATGCTGTGGACTCACAAGGTGCAGCTGAGTGAGTCTGCATAGGGTGGGGGTGGTAAAATCCAACACTGAAATACTTATTACCAATTAACAGTTTAAAAACTCTTAATTGATAATCTTAGACTATGAATTTAAAGATGCCAACGAGAATCAAGGCACATACAAAGGATGTGGTTATTTATAACAAAGGCTATTTAGAATACTATTACATAAGTAGGGTTCATTAAGTACTGTGAGGATCACTTTCATACATTTCATGAAACTGCACTCCACATATACATGATTTTCTTATATTCAGATTCGTTGTTATCGCTTATACAGGTTTAATACAAACCAACGTAATGACCATCTCCCAGCTAGCTTGTTAGCTCAATTGGTAGAGCACTGCACCGGTATTGCAGAGGTCATGGGTTCAAATCCTGTACAGGCCTGAATGTTTTTTCAGGCCTTATTTCCACTACTACATAAGTAGGATTCATTACTGCAAAGATCACTTTCATACATTTCATGAAACTGCAGTACACATATATGAATTTCATATGTCCAAATTTGTAATTGAGAAAATGTATGTTTTCACCGCTGTTCCTTCCACTTACAGCTGGAAACAATTGCATCTGGTTCTCATCTAACCCTGCCATATTTGCCATGTCGCATTTTTATCTCATCTCCTTTTATTCTTCCTTGCTCTTTATCCCATACTCTTGTCCATACACGTCCTTTGGTGCTGACAAGGAGAATTTGTTTAACCCTCAAAGCTTTTTAGGCTGGTGATCAATTCCTAATAGTGAATATGTTTAGCAAAAAACATAGAGAGACTCAAAAAATCAGCATTTGACCAGCAATAGAGGCTAGTGTAATGAAATGTGATCCACTGATAAAAGTTATCCCACATATTTTTTCTTTTTTTTCACTGGAGTGTCTCATGACAAAATGATAAAGAACTTGCTCGTCAAGAAATCAAGAGAACTTTTCTTTTTAAGAATAAATATTTTCATTTAGCTTTCGTCGACATTTGCATGTTTTTCTTTTACAAGTTCTGTATTCTGTCAACACCTACACATTTTATGAACATTCTCAAAGGAGCTATTTGAGCAATACCAGACCAAAAAACTAGGATACAGACAAAAAATTTGAAATAGTTTCTGTGCCCTATGAATTTTTAACATTTACAAACTGGTGTAACCTTCCTATTGTTGTTCCCCAGAAGAATTAGGGGAAAAAGGTAGTGTATTCACATGACCTTAATGAATGACTGCTGTAAGAAGAACGTAGATGCTGCCAGTCACTCCTAGAGTTTAAAGGATTAAATTCGAATTTTTGACAAAACATAGAAAACTTAAAAATAGTTGTGGATTAATTTCTGTCCAAACACCTCTCTATACTGCTGTTCAACAGAGCTTGATCCCATCACATTTGAAATGTGAACACCCAATCTTAATTTTTCCAAGAGCCCTTGTCATTGACATTGCTTTAATGAATAAAACCTTTGTTCCAAGAGATGATAGAGCCTTAGGACTTAGGGAGAGTTTTGGTTTGCATTTAGAATTCCTAATCTAGAAATCTGTTGTTCTTTGTGAAAATTATGATAGGGAAACAATGAGAAATACTGAAAATTAGGTAAAGAAAACAAATGTGGGTTTAGTAAACAAATTTTGTTCCGAAAAGGCTGCAGAATTCAGACAGCCCAGTGGTCAAAACCCTGATTTTGCTTTTCTCATTTATGACTAGCTTTCAAATAGGATTTTGATAGGAATAAGGACGAATGAATGAATGAATGAAAGAAAGAAAGAAGAACTTTATTTAAGTGTCTATGTTTTTAGCTATAAGCCAATGGGGGACACTAAAAAATTTAAAAGTCAAATACATTTACATATGTAGATAATAGTTATTTACAGTAGATAATTAAAAAGATTATAAAGTTATTTAGTTAAATTTTAAATTTCAACAAGAGTTGAAAGGTCGACGTTTCTTATGTTCTTCTTGAACGAACTTAGAGTTTCAATCGTTCTTAGGTGTCTTGGTAACTTCGACCAAATGAGAGGTCCCATATATTTAATAGAATTCGTACCAAATCTTACAGTTTCGAATCTTGGCAGTTCGAAGTCACTATTCTGTAAGTTATACTGAGTGTTCTTTATATTAAATAAGTCAGAAATATTCTCGGGTACGAGACTGTGCTTAACTTTAAACATCAAAGTGGCAATGTCTTGTAGATGCCGATTGTTCAACGTCGGTAGTTTGGCGCGACTTAGCAGTTCTTGATAGGACGCTGATCCAGTTTTGTACACCGCCCTAAGTGCTCGCTCCTGAATCCCCTCAAGCTTTCTCTTAGAGAAATGCTGGATGTAACAGAGAAACACTTGGGGAATTAATAAGCCTAGCATGCTGAAGTAAACCATGTTTTATACCGCTTGACGCATGTTAAGTTGGCAAAGCAGATCTACCGTACGTTTTTTATACATAGCAACAAGTCTACCTAAACAATGATTTTCCTGAGTAAATTAGATTTGGTGTCCAAGTACTTAATATTGTTTGTGTAAACTGGAAAATGCAATCTGTTGCTCGGTAGTTATGGTTTGCCCTTTGCATTAAATCATGTTCTTTAAAAGCCAACTGTCCTCTCATAGTATGGATTAGGAAAAAAATTTTTTCTCCTCTATGCAAGGACTCTTTACCGAAATATCATCACTTCCAACTAAAATCAAAACAATCGACATAGTTCACTTGGCTTTGCGTAATTCTTATCTACGTTGACCCCCTGATCTTGTGTCGTTTTAAGCTTTTTTCGAGCGTGTTAGTAAATAGTTTGGCAAAATCTTACCCGCTCTCTAGAACAAGAGGACAAGGTGTACTTTTAGGTCCACGGGCTCGGGTACCTCAGGAAATTGTCCGCTAGCTGTGTAATAACTTTTCGTCACCCAGCTCCTCGCTGATACACGCTATCAGCGAGGATTTGCACTTCAAGTATGTGCAGCGATTCTGTTGTTTCAGCTTTCGACCAGCCTAAACTCCCTTTCGCCCTATAGCTTTACGTAACACCTGCTTAGCGCACGCTTCTCTCCCTTAGCTCAGAGGAACTGGATTCTACGCACCCTTCGCGAAAGAGAAGTTACAATTAAACATGGTTTCGTTTCTCATGGTATAAGATTGTGAATATGTTTAGCGAAAAACACAGAGAGACTCAAAAATCAGCATTCGACCAGCGATAAAGGCTAGTGTAAAGAAATATGATCCACTGATAAAAGTCATCCCAGATATTTGTTTTCTTTTTTTCATTGGAGTGTCTCTTGACAAAATAATAAAGAACTTGCTCATCATGAAATCGAAAGAACTTTGCCTTTTAAAAATAAATATTTTCATTTAGCCATCGTCGACATTTACACGTTTTTCTTGTACAGGCTTTGTATTCAGTCAGCACCTCTATCTACTGTAATGGAGGGTAAGTGGCTTTGAATACAGGCGAGTGCTCTACTCGAACGTTTCTTTAATTCATGCTTTCACTACTATACATGTACACTCTCTTGCCTAGCTCGCCTCGTGCGTTAACATCCGGGCCCTAGCGTATGACCGTATTAGGTAACGACACTACATCTACGCTTTATGAACATTCTCAAAGAAGCTATTTGAGCACTAAATACCAGACGGAAACTAGACAATGAATAGGATGCAGACAAAATTTGTGACCTATAAATTTTTAAAATTTACTTACCGGTGTAACCTTCCTATCGTTGTTCTCCTTGAGAATTAGGGGGAAAACTAGTGTATTCCCAGCGTAGAAGAACGTGAAAACGTTGAAGCCGAGCTAGACGAGCAAAAAGGCGACGAAGGAATTACAAATTCCAGTTTTTAAGGCTCAACGAGTGGCTTACGTAACTGGTTTGTAAGGTGTGTATCAAATTGCACCGCACACTTGTAGGAAAAACGAGATAAATTTATTCGTGATGCAATTTAGATCAAATTATTTTTAATCAGAGAGAAGAATTTTTCCAACAATAGCTAATTTTATCGTGATCATGAGGTTTTTCCGTTTTGAAAACCGGCTTATTATTATCAACATTTTCCCAGACAAGAACCACGTGTTGGCCACAAGTTAAACAGACGAAAGTTTACAGTTTCATGGGCGAAGGCGTAATACTTTTTGTCGGAAACGTGGTTGTCAAAACAAGTCCTCCATTTTCCGGGTATTGCAATTTCTTGCTGTCGGCTTCTCTCGCACGTGGTAGTCAATATTCCTTGGTGCGTTCCCCGGATGAGAGACATGCTCTCAAGCCGAAAAAACGTGATTTGAGAGAGTTTTTTTCTTTGCCCGAGGAATAAAAATTGTAATTCGTGGCCCATTGTGTTTTGCCAGAATATTTCAGATGGTGTCAAGGTTTGGGTAAATATGGCATATGTTTGATTAAATTTTGTTTTGAACAATTTTGTTTGTTATCGACGAAATTGGGTGGAAGTCGATTGTCGACCTCTTTTTCATTCAGCCTGTCCTGGCGAACAGTGGAAAACGAACCAGTCACTGGCGATTTTACAACGACAGGAGTCTAATGACAAGAACCGCAGCACTTCCGGTCTGGATTTATGAACCCAAACTAGGCACAAGGGAACTTCGAGGCAGATTCCCCAATCGTTCACTAAATACAATGCATTTTGCATACCTGAATCATTGCAAGCTTTGTCTTAGTATCACTGGGCGAGCACGCAGCAAGCTCATCCAGTGATTGGTGAAGAAAAAAAAAAAGTGCCACCTTATATCGTAATCTGACACACCAGTCATCTATATATAGTAACCGCTTATTGATCACACATTTATGTACAATGGACTCATGGAAGGTTCTACCATGCTTCAGACAAATTACTTTGCCTCATACGAAAACTTCGTTTCAAACACCAACTCACAAAAGTCCGTCTTCTCTTCACTTAAATGGGTGGCTTTTAGACGATCACTTTCACGTTCAATTCTTAAGGAGTCAACATAATTTTAGCCGGAACTTTACAAGTGACCTTGTTAAAAATTATGTAAGGATTAAGTCTAAAAAAATGATATATCAATGAGCGTTTTACTAGAGTTGGGGATATCCTTACAGTGCAGTCAATGAATTTAGATCTTGTGATTGCACGCTGGAGATAGCGATACCCTATGATTCCACGAGTTGACCATTGTCATTGCACGTGAAAACATAGCATAGCGCTCTGATGGGGATGCGTGCAAGGTTACGTGGTGTAAGATATTAAGGGCGAAATATTCGATTACGGGGGATAATAGTTGCAGTGCTTAATTTGTACCAAACTGTGTTGTAAGTCTCTGTGAGTTGAAGGCTTTGTTTGGATTTCCTTGATCAGTTGACTATTTGTAATAACGCGGTAACGGTGAGTTGTTATTGTCTGTTATTGTTTTTATTTATTTTTCAAAATGTCTGTTTTTTTCATTTTTTTGAAAAAAAAAAAAAAAAAAACCCGGCGGTGAAAGAGTTAAGTGTAGGAGACGTTCAAGTAATGTTAGCTCAAAGAACAAGGTGCAACTTATCGGGGAAAAAAAAGCGAAAAGGAGATTATTTGATGACTGGCCTGCTTCCAACTCAGAAAAAAAATTCCTTCACTTCAAGAGCGCCGATACTCAAAGTAAGCAAACACGGTTTGCAACCTAACCCGGTGTGCTTCCGTTACGTAACTCGGTTTGGGTTTGCTTAGGTTGCTGTCTTCGGAGAAGAGTATCACTAATGTTATGATTTCAATTTTCGTCTTCTCAAACCGTATCGGAGTCAATTTCCATCTCAATAGTGTTTTTGAAAATAGTTTCTGGTTTAAGGAAATTGGGAGGGGCATTTTAGAGATGAATCGGATAGGACCCGAGGAAGACTGATAAATCTGTGTGCTTTGCTAATTAGGAACAATAACAGAATTCAAGTCTCGATTCAGACAGTTAAATGGCCAGTTAGATATTTCAGTAAGGAAAAAGCGTACGCTAACGTTTCACAGTTGTTTGTAGTAGTCTCAAACTGTATCGGATCTCATACAGTGGAACTGAAGGAGTTTGCCTTTCATATGCAAGAGATTATGATGCGTTGGGAAGCTCAAGCGTAAGGCCAGATCATTCTGTTATTTGCAAACGCCTTGATTTCTTGAAAGACCATTGAACAATAAAAGAATTCAAGTCGCGATTCAGACAGTTAAATGGCCAGTTAGATATTTCAGTAAGGAAAAAGCGTACGCTAACGTTTCACAGTTGTTTGTAGTAGTCTCAAACTGTATCGGATCTCAGACAGTAGAACTGAAGTATCTTTATCTCACTCCCATCCCTCCCTACCCCCACCCCCTCGCCAAGTATCTTAGATCTCCATCTCTCCTTGAATTTGGCTTTTTTCAGGCTAAAATTCTCGGCGAACCCGGTCAACTTGAGCATTTAATACCTGTTGATGATCAAATGTGAGGGATGGGTTTAAGGGGCATCCAGGGCAACCTAAACGTGCTTAGTTCAAATCATTGATGTAAGGAATTTGTATCGAGACAGGTTAATTTAACAGAACTTTTGGGAACGTTTCAAAGAAATTGCGCACTGCATTGTACAACCCATACGAAGTTTTCAAATTATTTATTTTAAGGTGAGACTCGAGGAATAATTCTTTTATCACACGCCAGCCGACACACGCCATGTGATCGCACTTGCGTTGAATGTACTTAGAGTGTTCTGATTGGTCAAAACATGTGGGGTGTCGGAGGTGTGTCAACCGGTCGCAGTCTTGATTTTGACAGCAAATGCTAAATTCAAAGAAACGTATGAAGACGAAATATGTTTGGGGTTGAGTGAGACTCGCATAACACTCACTCGTTTGTGCTTCTAGTCTTTCTGAACTAAAACTCTGTTTGGACTTCGTCGACCAACTAGAAAACTTTGCTTTGCTTTGAAAAAGAAATTGATGCATGCCCTTATGTTAGCCAGTTGTTTTAGTCAACGTTAGATCAATGGAGGCCACCTCGTTAAGTTCGTTCGTAAAAAGTACCGTTGCGACCTCGTAATTTTCGTGGAATATGAATTTTGAGAGAGATTGAATAGGCTGTTTCACCGGGTCCCATCCACCCTTTGAATTTTGAGTAACAGAATATATTAAATAAAATTTTAAAATCAAGCACATGAGGGTGTTTGTAGCTCACAAATTTTCTAAGTTAATTTTAAGCAAGATAATTCCACATTGCTTGACCGAGCTTAACCAAGTCTGTAATTTGTGTGGATGAACCATTTTAAATTCGTTCTTCATATTTTGATGCAAATTTGTCAGATTTGTCTCATTGTGAATTAAATGTTAAACTGGTGGTATCCCTTCTTCGCCTGTGTTTTCCTCTTTTATCACAGGGGGCCCAGACAAGCGACGAGTCTGGTTGTTTATTCGAAATATAAAGGAATGTATAGGAGAATATTAAAGAGTCTTATTATCGTAAACTTATATCATGAAATGTCTGAGTTAAAGCTCAAAATAAATGTAAACCTACCTCACTTGCTGTGTATTGTCGTTTCTGTGGCTCTAAATGGCGAATTTGAGCGAAATGGCTCAAATTCAAGGTAGGTTTACATTTATTTTGAGCTTTATCTCAGACATTTCGTGATATAAGTTTACGATAATAAGACTCTTTAGTATTCTCCCATATATTCCTTTATACTTCGAATAAACAACCAGACTCGTCGATTGTCTTGGCCCCCTGTGCTTTTATATCTTCGGATTTGAAGTCAGCCCTACATATCAATGTAAACAATCTTTTTATTTGTGTGATGCAGTATTGAACTAGTGTAACGCAACTTACCGTAAGTCACGCGGACGTGATCTGGCCTATCGATGTGGCAAGCAGTGTCATGTTAACGGAAAGCGAAGCTCAACTCTTGAGACTTTTTTCGGCAGATGATCCAAAAAGTAGTGTGCTAACGACAAATGTGAAGGCATTTTCAGCGCAACGGGGCAGAGAAATGGAATATTTAACATGCACAACACTCCCAAGAACGTAAAATATTTGAATTGTTAGCTAAACGCATTTCCAATCTTCAGCGCTTTAACTTTCTTGGAGTTGAATGTTTATGTCATAGAGCTTAACTTATTGATGACTTTTGCTGCGTTTATTTCCGATCGGGATAAAAATATAACATTGTTTTGAGCTGATAAGGTCACATGAGTTTTGCACGTGAATGAAACATGATGATCGTAAACAGAAAACAACATGGGTTGACATTTGACATTTCGAAATGTTCTTTTGTTTTTGATACTGCACGATTATATTAGAAATGAATGCTTTTGTTGTCTTGATGCAGAGAGACTGAATTTGGTGTTATTTGAGTAGTGCCTACTGCGAATTTCTATGAGAAAGGGCTCTGGACACAGGGGATTGTGGTTGATGTACTGCTTCCACTATTGACGTCATTCGCGAAATTTGAGTCAGCTATCGATATTGCAATCGCCTATAAGAATATATGTAAGCAAAAGATTTCGATATTAGTTGTGACTTTCCATCGCGATAGTTCCTTCGTGAGGTTTTGTTTGCAGACTCAACCGTAGTATTCCAGCTCCGCTGTTTGCATACAGAGTTTGAATTTCCAGCGCACAATGAAAGGTCGCAGGCCTAGCACCCGAAGCACATCAAGTCGAACTGGACTTGTTGATTCTCCTGGAAGAAAGATACTCTCTGAGGTCCTTCTTGTCTGTGAGCTGCTGATGTTCATTACGCTCACAGCTCTAACTGGTGGTAAACCGCCTTCAACATCGACAAATAGTCAGAAAAAACCACCTCAAGTACGTAAGCCATGAGTACACTTTTAATTTGTATTAGGCATAACCATTGAAACAGGTTTTGAAGTTCACATTTTAATTCGTAATTTGTTTTGTTCAGTCGGGAGAAGCATAAACTCGCTTGGGTTGAGTTCTCCGAGTTAAGTATTTCAATAGAAACAAATTGTATTTTCCACTATTTCGTGATATCTAAATAAACAATCTAAGGACTTGATGAAATTAATTCCGACACATACGACCGCAATTTGAGATTTCACGCAATCTAATTAATACTGCAAAGTTTCCATCGTCTGTTCAAACAAAAGATATGCACCTGACCTTTTGTAAACGTTTTTCATGCAGATTAGGAATTACATTCATTGTTTAAGGAGGTCGCTAAAAACCTGAAAACCTAATTAATGAGAGAAAGCAAGAGGGCTTTTCGCAATATTTTTCCACAATATATCGTATTAGTTAATCCCACTAAGTACTCTACTAGTAATAGCTCTATGGTAGCGAAAAGACTCTAATTAGCCTTTGTGGTACACAAAAGTAAGTGTATGTACAAATAAATTGGATAAATACGCATCTGGGGGTATTTTCTAACGGCATATACTGCCAGCTGTACCTGAAAGGATTAAATACATCAAGCTAACTAAGACATCGTGGATGTCATATCCCTTCAAGATGTCAATACCTTTGTACCTAGGATTTGTTTGATCATGCGGATCCTAAATATTAAGAGACATATGTCAAAATGTCCATCTATTCTTACATATTTAAAACTGTTTCTTTGGGAAGCTTTTGGGAGTTAGTGCAGAAAATTTGTGCTGGAGTCAAAGGGGTTCAAGAGAAAATGGTACATTTGTGACAAGATACTCAGTGTTTCTAAATATAGTTGTGAAAGAGTGATGTCCCGTTAAGCCTGCTATATTGGTTTTTTTATCTGAACATCACTTAAACAACTTTCTCCATATGGGAGGAGTGAGCAGCTATGCTGTTTGAGATATAAAGCCCATACGGCAAGCCAACTACAACTGATATGCCTTTTTGCCCATGTTTGCAGTGTACAAGAGTGGCTCTTTATTTCTATGTCATCTAATGAGTGACTTAGTCATGCAAATTTTCCATTTTGTTTTGCAGGGAAGATAGCTAAACAAACATGGTCCAACAGCAGCTAGATGACATTGTGGTGGCAGGCATGGCGTGCAGGCTTCCAGAGTCAGACAATGCAGAGGAATTCTGGTCACATCTGATGAACAAGGAGGATATGGTTACAGAGGATGATCGACGCTGGACGCCTGGACTTCATGGCCTGCCAAAACGTAGTGGAAAACTCAAAGACATAAAGCACTTTGATGCAACCTTCTTTGGTGTTCATGCAAAGCAAGCCCATAGAATGGATCCTCAGTTAAGAATCTTACTCGAATTAACATATGAAGCACTGATTGATGCTGCTGTTGATCCCCAGAAAGTTCGTAATTCCAGGACTGGTGTCTTTGTTGGTGCCAGTGGCTCAGAAGCTTTTGAAGCCTTCAGTGCAAACACTGAAGACATTGTTGGCTATGGTATGACTGGTTGTTCCCGTTCCATGTTTGCTAATCGTGTGTCATTCACATTTGACTTTAAAGGACCAAGCTTTGCTATAGATACTGCTTGCTCCTCGTCACTGCTTGCTATGGATTGTGCAGTGCAAGCGATCAGATCAGGAAGTTGTGATGCTGCTATGGTGGCTGGTGCGAGTCTTACATTGAAGCCAAACACTTCAGTAGACTTCTTAAGGCTCAACATGTTGTCCCCTGATGGTGCATGTAAATCATTTGATGTGAGTGGTAATGGATATTGTCGTTCTGAGGGTTGTGTTGCCATTTACCTAACCAAGAGATCTGTTGCCAAGAGGATTTATGCTCATGTTATTAACTCAAGAACCAACTCTGATGGCTACAAGACACAAGGTGAGGATATCAAAGGTTTCATACTTGTACTGTTGACAGATCAGACTGTGACTGCAGCTCTAATGTTTACCTTTTTTATTCTTGTGTATAATGAATATCAAACCTTTTTTATAAAATATTGATGAAAAACTTAGGAACTTAGAATTTACATGTAGATTGATTGGTGAAAACTTTGGAGAAGAACTTTTAAGCAACTGAGATAGAATTTCAGCCTGCATTTTTTTCTCACTAATGGATGAAAGCGACATTTCCACACTTTAAAATATCTTGACTTTACCACTGAAGCTTAATTTTAGTAATCTGTTCATGTGTGTGTTAGGTGTAACCTACCCAAGTGGAGCTATTCAGAAGCAACTGCTGGAACAGGTGTACCAAGAAGCTAACATAAACCCAGCAGATGTTGTGTATGTTGAAGCACATGGCACAGGCACCAAGGCTGGTGATCCTGAAGAGCTGAACTCGCTCACATCTGTCTTTTGTGAGAAACGTGCACCTGAAGCAGGACCCCTCCTTATTGGCTCAGTTAAATCCAACATGGGGCATCCTGAACCAGCATCAGGATTGTGTGGAGTGACCAAGGTGTTGCTTGCCATGCAACATGGTATCCTCCCACCCAACCTGCATTTCAACTCGCCAAATCCGGACATTCCAGCTCTTCTTGATGGTAGACTTAAGGTTGGTGACTCCATTTCTTTGTAAGGAATCAAGAATAGGAGAGAATAGTGAAGAGTTTTTTGCTCTTCTACCCCCTGATAGTAGGTGTTGTTGGGTAAAAATGAGTACTTAGCTGTGAGAGACAAAGAACAGGGGATCTTGAGGAGTGTTAAATTGATTGGAGTTGAATTGGTAATGCACTCGAAGATCCCCAAAGAAATGGAGAAACCTGTATAACTCACTAGTGGTATTAAATACTTACCAGATGTATGCCAAGAAAGGAATGAAATAGATGGTAGGAAGATGCTGTAGTATCTGTAGAAACTAATAACCTAGGTCAATTTTAGGTTGTTACAGAGCCCTTGCCTTGGAATGGCGGCCTTGTTGGAATAAATTCATTTGGATTTGGTGGATCCAATGTTCATGTTATCTTGAGGTCCCCAGATGCACCCAAACCTAAAGTATATCCAAAGCCCACCCTACCAATAGTGATCCCTGCATCAGGAAGGACTGAAGAATGTGTAAAGAAAATGTTGCAGTTTGCAAGAGAGAATATTGAGAGTAAAGGTCTGTTGACCTTGCTAACAGAGGTTTCATCCACACCCTTGAATACTTTCTCACATAGAGGCTATGCAATTGTTGGTGGTGAGAACGATGTTGAAGAAGTCCTCAAGCTACAGTCGAATCAGCGTTCCATATGGTATGTGTTCTCTGGCATGGGCACTCAGTGGTCTGGTATGGGAGAGAAGTTGATGCAGATTTCAACATTCAGTGAATCTATTCACAAGACTGCTGACATTTTGAAGGAGTTTGGAGTTGACTTAGTTAAGATTATTACCAAGAGTGATGATGAGACATACACCAAAACCATCAACTCCTTTGTGGGACTAGCATCCATTCAGATTGCCCTGGTTGATTGCTTGAAAGCTTTGGGTGAGCTTTACTATTATTTTTTTCTCGTAAATTGGAAAAAGGTTTTTAGTCAGTTCATACCAGAAGTTTGAAATCAGACCCTAGGCCGTTTACCCGCACGGCCTACTACCCGCACCGGCCGATTATTGCATACGGCGAAAACAAAGTCAACAGATTGCCCGCACTGGTGGATAACCTGCACCTTAAAAGCAAAGAAAATTTGTATAAAAAGGCTCTAGAATTAGAATTCACAAAGTTTCATACTTGACAGAATGCGAATGCGTGACCATGTGGGGAATCTAATTGCCGGCCCCAATTCCCTGTGACACTGAAGACTCGCGTTGTAGAATTAAACGTTTTTAATAATCTTAACAGCTACTCCCAACGTGCTTCTAAAAGCCCATCTACATTTCACATGATTCGAAATTCGATCCTTCAATCACTTAGCAGCATGAAAGCAAAAGTAACGATTATTAAAGCTGTAACACAACATGTCACGCAGTCAAAACATTTCTTACACCCTCCCCCTATTAAAGCTCGAAATAACTTTGTAATAACTGGCTACTGAATTAAGCACACTGCTCAACGTGTCCTCTAAAATCAGAATGATTGCGGAATAAATGAGAACTCGTTCAATTATAAATGCATAGAATAGTTCCGATATTGAGTTCCTAGCGTGACGAACTGTCACACAACGTTCTTCGCAACTTCAACTACAGGAGGTTTGGCGTCGGTTCTTCAATCCTCCTCGTTCTCGTTGGCCATTATTCCTACCAAACGATCCGCTGCTGCGCGCCTTGCTTGTCGCCCTGCCCTAACCACCTGTCGCTGCTGTCGAACATCGCTGCTCGGTCCGGCGTTACTCTCAGAGGAGTTGGAGTCATTACCTACACCACCGATTTCCAAATCGCATACCAACTGTTGGGGCCTCTTGATGACGTACCCACTGCCAGTTAGGATCTTGTATCCTCTGGTGACTCCATCCTTTCCAACGATTGGGTTAACGATACGCCCAACTTTCCAGGTTGCTTTGTTCTTCGTCGTGTCTTTTATCAATACCAGTGAACCCTTTTTCATACAAGTCGTGCCATGTCGTGTTTCGGGCCGAGAGTTGAATCGCTCCTGCAAGGCGTGAAGGTACTCATTTAGCCAACGTTTACGGACGTTATCTCGGCAAGCCTTCAAATATCTTAGTCGTCTGGTCATCTCTTCCCTGTCGCTCATCTCATCGCAATTTTCTTCAAGGTAAGGTACTGGTTGCCCACGCAACAGTAGATTTGGTGTGATTACCGGTGTTTCAAATTCTTCTCCCATGTAGCAAAGGGGTCGGTTGTTCAGGAATGATTCCACGTCCAACAAAACCTCAAGCTCTTCAAATTTCAACAACGCTCGTCCGATTGCTTTAGAAAGAGCGTTCTTCGTGATGCCAATCAACCTCTCGAAGAATCCGCCCCACCACGGCGCGCGGGACATGTTAAATCTCCATTTGATCTCCTTTGTGGCTAGATAGTTAAAGAGGTTCTCGTCTTTCTGTAGGGTCGATAGCCATTTTTTTATCGCTTGGAAGGTCTTGGCGTTGTCACTGACTATGAGATCTGGCGCGCCTCGTCGCACAACGAACTCTTTTAGGCCTCGTTTGAACTCTTCGGCTGTCATGTCCTTACAAAGCTTCAGATGTACAGCCCTTGTACTTGCGCATGTGAACAGCGCGACGTAAGCCTTTCCAGTCTCGCTTCCAGATTTGTACATTAGTGGCCCAGCAAAGTCTACTCCAGTGACGTTAAACGGTTCGGTGAATTCTGTTCTGAACGTCGGTAAGGCTGAGGTGGGTGGAGCATTTAGGGCTGTCGCGCGGTATTTCTTGCAATAGTTACAACTACGTTGAACACTCTTAACTATGGATCTCAGTCTTGGAACCCAATACCTCTGGCGCACTTTGTTCATGGTCGCTGCCACTCCCCCGTGCAAGGTTTGTACATGGTTGTGCTCGATGATGCGACGCGCTAACGTTGCTTCTCTCGGAATGAAGATGGGAGTATACCCCTGGATTCTTTCGTTGCGCCTAATCAATCCATCTTCATCTTTGGCTAGTCTGAGGTCAGTTTTCATGTTACATGTCTCTTGTGTGATCAGAATCCATTTTTTCTCTGCTTCCCCAATTTCAGACTTGGTGATTGGTCCAACCCGTCTTGATTTCTTGCAACCATCTCTGAATCGATTCACATATGCCGTTATGCGCAGTAACTTCCAGTAAGGGAACTTGTTCAACAGACCCTTTGTCCAGTCTTGACGGCTCCATGCGCTTTGTCCTCAGCCAGTAGCAAAGTTTCTTTCTTCTGTCTCTCCGCTTTAGCCTCATTTGTTTCCAGAATGGCTGGTTTTTCAGGCCTAGCGGACTCATCCGATAGCCAGCTTGGTCCCCTTAGCCAAAACTCTTTGAGCTTGTTTGACGCTGATCCTCGTGTACCAAGGTCACTGGGATTCTCCGTCGTAGGGACGTACCTCCAAGTTCCTGACTCTGTGAGCTCACCAATTATCTTCACTCGATTGCGTACGAAAGTTGTCCACTCTCCACGACTCGCCAGCCAGCAGAGTACGGTAATGCTGTCCACCCAGTTATGGTAGGCTGTAATGGGAGAGGAAGCCAATGCTCGTCTTACGTTGTTTTCAAGTTTTGCCAACGTGTGCGCGACGACCAACTCCAGACGCGGGATGCTCAACCCTTTTGGCGCAACCCTTGATTTCGCTGCGAGTAAGTTCTGGTCTACGGGTGTCGATTCTTGATATGAAACAATGTACAACGCAGCACAAACAGCAACTTTGCTCGCATCCGAAAAACCATGAATCTCAAAGTGAGTTCGATTCTGCTGGAAAACACAGCGAGGTAATATCAAGGTTGGTACTTGTTGCAGGCTGTTTCTCCATGATTTCCATTCTCTTTGAATTTTGGCTGGTAATTCTGTGTCCCAATGTAACTTCAGAAGGCATACTTCACTGAAAAGGAGCTTAGCAGTGATAGTGACCGGAGAGCCCCACCCTAGCACGTCATAAATGCTGTTGATTGCTGAAATCATTTTTCTCTTTGTCAGAGGTTTGTCCTCCTTTAAGCAAGTTTTGAAGTCGATACTCAGTGTGTCGTGCGCCTTGTTCCACAGTGTACCCAGGATTTTAGTTTCTCTGTTTCCTCTATTTCCCACTAGACTCTTAGCGTACGTCTCTTCTCCTTCCGTCACTTTCTCAGCTGAGTTTAGTTGTTCCACGTTACTGTGCCATTTGTGTAGTGTGAAACCGCCCTCTGACATTATATAGGAAGCCTCTTCTTTAAATTTAGCCGCGTCTTCTTCCACATCGCCTCCCCCTTGAATGTCATCAACATAGGTGTCTTCTAAAAGCGCCCGCGCTGTGGTCTTGAACGCTTCGTTGTAACCTTTGATGTGCGTCTGTAAAGTCGCCCCAAGGATGTACGGACTCGACGTGGCTCCGAATATCACTCGCGTAAAACGGTACTCCGCCATGTTTCTATCCGTTAGGTTGTCGTACCATAGGACCCGCTGTGCATCTCTATTTTGCTCGTGTACCCGAATTTGGAGGAACGCTTTCTGAATGTCTCCGGTAACACAGTGTTTCCGCATCCGGTCCCGGAGGAGAATGTCAAACAGGAGAGGCTGTAGTGGCGGTCCAGTCTCCAAATAATCATTGAGAGAGGGGGTCTGGATGTTGGCCCTTGATGAACAATCGTAGACAATTCTCATCTTTGTCGTTTCTGCTTGCTCTCGGATGACTGCTTGGTGGGGAATGAAATGTACTTCCTCGCCCGTTTTATAAGGGGGTACAGGTTCCATAATTCCAGCGGCCACTTGTTCCTGCATTATCTGATCGTAGTCCTCCAGCTTCCCCATTCTCTCTAGTTTCCTGGTTTTACTTTTCAGTCGAGCCACTGACAGGTTCTTGTTAGTCGGAAGTTGTACATGATCCTCTTTCCACGGCAACCTTGTTTCATAAAATCCCCCTTGCGTCTTATTTAGCTGCCGGAGAAAATCTTCATGTATGTTCTTGTTCTTGGTTGTCCTTGTATCGATGAGCCCTAAGACGTCCAGCGAGCACAGCTTCTCAAACTCTTCTTGACCCGTCGTGAGAAGGAATTGCTTTTCTGCTGTGACACCTTCTGTAACTGGTCGACTTTCATAAACAGTCCAACCAAGCATCGTGAATTCTGCGCCCGAATCTTTATCAGGATTCGCCCCCAGGATTAACGGTTCTGTAGTGCGGATCCTTTGGTAGTCTGCTGCCCCCAGAATGACATGGACTGGCATTGTGTCGCCTCTTGTCGCCTCCTCGGTGAAGGTTAATCTCCTGAATCTGCCGCACTGTTTCTTTAGGGCCTTGATGTTTGGGTTTGGCAGGTGAGTCAGTACGTCCTTTTCGGCGTTAATGCATTCGACGTCAATAGAAAACCCTTCGACGGCAAGTGAACGTACGGTAACATTGTATACTTCTACGATTTTCCGCATTGTCCCGCACATCTGCTGTATGCAGCGTTGCTCCTTCCTCGCAGGTTTCAAGTTAAGTTTTGTTATTACATCCGTGCACAAATAGGAACTCCCGGCGCCCGAATCAAACATCACACGCACTTCCTTTTCACCGATTTTCGCTAGTACTGTTGGATGAAGGGTACTGGCGTGGTTCATGAGTGCACTCATACTCTTCTCAGCCCTCGGATTCTGAAATTGATCAAGTGTAGATTTCTCTTGGTCGCATATCGAGGTGTGATGTTTCCGGTTACAGTTCTTACATCCTCTTGACTTGCATTGTGTCACGCCGTGACCTCCACCAGTGCAGTTCCAACACAATCCACTCTTTTGCAATATAGCTCGTCTAGCGGCTATGCCAAGTACTTTCGTACAGTTAAGGCTATTGTGCTCTTGAGAGTTGCAGTACACACAATTTAGTCTGCGGCCTGGCTTTCCCCCATTGTTTCCGAAAAGAAGCTTTTCGGGCCTTTCCTTTTCTTTTATCCACGGGCGATGCTTGAAATCTTCTGCCCTCCTTTTGTTGTCTTCGCTGTCTCTCAAGGGGTTTCTCTCTATGTACCTCCGTAAGTTCTCCACGAGTTGTTCCAATCCCCATTCCTCCCAGTCTTCATCCTTTTGAACAAGTATTTCTCGCACCGGACCTAGCTTATCCATCAGCGTATACACCATGCTTTGAGCGGACGTTAGCTTTTTCATTTTATTAAGGGTGCGAACCACTCTTGAGAGCTTGTTGTAGAAATCGTGAATGATCGCGATCCTGTGAATGTTTGATATGGCCGGAAGTTCCTCCATCTCTTTTATGAGCGCCTTGTGGACCTTAAAATCCTTTCCATATGTTTGCTCTAAAATCCGCTTCGCTTCGCCGTATCCATCCTCTGTGTGCGGCAGCCCGAGGATGTCTTCTTTTAGCTTGCCTTTTACTAATTCCAAAAGGTAATTGAATTTACTTATTTCTGAGATCGCGGCACCATCCACTTCGACCGTTAATTGGTTCCAAAATCGTAACCAATCTTTATAATCGCCGGAAAAGGGTGTTATTGTATATTTCTGTAATTTCACTGATTGCGGCGCAGTGGTGTTTTTCCCGGCTTTCGCTTCTTCCATTCGTTGTAACTGACTTTCTGTAATTTCCTTTTCGAATTCCAGCTTTTTTCTGTACCACTCTTCTTGTCTTTGGTTTTGAAGAAAAGTAGCCTCCTCAATTTCCTTTTGTTGATGCAATTTGAGCTTCGTTTGCTCTTCGTTCACCTTGTGTTGCGTATACAATTGCTTCTCGAGTTCCAATTCTGTTTCTTTACCTGCGATCTCCTCCATTTTACCCTTCATTTGGTCGCGTACTTTTCTGAACGCTGAAATGTCGTCTTTGTGATCCATTGTCCATTGTTTGATGTACTCCAGGTTTTTGTCCGTCTCCATCAAGTAATCGGCGGTCGCATCCTTTGATTTTTCCAAACGCTTAATCAATTCTCCAATCTGCTCGTACGCCCCAGAAATATCCTCTGCGTTTCCACTCGCTAAGATTTCCATGATTTCGTCCAGTTTTAGCTTCGCTACTTCCAGCTGTTTCCTAAATTTGTCCTCCGTTTGAGCCATGCTGAATTGAACAATAATTTTCCACTCGCTGCCACGTGTGTTGATTCCCGTTCGAAGAAATAATCTTGTGATCCTGTTAAGTCCCAGTGAGTCCTGGCAGGGTCGCCACCTTTCAGTGTGGGGAGTCTAATTGCCGGCCCCAATTCCCTGTGACACTGAAGACTCGCGTTGCAGAATTAAACGTTTTTAATAATCTTAACAGCTACTTCCAACGTGCTTCTAAAAGCCCATCTACATTTCACATGATTCGAAATTCGATCCTTTAATCACTTAGCAACATGAAAGCAAAAGTAACGATTATTAAAGCTGTAACACAACATGTCACGCAGTCAAAACATTTCTTACAACCACAGTTTGTGCGAGCGATCGTTCAGCGCCATGTTGATTTGTTGATTTCTCAAAGATATCGATATCTCTGGTTCTACTGAGCCTAACAAGTCCCTTAAAACGGGAAAATTCCCTTCTGCTCAAGCTTGTGTTACCGTAACTGGAAATTTGTCACCGATGCGCCGGGTATCCTCGGATTATTTTTGTCACCATCAAGGTTTTGTTTACACGCGTGCCGATAAAAATTTGTTCGTCGTGCATGAAATAAACTAGAGTCGGCATGTTTTCGTGCCGCTTTGTGGCACTCTTAATACAATAAAATTCATTTGAGAGGTGGAAACGCAGGTGGGTGAGTGCTTTTTTTTAATTCAACTGCCTGTAGATTTCAAAATTGTCACATAACCTCCACCTCTCTATTACCCGTAGTGGCGCGTGTTCAAGGCAAAACCAACAGATTACCCGCGGGTAAACGCCTGGAAATTACGGTAGTTCTTTGCCCATCATTGTTGGAAATAACTTCAAAAAGTACCTAACAGTATGACTATTTGGAAACAGCGATCCTCATCGTTACTTAGGACTTGTTTTCTTATCGCCATGTATCGTTGGATGCCTTCTGCTCATGTTTGTCCTTAATTTTGGTTTCAGGAATAACCCCAGATGGAATAGTTGGACACAGTGTAGGAGAGCTAGGCTGTGCTTATGCTGATGAAAGTTTTACTGCTAAGGAAGTAGTTTTGGCTGCTTACTGGAGAGGTGAGGTTCTTTAATGTTATCGGATAGGCTGAGATCAATTTTACTCATGACAATCTTTCAATTAGAAAAAGACAGACGTGTTAAGTTTATGGAAACAGAAGTTTTATACAGGTTGTTTTGTTTCGATTCAGGTCGTTGTATCCAGGAGGCTAAACTTTCTCCGGGAGCTATGGCTGCAGTGGGTCTCACTTGGGCAGAAGCCAAGAAGAGGTGTCCTGAAGGTGTTTGGCCAGCCTGCCACAATGCTGAAGACACTGTCACAATCTCTGGTGATGCTGCAGCTGTCAATAAATTTGTGCAGGAGTTAAAGGGGGAAGGAACCTTTGCAAAGGAAGTGAACACCTCTGGTGTTGCATTCCACTCCAAGTATATGGCTCTTATTGCCCCAATGCTCAAGGAGTCGTTGCTGAAGTTCATTGTACCAAAGAAGAGGTCACCACGCTGGATAAGTACATCTATTCCTGAAGACAGCTGGGACACTGAGTTGGCAAAGTATTCCTCTGCAGATTACCATGTGAACAACTTGGTTAGCCCAGTTCTGTTCCAAGAGGCACTAGAAAAGATCCCAGCTGATGCTGTTGTCATTGAGATTGCACCACACTGCCTTCTTCAGGCCATTCTCAAGAGATCTCTCAGCCCACAATCTGTAAACATCCCTTTAATGAAAAGGAAACATCCAAACAACTTGGAGTTCTTTCTGACAGGCCTTGGCAGACTTTATGCCAGTGGAATTAACTTTGATCCAACATTGATTACTACAAGCAAGGCATCATTTCCTGTCCATGTCTCAACTCCTTCTATTGCTCCTCACATGGGATGGGACCATTCTCAGGAATGGGATGTTCCCACAATGAGTAGCTTCCAGTTCAGTAGCAGTGGTGGTACAGCAACATCTTGCAACTTTGAGATTGACATATCACCATCATCAGTAGACAAGTACCTTGAAGGACATTGTATTGATGGGCGAGTCCTTTTCCCTGCTACAGGTTACTTGGTCTTGGCCTGGAAGACCCTTGCCAAATCTGCTGGGCTTCTTCTGGAACACACTCCAGTCGCCTTTGAAGATATAACTATCCACAGGGCTATAATTCTCTCAAAGACTGGTTCAGTGACTCTAACAGTGCGTCTCATGCCAGCTTCCAACAAGTTTGATGTGTCTGAAGGAGACAGCCTAGCAGTGTCTGGCAAGATCTTCATGCCAGAATTGCCTGCATTGAGTGAAGGCTTTAAGGCAGCTCCTCCACCAGAAGGAGATGTGCACTTGACAGCAGACTGCATCTACAAGGAGCTTAGGTTGCGTGGTTATGACTATGGACCTACTTTTCAAGGAATTTTGGGAGTAAACAGTTCAGGTTGGTTCTCCGTCTTCAATCCAGCTTTTGAGTCTTTTCTACTTCAATCCTTTGTAACTAACATGTCCTTTCTCAAGGCGATCTTTTAAGGTTAAATTCCCATTGCATGATGTTTATAAAGAGTTGAGATGCCATACCAGGGACTAGTAACGTTATCCTCTGTGTAAAAAATATGTTTTTGTTTATCACATATTGTTTTGATCGATGAAACTTAAACTTTCCACACGACAGCCACAAGGACAAAAATTGCAAGAATGCCTCAGTGTCTTGCATCGGGAAATCTAACCTCATTGTTTTTTTTTAGGCACAAAAGGTGAACTCAAGTGGACAGGAGAGTGGATATCATTCCTGGACACCATGCTTCAATTGTCAGTTCTAAGACTTCCTGGACGAGGATTGAGGCTGCCTATCAGACTACGATCACTACGCATTGACCCAGCCATCCACCTCGAGAAAGCAAAAGAAGGGACTTGTGAGGTAAAGGTTGATCCAAAGATGGACCTGGTTGTGGCTGGTGGTGTAGAACTCAAAGGTAACCTTAGAGCACAAGAAACATTTTCTTGATTCTAATGTTTTGTCAGTTTGGTAGGGTTTAAGTTGTGAGAAGAATCTAACTTTGATTCATCTGAAGTTCAATCGTGGGGTTTAATTGAGCAAACACAATAATATATAGATTTAGCCAAGCCTAAAAGCGGAGCTTCCAATAAGTGAAAATTTTGCAATCAAATTTCTTTACATATATTAAAAATTTTTAGCCAATAATTCATTCAGTGTAAATTAAATTTTGCAAAAAAATTAAATTTAATATTATATAGAAAGCCGTAATTTGGCCGTAAATTAACGGCGAAATTTTTTAGTTTGTAATAATTTTCCAAACCAAAAATTTCGCCGTTAATTCACGGCCAAATTTTTCGCGAGATTATTGCAAAGACATAATTTATTTCACCGTTAATTCACGGCTAAATCGAGTGTCATATATGTTTCAAACCAAAAATTTCGCCGTTAATTCACGGGTAAATCGAGTGTCATATATTTCAAACGTAAAAATTAGCCGTTAATTTTCGGCTAAATCGAGTGTCATACATATTACAAACGCAAAAATTAGCCGTTAATTCACGGCTAAATCGAGTGTCACATATATTGAAACCAAAAATTTCACCGTTAATTCACAGCTAAATCGAGTGTATGATATTTCCAGAAGGTCGTAGTAGTAGCAAGTATGATAAATATTGTAAGAAATAGACAACTTTTTTGAGAGACATGTTTCGGCATGCTTATGCCATCTTCAATCAATGAGTAACAGAACGTGAGTAATTATATAACAGACAAGTAGATGAATAAAATATTTACAGTATGATGTAATACAAAAGCGGGTATTAATTACAACGTGACACCAAACATCAAAGGTGTGAACTAAAACTCTAGAAAAGTGTTATAATGCTGTAATTGTTTGTTAATTTCAGGTTTGATCTTATATATAAAAAGCTTCTTTGAGTTTTGAATCAATTGAGTTAGCAGAATCCAGAATATTAAAGCAAGAAAGGGAGTATTTGTTCTTACAAGAAGGAGATGTGTTGAAATGCTTAAAAATATGCGAGTTTTTATCGCTTTCCGTGTGCTCCTTTATCCTAGTAGAGAAGTAGCGACTAGTTTCGCCAATATAACGGGAATTACATCCCGCTCAAGAAAATTGATAAACTACCACGAATTTGAGAGCATCAGGAGTACGATCTTTAACACTGAACGCGTTTTTAATTTTAAAAGAAGTGAAAACTAGTTTGATATTTAGGTCCGATTTACAAAAGCACTTAGTGAGTTGTCTGAGTTTGAGGTTCGCTATTTTAGAATAATAGCCGACAAAAGGGAGTTTAAAGTAACGTGTATTATTGTCATCGATGTTCCGGCTATTTTGAGAGGAGGACCCGTCAAGATACCGCTTGAAAGTTCTTTCAATAATATGCGAAGGAAAATAATTACGTTTTAAAGTGTCGGAAAGTTTCTCAAGATCGTTTTGAAGGCCGGAAGAGGTGTTGTTGATTTTGTTGATACGGTCAATAAGAGTTCGGATAGGCCAATTTTGTAGCATGATGGAATATTTTTAAGCATTTCAACACATCTCCTTCTTGTAAGAACAAATACTCCCTTTCTTGCTTTAGTATTCTGGAGTCTGCTAACAACTCAACTGATTCAAAACTCAAAGAAGCTTTTTATATAAATAAGATCAAACCTGAACTTAACAAACAATTACAGCATTATAACACTTTTCTAGCGTTTTAGTTCACACCTTTGATGTTTGGTGTCACGTTGTAATTAGTACCCGCTTTTGTATTACATCATACTGTAAATTTATTCATCTACTTGTCTGTTATATAATTACTCACGTTCTGTTACTCATTGATTGAAGATGGCATAAGCATGCCAAAACATGTCTCTCAAAAAAGATGTCTATTTCTTACAATATAAATCGAGTGTCATATATATTCTAGACGCAAAAATTAGCCGTTAATTTTCGGCTGAATCGAGTGTCATTCATATTACAAACGCAAAAATTAGCCTACCCGTGCAATCTGAAGGAGTTATGTACTGTATCACACAACAGCCAAACCTCGTGGTTTATTTCATCCCATGATGCTTATAGTACTTTCGTGATAGCATACATGACAGGGGCACGTACCTACGCACGGTCAGTCACGTGACAACCAAACAAAGAGAGGTTGACCATATTCCATGGGTATGGGGCTCTGCCCCACGCGCGCGTGGGAGCCCCGCTATAATTTCTAACCATTAGTCCTTTATCACTTGCCAGGTCTTCATGCCACCGTAGCACCTAAAAAACAAGATGGACAAGTTCCCGTCTTGGAAAAGTTCACATTTGTGCCATATGTTGATGATCCAAAACCCACAAGCTCTATTTGTGAGAGTGTTAGTAAAGAAAGCTTCTTCGAAGCCATACAAGAGGGTCCTTTCTTGAAAGTCATGCTGGACACTGTCATCGAGAACAAAGTTGGCACTAATTTAAAAATTAGCGAAGTAGGTGCTGCAGAAGGGAAGACTTTTTTGCGTGCTGTGCCTTTGATAAGTCTTCATCCTGTGGTTGAACTTAACTACACAGCTACAGATAACACTGAAGAACTCTTGGCTAGCATTACTGAACTGCTCCCAGATGATTCCGTTCAGGTCTGCACTTGGGATGTCTCTAAGCAACCGCCAGGTGCTGTGAACAAAAGTGATCTTATCATCGCCTCCAATCTGATCCATATGACATCGGACCTTTCTAGTGCGTTGGAGAACATCAAGGCTGCTCTCAGCCCGCATGGTTTTGTTCTGCTACATGAAGTCACAGCTAGTTTGGAGGTAGTGCATGCTGTTTTTGGAAAGAACGGTTTCACTCCAAACGGACCAGAACAGAAGTATTTCCTGACGGATCAGCAATGGGTTATAGCTTTGCGAGGTGTTGGACTCAATGTAGTGTCAATGAAAAGGACCGGCTCCGTGTCAAGTCTCCTTCTTTGTAGGCTCACGAATACCTCAGAGGAGAAACCAGTCTTTATCGACGTCGACGAAACATTCGAGTTTTTGCCCAAGCTTCAGACTGCTATGGCGTCTGGTGACAAGTCACCCATATGGCTTCGTTCATTCGCTACGTCCCCTACGGGAATAGTAGGCATGACAAATTGCCTGCGACAGGAGTTGGGTGGAGAGAAGATTCGGTGTCTCTTCGCCAGCCCAGAAGAGAAAGCCAAGGTTATGGGACACTTCGAGTCATTGATTAAGTTAGATTTGGTCATGAACGTGTTCCAAGGTGGCAAATTCGGCTCCTATAGGTAGATAAACTCATTTTGTATTTCATACTAAATGTTCAATCTCCACCTTTAAAACTCCATTTTTATTTTGGTGATAATTTATTTGTTGTTACGAGTTTTAGTCACGCATTCAGATGAGATCTGAAAAACAGATCCGTGAAAATCTTAGCGAACCATTGCATTTAACGGCGTATCCATTCAAGTTCATTATTTCCTATCGCTCTTGTTAAATCTTCCTATCAGACATGTTCTTCTGGAGGACTCGCCAAGCTTAAGTGAAGAAACAGAGCACGCGTATGTGAACGTGCTGACACGTGGAGACCTCTCTTCACTTCGATGGATTGCCTCTCATCTGAAATATTCCCCAGGAACTCAAGGAACCACAGAGCTGTGTACAGTCAACTACACTTCCTTAAACTTCCGTGACATCATGCTTGCTACAGGTAAATTGCCACCGGATGCCCTTCCTGGAGACTTAGCACACCAGGATTGTATCCTGGGAATGGAGTTTTCTGGCAGAAATCAGAGGGGTGAAAGGATCATGGGATTGCTACCGGCGCAGGCTTTAGCAACCACGGTCATGGCAGATCAGCGGTTTACTTGGAAGGTAATTTACTTGTAAGGCAAATTTTAGCTGTTTAGGTGAATGTCTATCATCTGCATTTTACTCATCATCTCTCAAAGTGTTCTTGTGTGTATATTATCTACTCAATTGGCATACTTTGGTTTATAGGTACCTAAAACCTGGACGCTTTTGCAAGCAGCTTCTGTCCCAGTGGTTTACTCTACAGCCTTCTATGCTTTGGTTGTCCGTGCAAACCTCAGGCCAGGGGAATCAGTCCTTATTCACTCCGGATCAGGAGGAGTTGGCCAGGCAGCCATCTCCATCTGTCTTAAAATGGGTTGTGAAGTGTTCACGACAGTGGGAACGAAAGAGAAGAGGGAGTACCTGATGACGACCTTCCCTGATCTTAAACCCCACAATATCGGCAACTCTCGAGACTTGTCTTTTGAACAAATGGTAAGCTAGACGAGAAAAGAAAATCGGAACTTTGACACTACCGAGCTATTTGTTGAACAGTTTATATGCTTTTCATGAAACATACGGGAGCTAAACGCGAGCATTTTGACGTAGC
This sequence comes from Stylophora pistillata, assembly GCF_964205215.1. Taxonomy (NCBI): domain Eukaryota; kingdom Metazoa; phylum Cnidaria; class Anthozoa; order Scleractinia; family Pocilloporidae; genus Stylophora; species Stylophora pistillata. The sequence continues at coordinate 16,200,617 of NC_142528.1, read as the reverse complement.
ATCTCATCGACAGAGGATGGATAATTCTGTTTGGGAGCGATAATAATTTGCAGCATTTTGACAAAACATCGCGTTTTCAAAAGCTCTGTGGCATTATTAGACTGTGAAAAATATCGGATGAGGAATAGCCGTGGAAAGTTGCTATAAGGATTTACTTTTCTTTCTTTCCACTCCTTTTATTTTCTTTTTCGAAGGTGGGAGGAGGAGTTGGGGAACAGGTCATGTCAACTTTCAACACCAAGTTTGCCATTCTCAATTGAAAAGGTCGCTTAAGTTTACCCTTCAATCATGTTTAGGTGATGCACAGAACTAATGGACGTGGCGTGCTCGTTGTACTCAACTCGTTGGCTGAGGAGAAGTTGCAAGCTAGTTTGCGATGCTTGGCGCGACACGGCCGCTTCCTTGAAATCGGAAAGTATGACTTGTCAAACAACACTCCTTTGGGCATGGCTTTGTTCCTTAAGAATGTGTCCTTCCACGGAATCTTGTTGGATGCTATTTTCGAGGAGGACAACCCGGAGTGGATCGAAGTGTCAAAACTTTTTACTGAAGGAATTAAATCAGGTAATTAAACAACTTCGAATATTAATTATTGAATTCTATTTTGTAAAAGATAGAGCAGAAACATGAACATTTGAGGGCCTTTAGGATTAAAAACGATATTTCTGTATTATCTTTACAGGTGCTGTACGACCTCTGAAAACCACAGTGTTCGATCGTGACGAAATTGAGCCCGCATTCCGTTTCATGGCTCAGGGAAAACATATTGGAAAGGTAGTCATTCAAGTCAAACCAGAAGACGGGTCCAAATCAGTGGTGAAACTTATGGCGCATGCGCGCAGCATGTGTGACCCCTGTAAGAGTTATGTAGTCACCGGAGGCTTGGGTGGCTTTGGTCTGGAACTTGCGCATTGGCTGGTTGAGAGAGGTGCGCGTTTTCTGGTTCTGACAAGTCGAAGAGGTAGGTGTCCCGCGGACTTGTAGCAATTTTGAAACAAATATATTTGTTTTTACTTTCAGCCCTGTTTAAGTTTAGTACGTTAAGACAAATAGAATTTAAATGGAGTGGAGCTTCTGGTAGTCGTTGACGAGCGCTATTTTAGGATTTTTAGAGAGCGATATTCAACAAGATTGAACACAGTTGATTGTTATTTTGTAAAATGGTTAGAATAAGGAAGTATTGTATGGCTAGATGTGGAAAACTGTTCTGTGCAATGCCTGGGTCATTTCCTGATGATTTTGTTTCTTGTTTGTTTGTTTGTTTGTTTTTGTTGTCACACGTTATGACGATGATATTTCTTCACAGGTATTCGCACTGGTTACCAGGCTCGTCGCGTCAAAGTCTGGCAGGAAATGGGTGTGAAAGTTTTCTCCCTAACAGATGACGTTGGCACAAAAGAAGGCGCTGCTTGTGTCTTGAAAAAGGCTCGCGAACTCGGTCCCTTGGGAGGAATCTTTCATCTGGCAGTTGTACTGAGGGATGGTATGCTCGAGAATCAAACCATAGAGGCATTCCAGGCGGTCAACAAACCCAAGTATCATGGTACCATATATCTTGATCAGCTGACTCGACAAAAGGATATCGCTAAGGAGCTTCATTGGTTCGTGGTGTTCTCGTCCGTTTCCAGTGGGCGTGGTAATGCTGGCCAGAGCAACTACGGCTTCGCCAACTCGGCTATGGAGAGAATATGCGAGGATCGTGTGAAAGAAGGCCTCCCTGGAGTCGCAATACAGTGGGGTGCTATTGGAGACGTGGGCCTTATTCAGGTATGTAACCCTTACTAGACCTCTTATAAGTTATAGGTGATAAGTGATAAGTTATCATCCCCTCGTCTTTAGCCTTTACTCCTTAACATCAGTATGCATATTATCCATACTCTTCTCCGTACATTTCCTAAGATACTGACGCTTAGGAATCAGCAGCTTGTTTAGTTGGTGATCATTTTCTCTATGGTCGTAACCTATGTTTAATCTGGCTGCTAATATTGCAAGGAGAAATTATTTGCTAGGCATTCTTTGGGATCAAAGGATTGAGCTCCACCCATCCTTTTGCCATACTGGCTTATTGGAACATCTGTGTTTGAGACAGAAAATAAAAAAAATGTTTTTCTCCCCCCTCCTCCCCCCCTCGGATTCTCCCTCAGTGGGCTGTCCAATTATAGTTGTATCATTTGAAAATGTTAGTCTTTCTTTTTGTATGTCTTAAGAGTTCTTCGTATGATGCACGATCCTCGCAGTAGATAGCGCTATTTAAGCAATAGCGAAAATCAGACCTGAAAAAAATCAGGCCTGTACGGGATTCGAACCACTGACCTCTGCGATACTAGTGCAGCGCTCTTACCAATTGAGCTAACAAGCCAACTGGGAGCAGGCCGTTAAGTTGATTCGTAATAAACCCGTGAAAGTGATAAATCAGTACAATGAAATATATGAAGTTCATATATTTTGAACTGCGGTATTAGATACGTATGATGCACGATCCTCGCAGTAGATAGCGCTATTTAAGCAATAGCGAAAATTAGACCTGAAAAAAATCAGGCCTGTACAGTTCAAAATATATGAACTTCATATATTTCATTGTACTGATTTATCACTTTCACGGGTTTACTACGAATCAACTTAACGGCCTGCTCCCAGTTGGCTTGTTAGCTCAATTGGTAAGAGCGCTGCACTAGTATCGCAGAGGTCAGTGGTTCGAATCCCGTACAGGCCTGATTTTTTTTTTTTTTCAGGTCTGATTTTCGCTATTGCTTAAATAGCGCTATCTACTGCGAGGATCGTGCATCATACGTATCTAATACCGCAGTTCAAAATATATGAACCTCATATATTTCATTGTACTGATTAAGAGTTCTTGTTAAGAAAGTTATCAGTCTCAAAATTAACTTTTTTACTGTGCTTTGTTTGTCACAGGATACCATGGGCGGCTCAAACGAGACTGTCATTGGTGGTACACTTCCGCAGCGCATGAGTAGCTGCTTAGCGGTGCTGGACAGATTCTTATCGCAGGCTCACCCCGTGATGTCATCATATGTTTTAGCATCCAAGATAATGAGCAAGGGAGATAAGGGTTCTGGATCTGACCTGGTTGGAGCTGTAGCGCATATTCTTGGAGTGAAAGATGTTTCTACAGTCAACCCTGACACGACCTTAGCTGACCTTGGTAACATAGTTTGAAAATCGTTTTTAATGAGTGTAGCGTATTATGGTCTAACAGCTTCCTAGTAATATAATGTGGCTGATATGTTTAGACGTTGAAGAGATATATAAGGCCACGGAATTTTCAAACGATTTGAACACTAATTTAGAATGGTGAAGGTCGAGGAGAGAACGCAGAAAGAACGCAGAAACAACACCTTTTATCCTTTGCCAATGCACGGAAGATTATAAACAATTATTGGATGAGGTGTTTGTGACATCCGGAATAATCAAGGTCGAGGTGAGTGTTATCAGCCGAACCCGAAGGCCGAGGTGAGTGTTATCAGCCGAAGCCGAAGGCTGAGGCTGATAACACTAACCGAGACCTTGATTATTCCGGATATCACAAAAACCTCATCCAGTAATTGTTTAATTATACATTGTTTTAAAGAAAATAACACCAAATGCATTATCGCAGCGAACACAGTTTATTTTCGAACACTTAAAAATGTACAACTGTGTGGTAAACAAATTTTCACCGTTTTTATAAAACAGTCAAGTGCAGAAAAGTTAAATGCATTTCTAAAGAAAGTATCATTGAAGAAAATTGTCGATCTTTTAGTATTTTCCGAATCTTTACCTTCAAGTAATTTCTCAATTTCTCGCTGGGTCGTTGAAGCGAATCGAGAAGCCATTCTTACTACGCTGTCCGTGAACTTGACATTGCTCCACCGGAAATCATGCATTGCGCGCGCAACCTCAGATTATTCACTTATCTGTAGGTACAGATTAGTGAATAATCTGTACGTTGCGCTGTTTCCCAGAATTAACTGTGGGCGTTTAGCCAATGAGAAGATAGATGGTGACTCCAATGTATAATAATCCTAGTTGTTTAAATGACTGTGTTCATGCCACTATGAGTTTAATAGTGTCCTCAGAGGCCATAGTCATTTTTAAGATTTAGATTCAATGAAACTGAGCCAAATTGGTTAAAAGGAGGGAAAAGGCTTAATATCATAAAACAACAACATTCTCACACGGTTTATTTCACTACAGGCCTTGATTCTCTTATGGGAGTTGAAGTCCGCCAAACCCTGGAACGAGACTTCGACATTCAAATGAGTATGAAAGACGTGCGACTACTGACAGTGAATAAAATGCGGGAACTGACCAGCGGTGATGCACTCCAGGACTCTGAAAAGGCTACTGAGAAAGGAAAAACCATTGAAGCAACAAACGTTTACCTCCCAGAGATTGGCGAGCAATTATTGGTACAAATGAATGATGTGAAAAATGGGCAGAAACCGCTTTTTATGATCCACAATATTAATGGGACAGTAGAGCCGTTGCGTACCCTGGCTAACAATCTCTCTTGCCCTGTGCTTGGCCTGCAGTACTCCTTGACGTCCCCCAATGATTCGATTCAGTCTCTCTCAGCCAGCTATATTAAGTGCATCCGGGAAATTATCCCTCAAGGTCCTTACCGTCTGGCTGGCTACTCGTTTGGGGCATCTGTGGCAATGGAGATGGCGCTGCAACTGGAAAAGACAAACGAGGTGGAGAGCTTAATCTTATTGGATGGATCACACACCTATGTTGCAGCACATACATCGTGGCATAGAAACAGGTTGTCTCTTCAGCCCCAAGGGTCTTGGGAACCAAGAGCTGTGGCAGAGGGCCTGAGTGCCCTAGCACTGCAGTACGCACCTGTTGACAAAGCCAAGCTCGTAGAAGTTCTTCAGATAGAAACATCCATTGACAAACAAATCCAAGTAACAGCTGGCATAATCTCTGAAGCGAATCCAGCGTTGGACAAAGGGAGCCTTGTCAGGTTCATCACGAGCTTTATGGCTTTGTTGCGCATGGGTGAGGAATACAAGCCGGCTTTGCGTCTCCATGGCAACGTACATCTTGTTCGCGCCAAAATTGTAGACGAGATGGGCAGGAATCTAGGTGACGACTTCAGTCTGCGTGAGGTGTGCAGTGGTCAGTTGAGCGTGAACTGGGTCGAGGGTGATCACGAGTCTTTCCTTCAAAACGAGAGCGCCGTGGAAGTAGCGAACATTGTAACTAAGGCTTTGAGCAGTTGAACTTTATCGGGGTTACCATAGCGACGAAGGTTGCATAAAGCACCTAAGTAAACCAAAAAAAAAACAACAGGACAGTTTTGTCTGTAATGACACTAAATTTGAAGTGGTCAAGGGTAATTTCAAATAGAAGTGGATTTAAGTAGACTTGGTTTCAAAGAGTGTTGTGTTTGGATGGAAGCAGTATATATTACTTAGAAAATACTGGTAGTTGTGGTCAAAATTTAGTGTTTGTAGATCAAAGCCAATTACAGAGCTTGTCGTTCGTTGAAAGTGGAATTTGGAGTGGGATTGTAAATAATCTTCTTCCGATTATCTTATCGTTTGAACTAAATTATTCCACAGAAATTTGATATAAAAAAGGAAACCATAGAAAATGATATTTGAAATTTATACATGCTGCTTTTGCTGCAAAGGGTATTATGCATTTTTTTGTCTGGGGTTTCTTATAGAATATTGGAAGAAGAAACACGAATGCTTATCGTTGGTTAGCTGTTATTGTAGGTACATAACAGTAGGGTCTTAATGAAATAAACTTTTTCAAAGAACATACGACCCCACCCAAATTCCCCCTCTTTCCTTCACCCTCCCCCCTCAACCCTCCCCCCCCCCACACACACACACACACACACACACACAACACACACAACACACACACACCCAACACACACACACACACACCTTGCTCCTCAGGATTAGAGGCTTGAGAATTCTATGGTGTTACGTTAAATCAAACGAGAATCATATCAACGATAAGTGGATCATAATAAAGGTTCAAGAAATTTATTGAAAGTTTATGCCTGTGATTATCTGGCTGCCCCTACTCCAACAGACAAGCGTTTTTCCTTCTCATCATTATTGAAGAGAGAAATGATAAAATTTGTAATTTGGCTTCTACTTTATTGCCACAAGTAGCGTCACGTACTCTGCAAAGGAACAACAACAAAAAACATTTAAAAGGAAAACCTAGCTATAGCACGCGCAGTCAATCAGATGATATCCACGCAAAAGTCTCTGGAGGAAATGTTTGCCTTTGATAATCGAACGTATAGAACTTATAACGCTGCTTCACCCGCGAGTAAGTTTCAGGCCTTGAGCAAGGCGAACTGGTGAGAGGTCTGCAGGTGATCTAGTAGTCTTGCACACATGACGTCGGGCTCGCATTGCTCCAAGTCCTAAACTTCTAGCAAGCAAAGAAGAGGGTGTTAATAAGCCCAGGTAAACTTTTTCAAAGACGACAAAATTGCACAAGCCTAAGTGCTCATTACATCAAATTGCACGAGAAATCATGTTATTACTTTTTACATGAAAAAAGCCCCGCAGGAAGTAGAGACAAACGAAATTTTGACAGCAAGCGCGCTATTTGTAATTTGCATTCGCGTTACAACTTTACACTCGTTTTCATCCAATCAGACGCGCGTAATTTTACTATGTACTTTATTACATGGAAAACGCACTCGTTTTAATCCAATCAGACGCATGTGATTTTTTTTATGCATATGCATATCATTAAAGTTCTAACGGAATCGCTAACAATGAGGACCTGCTCAAAGGCTAAACAAAACCTTTCAATTACCTTCAAACAGGAAAAGGAAGTGGGAAAGTGGTACTTGTATCGGTTCTTCATTAAGATGTTTACATTTTGGGCGGAGAAAAGGGACATTCAGAAGTGCGTTTGCGTTTGCAAGTGCGCGCTATTGTTTACTTTAACTATAATAACGGTACTAGTTTTGAATATTGCGATTCGATTTTAACTTACAATGTATTTGCATCACTGACGTGTAAAAACAAAGTTCAGTACATTGAGCTGATGATGGCATAAGTCATGCCGAAATAACTCTTTAAAAATTTCCTACTGAAAGTGAAATTTATTTTTATTATATTCTTATCACGAAGCTACGGAAGTATAGTAAAATAACATTTTTAAAGCAGAGTTATGTTTATTTCTACTTTTCTCGATTATCGAGGTATATGGTTAAACGAGTTGGTTGAAATTTTTTTCTTCATTTGTGATATGATGAGATCTTTCTAGTTGTAATGGGTAGCTCTAATTTAATGTTTCAGTTTTTTGTTATATTCGTCCCATACCATCCGTCAAGTTCTTCTTTGACAGTTGACATCTTTTCCTTTGTTGGAACTGACGCTTCAAGGTTTTGTTCAGGTGCTCAGCGAATTTTAAATAAAAAATCAGCTGCCTTCTAAATTTCGTTGGCTGATTTTTATTGTATTCGCAAAGAAAATTTACTTCGATCGTACGCAAGCATGTTTTGAAATTTACTTTGTTGCGGACTAGGAACGAACATTTCAGTGCTACAACAGTCATCGTAACACGAAGCAAACCATCACAATGATGCCACGAACCATCTCAATCCCTGTCATGATATGTATACTGGTTTTGATTGGTAGCTTCCTTTGTATGCTGGGATATTTTCATTTATGGCTTGCCTGCAACAAGAGACATTGCAAGAAATATTTGGCAAAGAACGGAAGAAAGAAAGCCCAGCAAGAAAGACTTGATCATGGGCTGTCTCGACCGCCGACTTACGCCACTACCGACGGAAGAATTTTTGAAATGCCTTGCGAGGTTGAAAAAGATGGCCGTTTTAATGATTTGAGTGGCCTCTGACTTGCTTGAAAACCTTACTTTGACTGACTTACTTATATCTCCAACTTCAACACTGTTTTTTATCTTTGAAAAAAAAAAAAGATTCTCCGTGAATGCCGACACTACAAGAAATACTGGATCACTTAACTGAATGCGCTCTTTCCCTTTGAATTATTTGAATCAAGATTGTAAAATTTTCGATATTTTGCCCTGTGCAGAGCAGAAACTGTATCTATAATATTCGGACATTTTCTGTCGAATTCGGCGAATAGTGATAGCAGGCTGGAAGTAGAAAGCGATTAACTACGCGTAAATCAACTTACGATTCAGTGATACAGCACTGATTACTTTACATGAAGCGTGCCATTTTGCTCGATAAATTGTAGATCATAAGGAAATCTCAATAAAAAGAAAAGAAGTAGTCAGAGTAACTTTGATCTGAGCTAAAGTGAGAGCAGCGGAAGCCGTGGGAAATATTTCCATGTTTTCGTTATGCGCGTGCTAAACCGTAACATTTTCAGTACGCCCTCAGTCGGAAAACGAAAACGGCGTACGTTTTTCCTTTACTACGTGGTCCAGAAAAGTAGGGTTCCTTTAATGTTTCGTTGATTACTTGCTGCGTCAGTAGTGAAAAGTTTGATATTCTATCGATACAAAAAGAAAGAAATAATCTTTAACAATGAATGAGTCGATCCTAAAAAGAAATAAGGTAATGTTCATGATCAATAATTGGGGGATTTTAAGTTCCAAGCCCCATACCCGAAAAAGGAAATCAAATTGTAATCAAGTACAAACCAAGACGGCATGACAAAATAAATGTAGTTAAAAATTTGTCGCGGATTCGAGTTACCAACCAATGCCTAGTCTTATGATGAAAAAATATCCAGGCCCGCCGAAAATCAGGAAACACGAGAGACAACCATTTGGAATACTTGTAACAGGCTTGTTTTATAAAGGTATTATATCAAATCACCAGGAGTAACAATGATTGTGACTCTATATTTTGTACGGTAATTTTTTCTTTCAGTTTCTTTCTTTTTTTCTTTCTTGTTGATGTGGACATGGTCTCGGCACTTGACAAGAAAGTGACATTTCTCACGAGAAACCACATCGTTTAAATGCTTATTGACGACTTAATTAAAAGCATTTCTATCCTTTGTTTTCGCAAAAGCTAACGGAAATTTCTTGCTGAGGTTGATCAAATCATCGGTAACACATTTATGTGGAAATTTTCAATTCACGTTTTAAATACCGATCTGGATATACGCCAAACCCCTAGTTTTATCAGACACTTTTTTAACGAGCAAGGCATATTCCCCTCTACTATCTATGAGCAAGGCAAGTAACTAAAAATATGCACGTAAACATTAAAGGTCCAAAGCAGTGTTTAGTTTCCTCGACACAGGAAGCAAATTTAATCGACAAGCCGAAAAAAAAAAAGATAGATAAATAGATAAATCTTTTAAGCAGTCAGTCAAACTGAGCCGATCAAAGACGGCTATTTGTTTTCCTTCCTTAAACGATCGTTCGATCAAAAACTCATTTATTACCTCCAAAGTCAAGTTCCTATGAGATGATGATTTTTTAAGAGCACAAAATCAGTTCGAAAGGGTTTTCTGATTCTGAATGAAAATTGCAAGGAGACTACAGTCCGTACGTCATGACCTCGAGCCAAATATTTTCCCGTCCGGCCATCCCACTCAGTCAATAAGTACATATTATTTTATTACTTTTTATTTTATGTATCCCCTCCTGCTAACGTAAAATTCAAGTTTAATACGCATGATACAGATAAATATGCATTTTAGAGAAATCAACTGTTAAATAATTGAATTTTTGAAACAATACATCACCCATCATCCACCACTCATTTACTTACAAAACTTTTTTCAGGCAATCATAAACAACTTACAAATTACTGTCTAAAAAACCGTACATTCGCAATCGAAAAATTGTCCCAACAGGGGGATGCATGGGAACAAGTTGGTTGCGTGACATCTTCAGTACACAGCGTGACTCAAAAACCACAGATGTTTCCATATCTTGAACTGTCTTTGTTTTTTTTTTTCTCAAGCAATTAAAACATACAAGAGGCTGATATCAATCTGGCTGCAGTGTGGTTCTCAGTTATGCTGCAAGACAGCATTTGCGACACAGATCTAGAGGTCAGCAAGAAAAAACAGTTGAGAATTAAGTTAAGAAATAATATTAAATTGTGATGTTTGTATTAATATGTACCAGGTAAGCTGGAGCTTTTGTGTTTCAACTAAACAACAGCCTCGTGTGTTTCAACTAAACAACAGCCTCGGTATAAATATACACGTAAAAAACAACAGATCATAGAATTCTGTTGTATCAACAGACCAGAACTACTTCAAATTAGTGGTGTTTCTAGTACTGCATCTGTTTCTTTCAGGGAAAAAAAACTTTCATTTTCAACATTTCTTACTCTGAGAGATTTTTCACCTCTACATCTCTTAATTTCCTGTGGGAATTCGCATTTCCTTTTCTCATAATTTTTAAGAAATCAGAAAAGCTATGTGAAGGTAGATAGTTTCCTATCCCCAGCACATAATCATTGTTTTGGTGAATAGGTGGTGATAGTGATTTGTATGGAAACAAGCATAGGGATCTACATAAATCATTGGCGTACCAAGCCAATTAGCAAGGTACATGTGAACCATGATAAGAAGGGATGTGCACTGTTAAGATCATATACATGAAAATGTATAATGAAACTGGATGCATGATCTCAAGGTTAAATTGTATTAGCCCTCAAAAGTTTAATTAGTTTTTCCCTGCCTGCTATGTGTTTCATACTAAAATGAAGCCCTCTAGCAAATGTCTACATAGGGCTTTGGCTCTCCTCCTGCATGAAATTGAGTTAATGTCGATCTCCAAGTATGGTCCTTATGTACTTGGACAATATCCAGATAACTCTCGCCTTCTAGAGCACAGTTGAACAACCAGAGTGACTGACTTCAATCTATTCTTTGTGAATCTTCTTTTCCTATTGTCCAGTTGATAACAGCCACAAAAAGACTCATCCTCTCCTATCCACTCCTGCAAGTATATCATTCAACAAAGAAGGCATAGTTTTCTTAGAGGGTATGGAATAACTCTTTCCAATTGGCAAATTAATCAGTGAATAAAAACAAGTTATGGGGAGGAAGACTTGCTCAATAAAAATCTAATGAAGGCCATCCTCTTTTTTTTTCTCCTTTTAGAGTTGTCCGACTGATGAAGCCAAGTGTTTGGAATTTAAAAAAAAAAAGTAATGATGGATGTACTCAAACTATTTTTCACTTTACGTAATTCTTTTAATCTGAAAGATAAGCATAGTAATGGTACAGAGAAAAACTGCAGGAACGAAATCAGGAATATTTTTTAGCAGAATATTGTGCATTTTGTTAATCCAAATGTGTAAATATTTACTTATTTAAATGATGCTGGGGTACCAGGCCTCCTATTCAGAGACTTGTTTTGATTTTTCTTTTTTTCAATCCAACCAACCTACCCAATATCAGGAAACACATTCAATGCTAAACCAACAAAAGGGGATGGCCTGAGGATGATACATGAAAATGTTTATTTACCATGTTGTTGAAGTGACCTGAAATTCCATACATGTCCTCTGGGAAAGGGTTAAATTCTGGAAACAAATCACACGGAAATAAATTACTTAAGACTGTGTGGTATCACACAGTATTTTGAAGAACATTTAATATACCCCTCAGTTAAACAAACTGTCATGAGACCATTGAGTTAAATGAGAAGATATTTACTTAAGGATATGATAAATAATAACAACTGATAATATTAACATCATTGTGAGGATAAAAAAATTATCCTTCACAAACAAATGAAATTGTTACAAGCCAGGATAATGATTAAAATCTCAATTTATCACTAAATTAATTATTAATTATCAAATATTAATTATGGATTAAAATCTCAATTCATTTTTTTACCCTCTGCCAGGCCATACTCTCTCATCAAAGTTTTCTTTTCTTGCCATCACTTTCTGGTTGACAGTGTGGTGATGATGTAATAGGACATAGTTACTCTTTGGTTACTCCATAGAGTGAAAGGGATAATTAAAGACTTTTCACAGTGACATGATTACTATTAGATGACTATGTTTAGCTGTAACACTATTGATCTTTATCCATTCAGTTCTTTTGATTCTGTATTTGAAAAGACTGTAGTGGGTTAAAAATTACCAGATGAGCGACCCAGGATGTGTGATGATGGAGAATGAGATTCATTTTCAGCCAGTTCTTCTGGGATTGATTCATGGCTTGGGTCTCTAAAATTAAAGAAAAAAATGTGAGCTGTTATTAAAACTGAGAAAAACACCATGTCTCTTGCCCAAAACACATCTTTAGAACTTTTTTTAAGATTTCTACTGCAGCAATGTGTAACTTTACTTAAGATTTTAAGATGTCCTTTGTATTGTTAAACCTTGTATTGGTGAAAAGGTGACATTATAATTGTGAATATAATTGATATCATGAAATTAAAAGCAGTATACCTTTAACTTAACAAATTTTTTTTTTTACCCGCAAGAACTTGCTCTGCTTTCGGTGGGAAAGGTCACCATCACCTCTGATTCATCTCTTATTCCAAGGTCATAAAGCTCTTTCAGACCACTGCCTTCTTGAATCTCTCTGTCACCAACCTTGAGCAAGGTACCAGAGGTTGGTATATTGAGACATCTCTTGAGTTCATCTACAGTTGCAAAACAGGAGATTCTAACTCTCTTTGCTTCCTTACTGGGAAGGTGCACAGTGATGTTTATGAAATTACAAGCTACTATGGCCTTTAAAACTGGCTTTCTTGATTGTAGGAATACTTTGGTTAGGAGGCCTCTCCTTTCCTCAATATGTTCCCCATCAAGTAGAAGGGAAAGGTTTCCTCTAGTAATGTCGACATTCATCTTTGTGGCAACTGTTTCTCTCACTGACTCGATGGAATCATAGCGAGGATCAACCCAGAGAGTAAAGGGATCCATGTGACAGGACTTTATCAGTATTGGCTCCTCACTGGTTAGGACTTCGATAATGTCACCATTCTTTAAAAAGTAAGATCTACAAAGAACAAGAAGGAACTTAATATTTCCAGGGAGTAGACCACAGTGTTGAAATGAAAATAAATTTATCCATTGGATGTTGCCTCTTGGAATCAATTGTGATTGTGTATGAATGCAGGCCTGATTACTCTTCTAAAGAGGCTATATTTCAGGGCCAATTCCTATCATCATTACAATTACTATGATCATAACTGTTATTGTTTTCTTTCTATTTAAAAGTTTAATTGTTGATAGCAATTACCTTATGAACTGCAGTTCATCAAGAACTTCTCCATCTTTAATCAAACAAGTAATACACCCAAGTTGGTCCCACAGTGTTTGGTTAATCTCATCTCTGAGGTCACTGACAGTTGCCAACTTGAAATCAGTCAACAGTACTTCATGTCTTTTCTCTGTTCCTAAATGCCTAACAAACAGCAGCATTGCCTCAGGCTTAAATTCCAATTCTAATTTTCCATTTGGCTCTGAAAGCACCCCATGCTCAGTTTCAGATGGCTCACTAATAAATGTTAGCTTGCCATTCTCCCAAGCAGAACCCTCGATGATCAGAGGATATGACTGCCGAGCATCCACAGTCCAAAACCCAAGAAACCTGCCACTGAATGTGACGTCCACTTCCACAGCTTCAAAAAAAAAAAAAAAACAGTAGAAAGAATTAAATTATAAATACAAATCATGATCACAAAAATATCAGTAATTTAAAATTCAACCAGAAATATGTTGATTAAATTACTTCTTTTTCTCTTGTTGCATACAGTTGAAGCTCTCTTAACGGACACTCGTGAGGAGACAGCTCTACTTATGGCCGCCTTGTTTGAAACCCTGTTTTAACTTCCATACAAACTCTGTATTTTTACATTCTCGTAAGCAGACATTCCCGTAAGCGGCCGCAGACACTTTCAGGGATTATGACTTAGACTTTTTCTTTGTTTTAAGCTCTCGTAAGCAGACACCCGAAAGAAAATCAACAACCTCTGTTCAGTATCTTGTTTTTATCAATCAACCATTTTACATTGCCGTTCGTCACAATGATTTTACAGTAATTACAGTACGGTATTTCTGTCAATGTTTAATTTGAATATATCAACAAAGTTGAAATGGTAAATTGGCCACCATTACGATTATAAAAGCTGACGTTTTGATCGTTAGCCCTTCGTCGGAGCAAATAGAGGAATTGTGGGTTGTGTGTGCTTTTAAAGGCAGAAAATGGAGCTACGTTGTTAGTGGGAACATGGCAACGAGAAAAACAAATTAATGGAATGAAAAGCGTTCCTTGATACCTGTGAGATTTAGACTGCTGGTGTGAAAGATGAGCTTTTGTTCAAGAGTTTTACGGCTTTCCGTGCTACCTAAGTGTAAGGAAAGACCGCAGATTGCCATATGTTGCTTAGAATGATTAGGTAAATTAAAATGTCTAGTGACTGGTTTCGATGTGTCCTTGTCATTCCTCTCCACGTCACGAAGGTGTTCTCGGAATCGGTCACCTAGTCTTCTGCCTGTTTCGCCGATGTAAATCTTTTTGCAATAAGTGCAAGTTATGCAATAGATTACATTGGTGGAGGTGCATGTGAAGTGCACGTGAATATTTCAATGTTTGTTTTGTCATCATCCATGTCCGGTTACATTTTGAAGCATATGCGCTTGTGACTGGAATACTGTTCAATTATTTGTCATTATCATAGGATTGTATAGGGCACAATAAAACAAAAGTGTCATTTGATACTGCAGTATTTTTTTGTATACCAATATTTATTGTTAGCTGGGCAAGCCCTTGTAAGCGGCCATCTATCCCCAACACCTCTAGTGGCCACTTATGAGAACTATTCTCGTAAGCGGCCAGCTCCAGTTACAGACATTTTTATCCCGTCCCGAGGGGTGTCCACTTACAAGAGTTTCGACTGTATTTTCATATTTTTTGTGAGCTGTTTTAGTTGATAAATCATTTTTGTCATGTATTGAGGTTATAATTCTAGTTAGTATAATTTCAGAGCTGAGCAAAGAGTTTCTAGCAATCTGAATGGTCGAGCAGTTCCTTATATGATGCTATATAAACCGCTCCACGCAGGTTATATAAAATGTTAAAATAAAATGGTAATAAATGTTACTAAAATGTTATGATTTCAGAAAATTCTCTGTTGTTCAGCTCTGAAATTATACTAAAACAATTATTTGCCTCAGGTTCAGTGAATATTGTCGAATAATCCCCTCGACTTAGTCTTGGGGATTATTCGACGATACTCACCGAATCTGAGGCGAATAATTGTTAATTATAAAAAAGATTGAACATCTCCACCTTACAATTAATTTAATAAGGTAAGCCCGTTGCTAGATGAAAATTTTTTTACTCAACAACAACAACAGAAAGATTCAAGAAAGATCACAAAGATTTGGAACACTATTCTGTTGGAAATAAGACAATCAAGTACACTTTGTTATTTAAGAAAAAACTCAAGACCTTCCTTTTTTACTAAATAGACCGGTTCACGCTCTTGAGTGCATGCTGGGTAATTAGGGCAAGCAAATTTTCGATTTTAATGCGTCAAAAAATAAGATATATAATGGTTAACTACCGATGTTGTGTTGGAGGTTGTAACAACGACTCAAGATATCCAAAAAAGATAGTGAAACGGTCACATGTCGAAAATCTTCGCTGGCATTTTATTCCGAAGGATCCAAAGAAAAGAGCCCAATGGATTGCCAGCATATCCAAAGGACTTGTTGGATTCGAACCCGGCAACTACAAGACTGTTTGTTCGAATCACTTTCAATATGGAAAGCCAACGTACTCCTCACCAACTCCAACTTTGTATATGGTGCCAAGTGACTCTAACAAACCTTCACCCAAGAAAAGAAAGCTTGTGGCAAGACACGAAGTTGTCTCTACTGCTGAGGCATCCAATAACTCAAGCTTCAAAGAAGAAGGAACTCAATGCTTGATAATAAATCCGCTAACATACGGAAGTATGAAGTTTGCTGATTTAACAACAGAGCAAGATGTCCAGCGTTTCACTGGATTCCCTAACGTAGAAACATTTCAATTGATGTTTAATACACTCTTTGAAAAAGCCATGTGTATGCACTACTGGAAAGGAGACAAAGAAAGTGCTTTGAAGGACACCACCAAGCCCAGGTCAAATAATGTACAGAGAGCTCTAACCTTGGAGCAAGAGTTTTTGCTAACCATGATGCGAATCAAGCTAGGACTCTTTGTATTTGATCTGGCTTTAAGGTTCAAAGTTTCCGAGGCGACTGTCAGCTCTGTCTTTACCACTTGGGTTAAGCTGATGTCTAAAGAATTAAAGTGGATGATTTCCTGGCCAGATAGGTATTTAATTCAAAGAAATATGCCTGATATGTTTCGACGATATTACAGAAAGTGTAGAGTCATCATTGACTGCACAGAACTATTCTCTGAAACCCCATCAAGCTTAGAGAATGCGGCAATGTGTTGGTCAAATTACAAACAACACTACACGTTAAAGTTTTTGATAGGGATAACACCAAATGGCCACATATCATTTGTCTCTGAGACCTTCAGTGGGAGGTCATCTGATGTTTTTATTGTAGAAAACAGTGGTTTCTTAAACTATCTTCAGCCACATGACCAAGTTATGGCAGACAGGGGATTCAAGATTCATGACCTGTTAGCATACTACCAATGTTCTCTAACAATTCCACCCTCCAAGCATTCCAATCTCCAGATGTCAGGTGCTGATGTTAGGAACACATCACTTATTGCTAATGTACGGATTTATGTCGAGCAGGCTATCAAGCGAATTAAAGACTTTGCTATGTTAAAGCAAGAAATTCCCATTAGCATTCTTTCCCATTTGGATGACATAATCATCATTTGTGCAGCAATATGTAATATGAAAAAGCCTTTGAGTACATAGATTTCATTTCATCAATTATGTTTGCATTTTGTACCAGTCCAAAATGTTCCCATTCAATTTTCTCACAGGTTATAAGCTATGGTAGTCAAGTTTATTTACACATCTTCTAGAATACAATTCCTTTATGGAATTACACAAACATGTTTGTATATAGCTACAACAATGTTCAAACAATAACTTTGAAACTTTAGTAATACTAAATACTATAATGTTTTGGTTTCATCCGCACTATTTTGTACTATTTAGTAGTTTGTTGAGGTCATATTGCTTCCACTCTATAATTTTAATCATTATCTATTGCTTGTTCATTGCAAAATCTGCAAATGAATGTTGATTCTTGTTCAAAATTTGAGCAGGCCCAGTGAAACCATAGCATACAACATTCACACTGAACACTGTTTTCATCATCACATTCAATTTCATCTGGCTCAAGACAGGGTTTTTCACAGACAGCACAATAATAAATAGGCCTAGTACCTAGCAACACCCTAGCAACATAAGTCTTGAAAAAAATTGTTAGATTTGGTATGATATCTTGCCACAGTTTTAAATCAAACTCAATAATTTCAATATGAGCACCACTAAGTGGAGTCCAAACAACAAAAAAGGTTTTAGGACATCCTGTTAGGGCCATTTGTCCTTGTATCTGGTAATAATAACTGTGGGTTCTCTTGAGCATGATATTCCCATTCACTAATTCTAGATAAGTTGTATTGTTCCAATGCTCATCAAATTTCATGTCTGCAAGTGAGTATGGACATTTATACTCAATACAAGAATGACCACAGCAATCGCAGTGAAAAATACCATCTGGGGTAGCTCCCACAAAAGGGTAAGTTTTAGATATAAACAAGCCACAAGTCTGAAGCTTTGCATTTTTGTGTTTTTTGGATTCTTGTGCAAAGAATGATGCAGCAGCATCTCTCTCATGTTCTCTTCCCCATTTAATGGCAGGTATCATTGACAGATCGGTACAATCTAAAATTCGCTCAAGAAGAGGTGTTACTTTGCAATTTGGCTTTCTTTTTCTAAGAATTGTTTTTGTCTTTGTGTATACTTCATGAAAATGAGATGCAGTTATTCTACCTTTTCTTTGCTCTTTCCATATACTGGAGTTAGCCTGATCCCTTGTGGCCTTTTCTAATTCTTTAATGCTACTGTCATTGAAAGATAATTGTTCCAGAAATTGTCTCACTAATTCATCAGCATCTACACCATTGTTTTTAGAGGATATATCATCAGCTATAATTTGTAGTGATGGGGGAACATCATCAGAAGTTGGTGGTGCATATGAAATATGGATGACAGCATCAGGATTTATGTTTCGAAGAGAAGCTAGAAACTTTTGCTTGCTTTCTTCGGTAACAACCCTCAAGGATTCTGGCCGAGGATCAAAGTTCTGTTTTTCCTTGCTATTAATAGCATAACTTGGGTTTTCTTTGACTACCTTGTGGCTTTGGAACACCATGTCCTTTAATTTCATGGGTTGGATGTCTTTCTTGCTAGTATTATTCCACACACATGCCTTATCTGTGCAGGAAGGATCTGTGAAACCTTTCTGGTTGGCAAACTCAACTTTATATAAAAGGGCTATGACATGATTACAGCACTGACTGTATCCAGCTGTACAGCTACAATATGCCCCAAGAATTTCACCGGGAGATTTACAAATTATCCACACTTTATGAGGTTCTTCGCGAATTCTTTGAGATGGAGTGACAGATGCAAACAACAGAACTTTGTCTTGTCCATGAATTGTTTTTGAGTATACAGTGTGCACAAAACCACTTTTAAAGTATGAATACGCTTTTCTGATTTTATATTGACCAATATAGTCAGTGTCGAAAGCTTTTTTTCCAAGTATAAACGAGAATATTTGACCAATGTTTGTATGCGGCCACTTTGTTACACAGTCCTCCCAATCGACCATGGATAACGGATCCTTTATACCGCATGTGCGTAGTAGTTCTACATGTTCATTTTGTAGTGACTTGGCTTGGCTTTCGGCCGAATCTCGAATAGGCGTTTTATGTTCAAAAGCTACCAAAGCACGAGCAGCAAGATCCGAGTGTGTCCCTCCAGAGGGCAAACCTCGCTGTTTAAGATAAAACTGCAATTCCCCACATGAAAGTTCCAAAAAATCTTCGAGGTGCGTGGCCATGATCGTGTTGTTGGGATATTGAACTGTCAACGACTTTTGAGCGAGATGGCAATAACATAAAGAGCTCAAAATGTAGCTGTGACTTCTATATTGAACTATAAGTATTCAGATCGAGCAAAAGAGTGTTGTTCGTATCCGCCATTTTGGATTTGCTTGCCCTAATTACCCAGCATGCACTCAAGAGCGTGAACCGGTCTATTCATCAGCATATTTTTAATTTTTAGCCTATTGTTTCTAGGTATGTTAAGTTGCTATTTTTTTTTCTTATAAGTTTTTTAGAGTAAATTTTATGGTTTTAGGACTAATTTTGTAAATGTGTGCATTATATATTAAATGAACTAAATATTACTATTATTATTATTATTGTTATTATTATTATTACTTCTTCAATGGTACAAACTAATCAGGGCCTCTGATAGGGTGCGGAAAAAAATGGAAAATTACGCGGAGATTTTCGGCAATATTATGCTGACGAAAGTGACGATTACGAGGAAAAGACGCCAGATTATGCGGAAATTTCTAAAACTTACTAAAGTTGCTCCCTTGGCTTTTTCCAACGTATAAAATACACGCTAACGTCTTACCGAGAATTTTAGACCTTTACAACATGTTTGACCTTTTGCTGCCATTCGTGGACAGGTATGTCTTCGTTCAACCATAGTTCATCGATTAACTATGGTTCAACGCAGTTTTTCTTATTTTTCGTCGTTGAGTCTGTCCGAAACTTATTAACCAGCCAATAAATCGGACGAGGAAAACTGGACACCGGAAGTCTCAAAAACAAAAGTTGAACGCAGGCCCATTGATCACCAGACTGATGCATGGAACGCCTGGCGGTTTAAAATTGTTTACGAACGAAAGACGTGTTTTCGTCGCTGTTTTGGGTGAATAACTTCTTCAAAATGATCAATCTTTTCGCTATTTTTGCTTCTGAGGATGGTAAGCAGTTGCTTTCTCGCTTATATGTAGAAATTTTCTAGTTTTATGCGGAAAAATGCTCCAAGGATGCGGAAGTGGGCGAATTATGCGGATCCACACCACCACATCCAGTCAGATGCCCTGAAACTTGTACCCATTATTGTAAGGTGTAACTGACACAGTGGAATGATATGGCATTCAAAACAATGAACACTAATTATTAACTGCCTATTTGTACAGTAACTCACCATAATCATTGTTATTTTGTACAGCAATTTGAAAGGCAGTTCCATTTTCCATCTCAACAAGGC
Source organism: Stylophora pistillata (assembly GCF_964205215.1). Classification (NCBI taxonomy): domain Eukaryota; kingdom Metazoa; phylum Cnidaria; class Anthozoa; order Scleractinia; family Pocilloporidae; genus Stylophora; species Stylophora pistillata. Next base: position 16,180,412 of record NC_142528.1, on the reverse strand, counting down.
CCATTTCAGATGTAATTTCACAGAGACTTCCATCACTGACCAAGACTGAATAGCCTGCCTTACTGTAACAATTTGAAAGTAAAGACAGGTTTTCTGTTGGATGCAAGGGTGAATCCTTGCCCCCATCGGGCACAATTTCTGCAAATGGATAATTTAAATAATGATAAGAAATATTGGTATTGAACTATTCAGGGTTGTGGTGCAATGTGGACTCATGCAGTTCACTCAAACGGGGTGACAGTTTGAATTACAGACCATTTCCTCTTGAAAATTTTCCTTTCAGTTCATGGTAGGCCATCTCGCAATATTGAAATTTTAAGTTGGTTTACCTCTTTTTCAAGATTCAACATAGCTGTTCTTTTCTAATAGATATTTCTTGAAACATATCATTTTTGCCGCATATAAATTCATTTAATAGAAAAATCCGAGCCCCAGATGGGACAGATGGGGCTCGGATTTTTCTATTACATTAAAAATTGTTTCATCTATAAATTCATTATCCTCAGTAATACATTGTGAACAAATTGTTTTTAAAGCTGACTGAGGCAATGAGCAGTTTTTTTAAGTCCTCAAGTCAGAGTACCATGTATTTATATTGCTTTCCTTATCATGGTCCACCTCAGTTCAAATTGAGCTCTAGTTTCCTTATATTGAGAGAAAAAGATGAGCACTGACTTAAAGTACTCAAAGTCAAATCTATAGACATTCTTTACCTTGGTAACATATCATGCAGTCCAGTGAACTGTTGACCAGTCTTGAGAAAATTTTTTGTTTATGTATCATGCACTCAGTTGTAATCTAGTTGTACATTCTGACTACATGCTATTAGCAAAAAATAATTATGCAACATATACTAAAGGAAAGTAATTAGTCACATACCCCCTTTGCATAAAGTTTTGTTAGCTACCATCTCTTGGGAATCTTGCAAATTGGTTTTGATTTGTTTGGTACTATGAGTGACTACATCTTCATCTGATGTTTCTTGAAATCCGAAGAAACGAGTGGGACAGGTTGGTATCCTTGTGATCACTTCTGCCGCTGTGTTATAAAGAGCAGTCTCCTTAGTCTTAACGTTCTCAAAGCCACTGTTTTCCAAGGTCCCATTCTCATTAACATGTTCCTTCAGCTTATTACCAGATTCATTTCTATTGATTTTCGACTTAACTTGTTCGGCTGCTAATGTCAGCTTTAATTGCTTACCATGGTCAGTTCTTGGCAAGGGTGAAGTGGGTTTCGCCTTGGTCCCAACAACGCGTTGGGGATCCTTGTGTGCAAAGGCTAAATTGCCCTTCTCCATAATTTGACAGAGCACGGCTCCCTCCGATGATACCTGTTTGTTTGTTGGTTGAATGTTTTCCTCAGTCTTCTCTATTTGAAACTCGCCTTTCTCACAGGAGTTTATTGCTTTTGAACCCTCTTGCTCTAAGGAAAAATTGGAGTTTGCGACGGTAAGTCAATACAGTCGAACCTCGACAATCCGGACTCGTTAGTACTAAACGACATAGTCCGGACAATCGAGGGTCCGGATAATCGAGAATATGAATGTTAATGTGGAACAAAAGCTGAACTAATCAAGAAAGCGACATTTAATCGTGAAACAAAACATTTACAAATCGTTTTGAAAAAAATTGGCCTACATCTTCACTGTCCGTTGTGAGTACCCCTATACACTTGTGTATTAACAATTAAGAGTAATAAAAAATGTTTTTACTTTGGCCTAAAATGTCGAAGTAAGTCATTTTGTTTTAAAGAAGAACATCGCCTTTACTTCACTCTTCAACGCTGCAGTTTTAAAAAGAATATGGCTACGAATATTTAACATTAACAATTATTCATCAGAAAATTGGGACCAGAGAAAAAGTCCGGATAGTTGAGGAATCCGGGTAATCGAGGTGCACGGAACCCTTTAATTTTGTCTGAGGCACAACTACATGTATTAATCGGATCTATAATGGTTTAAAACACAGGATAGACAGCATTCCAAATAATTTTCCGGGCTGGGCTAACGATGATCGAATAATAGGATTCTTGACGAAAGAAACATCAAGCAAATACTGACAGCGTAATCTCCATCCTAAAACCTATAAAGGTTTCGCTTTTCTTAGTAGTGAAGTGCCTCAGTTTACATACCTTCTTCAAAATTAGTAATATCACTGGGTGAAACTGTTTCAAGCGCCGTTTCCATCGACCCAAATTTGGCTGGAGAGACGATACGTTCTCTTTCCATTTCTCCTAAGTATTCCAGAGTTTGAACCACGCCGTTCTCTGCGCATTTCGTGGATGCCGCATCAGCCATACATTCTTTCAACGACAACTTCAGTTTTTGGGTTTCGTAGGAACCAAGTTCATTGTTAACAGAAAAATGAGTATCGCTTTCGAGCTGATCCATACTCTGTTTTTAGGATACTTCAGAACAATCGTGAAATATGAGCTTTTTGCCTTGATCGACTTCCACAGACAAACTGAATTCCTTGATTGAGACCTGATCGCTTTTAACAGTTACTAGAGTTGTCACTGGGTATATTTAGAAAATATTTTGAGGCTCGAAAGTAGGGTACTCCCCTTGTTCGCTTCCGCAGGAAGTTATTGAGGAAGCAGGTGTACAAATCGTACCCAGGCTTTTACCAGTTCTGAAAAACGGAAGTAAAGGTTTGAATAAGAAAGTGAAACTTCGTCACCTGCGAAAGCTATTTCTTGAACCATTGTCTCATTGAATTAAGACAAAATTATGCCAGTTTAGATCTTGTAACTAAAAACAGCCATGATAACAGTAATTAAAAATACTGCTTAAGAGGCCGTGACTGTAAATATCGAGAATTGCTGGCCAGGCTAAAAAAATCGAAAATTCTGATAATTTGCCTGGAAAACCCCTTTAGAGAGATATATTAAAAAAAAATATTTCAAAGTTTGAAAAATAAAATGTGTTCGAGGAAATGGGGAAAAACGAAAATTCAGGTTTTTACCTAATTAATTATGCAAAAAATACAGTAAAATTGAGCAACTTTAGCGTGCTAGTACTAAAGGAGGATGTTTCGTAAGAAATCGGGGGTGTTTTTACTTCAAAGTATAATTAATGTGACTTTTATATGTGGCATTTTAAGGAGCTTTGGTTTAATTTTAAAATTCACATGATTTTTTAACTAAGTGCTGTCAAATGCTTGTTGCAAAAAGCGAAAAATCGACCAGCTTCAAACCTTCAAAACGTGTCTTGGTATGTGTGGCATCATGTCAAACTACATGCTGGCACAAAGTTTGGTCCTTATACTAAAATAATATGTAATAAAAAATCTGGGTAATTCAGAAACGTGCCGGCAAAACATAAAGCTTTGCGATACACTGTGGCCAGAGGTCACGAATTTGCATGATGCAAATCAGTTGTAGGAATCGTACCGCCTAATGGTTCTGGTGTAGGAAGGGCTCTTTTGATGGCTTCAACATAAGATGTACAAGAATAATGACCAGTATTTAATAGCGTTTAATTCTTTTTCAAGCCAATGAGGTTTTTGTTTTTTATCTCGATACTGTCTTGAGGAAAAGCATAATGTTTCAATTGCGTGACAATTGTCACGTTGGATCAAAGGTGAAGTTGCCGAGTAAAGTGGACACGATCCTTTATTTCGTCAAAACTCCATTCTAAAGCATCCAGTCCTATATATCTCGTGTTAAATTATTTGTATAAACTCTTTAATGAGTCTTTATCGAACAACATCTCGCCGGCCTGATCCTGTTTGACTTCAGGCTGACTGCCAAGTGCGGTTCGAAGTGGACTTTTTCATTTCCGGTTTGCGCCTTTAATACGGGGACCGCGGAGCTATGGGGTTGAGTGGGCTGTAGCCCCACCAAGAAGAATTTATCATTATCATTATTATTTATTTTAATCTTTGTAATTAAAAAAAAGTTGAAAAAGTTTTCCTAGGACTGAAGCGCATTTCCGGTGATTTCAGAAGCTCTAGATTTCAAAAATTGCGGGGGGAAGCATATCCCAGTACACCCTATTTAGCAGTCTTTCTGAACCAAGAAAGGCGTACTAAGAAACAGACAAAAGGAGGCTCTCCTTGGGGGGGAGGCCCCAAGACCCTTATTGATAAGTTGGTGTCAATGAGCTCACACTACGCGGGAACTAAGACAGCTCCTCCGATCTAAAATATGCTCCATGGCCCCCATTTTATATCAACGTTCATATAAAACTCAATTTTTTTGATGCAGCCTTTTGCCATTTGCCTTTTGAACTGCACTGCATGAGCAGCATCTAACAAGGTCTTCGAGCAGAGCGATGTATGATGTCTTTTTTTTCTGATCAACCCCAGTTTACATTTTAATTTAACTGCTCAAAAATAGACTCTTTAGCATTTGACAAATTAAACTCTTCTTCCATAGCAACCAGATCTTCCTCAGTTACAGCTTATGCGCAGAGGGCTGTCTGCTGTTTCACTTTTGGTGCCATTCTGGAAAAAATGAAGCTACTTGTTGAGTCGCCAAAAACTCGGAGACACTGAACAAGCGCTTCCCTTTCGATCCCTTTGCTCTTCTCATTTCTGTTGCAACCATTTCCGCGTCGACCTTTTTGCCACATTCTTGTTTGATGGTAAATCTAGCAGTCAGATATTCTCGTTGCTTTTCGTTAAACCGGTAAGCTTTCTTGACTTGTTTGAAAGCGAAGCCTTCAGTGCTACGAGGACAGGTTTCGGGAGGTAGGGGAATAGTTGGCACGGAACTTGAACCTTCCTCGAGCCTTGCGGCATATTTAACCTTTGCTTTATCAAGAAATGTCTCCCTTTCAACCGTCTTTGTGCATGTTCCGAACGCGAGATGCTTTTCCAGAGAAGAATGCCTTTGGAAACTACGCGTGCGGCCCTCTTTTGGACATGGAAACACTTGAACATCGCCTTTCGCTTCACGGCCAGTAGGCTTCACTTAGTAGGCACTTTAAGTTTCCTCCTTGGGGCGATCTCTTTAAATTCGCCGATCTCTTTAAATTTGGCGTTCTGTGGAAAATAATAACATGAAAGATGATTAACGACAAAATCAAACACACCTAAAAATTGTCCTGAGCGAGATTTGGTGCGTTTCCCACAGCGAAAATAGCGTTAGGTGCAGCTTGTGCACTGCTACCTAAATGAAGTAAAAGTTTCTTTTTCCAGTATAGCGTTCGAAATAAAAAAAAACTTGAAATAAATTTTTATAACAAAAACTGGCGCCAGGTTTGATGTTTTCAAGTGATCTTGATTTCAAGCTTTCCCTCGTTGAACCTTTCAGTCCCAAAACTAAAGAGAGATCATGCTACATTATAGCTAGAAACTGGAAAGAGAATATAACGTAAAGTTTACCATTTGTTCCTTCCAAAGAGATGCATTTGCCGGGGCCTTTATCAAATGTCTGCCACACCCTCATTCCACCAGGATAAAATCTGAAGTTGTTCAGTAAACTGATGTCATTAATCTTCTTTTGCTTGGGGGAACAGTTTCGCGTTCCCCGAGACTGTCTAACACTAGTCACTACACGAATCCCAGAACTTGCACCACAAGCGCCCCCCCCCCCCCCCCCAAGAAGAGAAGCAAAGCTACAGAAAGACATCGTTTTCTTTTTATGCTCTTTGAAAAACCTCGCACGTGTTTACCTTTAAGAAAAAGACCGTGATTAGATCATAGAGAACTATCGTCCAGACTGCAACACGGTATAATTGTTACCGTGACATAAGTCCGTTTTATCAATTTTTGTGACAGAAATGTGGCCCTTTTTCCGAAAAAGATAAGAGTAAATAGCATAAAAATAGTTGGGCTGTTATCTTAGGTGAAAAACTACTTAGCAAAAGCTTGCGGTGTTGCGTGACTTTGTTTACTCGCACAACATTTTTCAAGACATGCAAGATATTTCAAAAGAAATACTATCGCAGTTGCAGAAAACGTAGCTATTCAACTAAGAATAATGTCGATAATAAACACCTAGTCAACAAAAATGGTGAAATATACAGCGGCCCTTATCTATAGTTAGGTGTAGGTAGTGCTGTTGAAATAGCGAGTCAACAATAACAAAGTCTTATGCAATTCAAATTAACAAAAAATTTCGTATCTACACATCAATTTACAGCCCTCTTCAGCAATGTCTATGGATTTTTTATTGTATAATTTCGTATCATTTCCATATCAAATAATTGTTTTAACCATCTTTGACTATCATGTTTACTTCGCTCTCAAGTACGATTTCTAGAACTGATTTGTATCATGCAAATTCATGACCTTGGCCACATTGCGTCGTAAACTCTTGTATTTTTCCGGCACTTTTCTGAATTACCCAAATTTTTTATTTCATATTATTTTAGTATAAGGACCAAACTTTGTGTCAGCATGCATTTTGGCATGATTTCTCACATACCAATACGCGTTTTGAAGGCTTGAAGTTGCTCGAATTTTCGCTTTTTGCAACAAGTGTTTGAGAGTACTTTGTTAAAAAAATCTTGTAATTTTTAAAATTAAACCAAAGCTCCTAAAAGTGCCATAAATAAAAATCAAATGAATTATATTTTCAAGTAAAAACATCCCCGATTTCTTACGAAACATCCTCCTTCAGTACTAGCACACTAAAGTTGCTCAATTTTACTGTATTTTTTGCATAATTAATTACGTAAAAACCCGAATTTTCGCTTTTCCCCATTTTCTCGGAAACATTTGATTTTTCAGACTTTGAGATATTTTTTTCTAATATATGTCCCTAAAAGGGTTTTCCAGGAAAATTATCAGAATTTTCGATTTTTCAGCTTGGCCAGCGATTCTCGATATTTACAGTCATGGGCTCTTAATATTAATACTTCGGAAATTTCCCCATCTATTGTTTTTATCAGTTACACAGTAGGATCTGTGTTTGAGGTGGCATTTGTTTTCCACCTCCAAGGACGTACCCCGGATACCGAGATGAGTGTTTATACCTCGTTTGGGGAATTTTAGCACAGTTTATAGGCATAACTTAATCATAACCTTTCAAGCTTTATTCTGGAGATTTAGGAACGTTTCTTAACTTGATGACCTGCACCCAGTTGACTTGTTAGCTCAATTGGTAGAGAGCTGCACTGGTATCGCAGAGGTCAGTGGTTCGAATCCCGTACAGGCCTGATTTTCACTATTACCGCTAGGATCGTGCACAAATACGTTTCCAGCCCTGTTCCCCCAAAGATCTTAACTTTGGCACGAGCCCTCGGGAAGGTATGACTCGTTATAAGTCTTCTCGTGGGCGGAAAAATGTACGTCCTGCTGGATGAATGCTTGCTCGCAGGCACGCGTATTCGTATTAAATGGTGGATTTCGCCACCGAAATCTCTGATCGGATTAGACATTTTCCATGCTTTACGATGTTCGAACAGGATAGTTGGCTGTATTCCAATGGGAAGAGGAAATGGAAATTTATACCAAACATTGTAGGTATCGAGAAAAAAAAAATAAAAATAAGGACCCCACAACTAAAACAAACTCATGTGTAAAATACTAAGGCACCCTTTCACATTTCATTTTTGTCCATCTTGAAAAAATGACGAACACAAAAACAACAACTTATTCAAGGAGACAGAAACAAACGCTGAAAAGCTAGATTATGAAATAACGAACTCCACACCAATGAGACATCTTTATTGCTTATTGTTGTCAGGAGTAGTTAAATTAAATTACAACAAGAATTTTATGGTGTTCAAATGACTGGGAAATATTCCCCCCCTTTTCATTTAGTACGGACAACGCTGAATCTTGCAGATTATTTCTCGTTGTATCCCTTTTTCAATTTGACAATTGTCATGCAAGATCATTCGGAGCGCTCTGATAAAAAAATTTGCTTGTCATCTGTTCGTAAGCTTTCCATTTCAGAAAAACTCCAGTACTTTGACACTTTTTCGAACAGCATTGCTGTATCCTTCATTAAATCGAAACCAAATAAGGCTTGGCTGTGATCGAACTGACTGCCAGTTGGTTTTGTCGTCTGGAAAAAAAAATGAACGAGAATGAAAATTGTCAGGCTTGAGTTGTCATAACATTATGCAAGTTAGAAAGAGTGCAAGCTTTCGATTTTAATTCCCAAAGCAGAATCAACCGTAGGTTTGCATACCTGTAACTTTAGGTTTAACCTTCACCGGGCGTCCAAAAAAGTCCAGCGCGGGCTGAAACATAAAGCCGAAGAGAAATTGAACAAAGCATAACCTGTTTCACTGCGACGAGATCATTTTGGTAAAAGTAAAAGGATTGTAACTGAACAAAGTCAGTCGATCGACCTGCTAGTCAGGTCAGTCTATGAATTCCACCTCTGTCCAACAACCAGGCGGTAAATCGAGATAATTTGGTTTTATCAACTGTGTTGATTGTCAACTAATCGTCAAAGTCAATCAGTGAGTCGGTCGATCCTTCAGTTCCTTTCCTACGTTCATCTTTCCATTGTTTGTCAGAGAGGGAATTAACAAACTGAATTTTTTTTTTCCTATCAAAAGTCTGTCAGCCCACCCGCAATGAATGTTCTGCAAAGATTCTTGTACCTTTGTCGCTCGTGGTTTCGCTTTACTGGTATCCAGAGACAAAACAACTACAGGCTTCTTTGGTTTTTCTTCTTCCTGTTTCTTGCAACCACTGGTATCATTGGGAGAACTATGTCGAGCGGAGAAAAAAATAAAATTATCTTCAACTGTTGTTAAGTATACACTTGACAGATAATTTTCTTTAGTGATGAGCTAAAGCTGAATTACAAATAAAAAAATCTTTTGTTCTGAAACCCAGAGAAATGGAAGCGCAAATTTTACGTTAAATTAAACAAACAAAGCGGTAGTAGTAGTGGTGATCTCTTGTAGCAGTTTGACTACTGAACTGTGGAATGGGAGTATAACATTAATAAGGAATTATCGAAAATTATTTGTACTCGTCAAGCGTGAAGTTGAGGACTTTCTTGCTGGTAATTTCACTCCAGTCTTGTTGAGGTCAGCTAGCATTTAGAAAAGATGGTTTGACATCCCCCTTTTCCTACTGAGATTTTCTCGCCACCAGCTCCCTCTCCTCCCACTCCCAATTCGAACAGCGCATGTGTGTTAACTGTATCGACACTCATGGTTAATCATACAGTCCTGACTTAACCACAGAAACGATGTTCAAGAAAGAAAAGAAAAAAACATTGGTGTTTTCATCTCTGGTATTATGAATGAGGTGATCAAAATAGATTCAAAATCCTTACCTTTCGTCCGCATGAGCTCTAAAAGCCCTCTCAGCTCTTCTCATTTTTTCCAACTCAATCTGCATCACAATAATTCCAAATACATTTAATTTAGTAAATTTTCTCAGATATTTCGGTTTATAAAGAAACAGTTGTACTTCAGCTGCCAAAGTGATGTTACAACAGCTTCTCCTCCAAAGAAATAACATTGGATGGACTGGACTTCCTTTGTCAGAAATACGTTAATAAAAATAGATAATGAAATGAAAATGTTGGTGGTTGACTGTGGACTCTCTTCATTGAAAACTGCGAGTAAGAATGACACACTGTGGTCCAGTAAAGGTTCTGGTTACCCAGTTCTTCCGAAACCCCTTAGGAGGACCAATTCATTGAGCTTTGCTTGATAGTAAAAAAGGAAAAAAAAAAAAAAAAAAGAGAAGTAGAGGGTTGTGTTGGTTACCTCTCTTGCTATGAGCTGCTTTATGGCATAAGTCAACTGTCTGTGCCGTGGTAATCCAGGAAATTTCACAGCTTCTTCTACGTTTCTGTAATACAAGAAAAAAAGTATTGCATGTTTTAACAGCGTAGAAGCACAATTGAAGAGGAAGTCAGAATCTTTATAACATTCACGGTCTCCTAGAGGTTGTGAAGGGAATTAACTGGGTAATATTCTACCCTGGGTTGAAGAAAATTGTTAACAGGAGGGCTACACACACAAATGGAGTAAAATTCAGTGTTAAGACTTCTTTACACAAATAACATGATTAGTTCTTATTAACCGAGCGGGAGGTCTGTATGGGAGAATCTTGACCGAGGTCGCCAGTACAGACCGAACGCAGTGAGGTCTGTACTAGCGACCGAGGTCAAGATTCTCCCATACAGACCGACCTAGCTCGGTTAATAAGATGTTTATTGTATGGCTGTGTCTTATATGCCAATTTTTCGTATTCTTTGTACCTTTTTTTTCTAGACCGGTCTAGATGTCGGCCTAGATGGGAAAATCTAGACCGCTTTCAATATTGATTTCAGCCAATCAAATTCGTGAATTCGGTAGTTCCCACTCCTTGTGAGACACAGCCATATAATAATGATAAAAAAGAACAGGTTCGCTTTTTTTATTCAGGAGAAAAAACCCGTCAAGCCCAAGATATGACTTCAATTAATTTGGCAATGAACATACAACGAACATTCAACATGAAAGGAGTTACACAGACACTTACGGATCCAAAACATAGGTGTATTGTCCATCGAAATTTCTCTCTTGGTGGAAAGTCAAATTGTAAGCTATCATGGTATTGATGAGCTCTGCTAATTGCTTTTTTTCACTTGCTGAAAACAGTTGAGTGTTTACCTAGAAAATGGACAACATGACTTAATAGATTTCTTGCGTAACTTGGTTGTATCAACTGAGTTGATAATGTTAATTGGCCACCATAGGCTGACGTTTCGTGGAGGCATGGTGGCCTCATGGTTAGTGTGCTCGACTCTGGATCGAATAGTCCGGGTTGTAGCCCCGGCCGGGACATTGTGTTGTGTTCTTAGGCGAGACACTTTACTCTCACAGTGCCTCTCTTCACCCAGGTGTATAAATGGGTACCGGCAATTTAATGATGGGGTTAACCCTGCGATGGACTAGCAACCCATTCAGGGGGGAGTAGAAATACTCCTAGTCGCTTCATGCCACAGAAACCGGAGTTAAGCACCGGCCTGATGGGCCACTAGGCTCGTAGACAGACTTTACTAGGCTGACGTTTCGCGTGTTAACCCTTCGTCAGAGCATCTTCCTAATAAATCATCAACTCAGTCGATAAGACCGAATTGTCTCCGGTTATACCCTTCACTGAAGTAGCACCATAGTTTTCTTTAGAAACTTATCCACCTTATTCACTTTATCCATACATAAATCTTGAAATGATCACAATGAGTGAGAAGACCATTTCACAAACTGCACCCTCAAATGGCCCCAAAATTATTCATTGGTTAGGGGGGTGGGGGGTGGGGGGGATAGAGTAGGGTAGGGAAAACAGAAAAAAATATTTGGCTTAATCTTTTCTACTAACAAGTCTCAGAATGTTTTTTAGATTTTGAAAAAAATCCTTAAAAACAGAGCCATTCTCTCATTTTGACTCCATGAATGTCTAATAACTTTCCCCAATTTTTTTTTTTCTCTGAGCCGTTTGAAGAACCTAAATGAAAGCAATTTGGTACTCATTGATGGAAAAAGACAAGTAACCAATCACACAAGGGTCTTAGGGAGCGTCATTAATAGGGATAACCTCTCACATTTCCTTTTATGTTTTTTATAAATAATAAAAATCATGATTTGATTCTACGAGAAGTGAAAAATACATGTAAAAAGTACTTACTGGTCTCAATGTGGGAGTGATAACTTCCAACATGAATGGAAACAAGTCCAGACAGGCTGTTCGTAGACTGATGTTTTTTCTAATATGCGGAGATGATTCATTCTTGATAGCATTTACAAGGTTCTTGGTCTTAGTTTCGTTAAGGTGGCTCTGAAATTAAGTAATTAACAGGTCAATGTCTTGTTACTGCTGCATACTGGGATGATCTCGAGAGAATGGAATTGAAAAGCTTGTTCAAAAATTTTACAATCAAACAGCTATAATAATGGAACAGGTGTCTGTTCTTAAGACATTTGCTGGAACATTGAAGTGTTTTCGAAGAATTTACATTTACATCACATCAAGTGCATCTAACATAATGCAGCACATTATTAACCTTTCAACTCCCAATATCTGATTGTTAATTCTCTTCTCTGGCTGCTACACGTTTCCTTGTGAATTCATTACAAGTATTTGATGTTAGATCAAGATATCAACTTCAAGACATCAACCTGATAAGTTTGAGTATATATTCTCATAAGCTGTCTGTTGGATAATGTATGAATATTTTATGGAGAAGTTACATGTTAATCACTTCTGAGAGTTACAGGATTGAACTCTTTCATTTTTAATCGAAACCCATAGCTATGTATTCTCTTTTCTCAAGGTTCAATACAACCAATTCTTTTACTTTACTTCTTAAAAGTTTCTTTCAACATGCATGCCTCAAAAAGACAAAATTTTTCAACTCTCACGATCTGATAGCCAACTCTCCCAACTAGTAACAAACATATGAAATACATATATATGAACTGCGGTTATGAAACGTATATGTGCACGATCCTTCGCAGTAAAGCACTATTTAAGCAATAGTGAAAATCAGACCTGAAAAAAATTCAGGCCTGTACGGGATTCGAACCACTGACCTCTGCGATACTAGTGCAGCGCTCTACGCAGTTCATATATATGTATTTCATATATATTTGTTGTTTGATGTATCATCTACGGGTTTATGTCGAATTAATTTGATGGCCTGCTCCCAGTTGGCTTGTTAGCTCAATTGGTAGAGCGCTGCACTAGTATCGCAGAGGTCAGTGGTTCGAATCCCATACAGGCCTGAATTTTTTTCAGGTCTGATTTTCACTATTGCTTAAATAGTGCTTTACTGCGAAGGATCGTGCACATATACGTTTCATAACCGCAGTTCATATATATGTATTTCATATGTTTGTTGTTTGATTTATCATCTACGGGTTTATGTCGAATTAATTTGATGGCCTGCTCCCAGTTGGCTTGTTAGCTCAATTGGTAGAGCGCTGCACTAGTATCGCAGAGGTCAGTGGTTTGAATCCCGTACAGGCCTGAATTTTTTTCAGGTCTGATTTTCACTATTGCTTAAATAGTGCTTTACTGCGAAGGATCGTGCACATATACGTCTCCCAACTACTGTCAATAAAGTTTATTGGTACTAGATCCAACTGTTCATTAGTTGATAATTTTCTTTATTTTTGTTCTATCTTTATATAGGTAAAGTCTGTTTACGAGCCTAGTGGCCCAATAGGCCGGTGCTTAACTCCGGTTTCTGTAACATGAAGCGACTAGGAGTATTTCTACTCCCCTCTGGATGGGATGCCAGTCCATCGCAGGGTTACCCCCAGCATTAAATTGCTGGTACCCATTTATACACCTGGGTGAAGAGAGGCACTGTGAGAGTAAAGTGTCTTGCCTAAGAACACAACACAATGTACTGGCCGGGGCTCAAACCAGGACCACTCGATCCAGAGTCGAGCACACTAACCATGAGGCCACTGCGCCTCCATGTTCTATCTTTATAACCTTGTTTTAAAAATGTCAGGAGAATTTCAGTATCTATACTTTCAGGACTTTCAGGAGTGTAAAGGCTAGCGTATGGTCATAATCAATGCTACACAGTCTGCTGTTACCTCATATTGACTGCTGGGATAGCTGAGCTTTGAGTATGATTGACTTGCACAAAACAGATGAAATGCCACTGATACAAAAGGACTGTATCCCTGAAGAATATAACTCTGCTGCCCTATCACAGCTTGCTCAATGAAATCAGAGAATTCCAGCCACTCAGTTCCACAAACAACCTGTCAAAAGTAACAAAGAGCATTACTACTCCAACAGCATACTACACCTGTCTAACAAAAGAGACTTTAAGTCCAGTACTGAAGTCTAGCATGTAAGCCGTATGTCAACTGCATTCACCATAACTCTGGTAGCCAATCAGAGAAGTGTGAACAAATTGTGTAGACTTCTTGGAGTTATTTCATTAATTATTTAAAATGCCCCTCCAATATTGTCCCTTTCATCATTTATTTGGCCACAGTTGAAAAAGTCAGTAAGTCAAATTGTTTCACCTACCACTTCAAAGCTGGGGTCTTTAAATTTCACTTGCAAATAATTCTCAAACAGTCCTGAATAATCACCAAAAATAATCCCTGGTTACCAAGTTTGTCTGTTGTATATCCAGTAACTAATGTTTGGGAATTAGATGATATTACATACATACATAAACATACATACATAAATTTTATTAAGGTGTCTTGAAATATCTAGCCAATGGGGTTAAGAACCCCTCTACTAATTGGGGACACAATTAATAACTTATCAACTATTTTCTATTACCAGGGATTATTTACATCATGTATACCAAAACGTCACACAAGGAATACAATAACTCCTCCAAAGCTCTCATTAGTTTGTCTGCCACAGTTAGAGACATCTACAATACCTCACAAGGACTTCACTCAGCATAGAATTTTACACTCTTTGACCAACCTTAGGGGGTATTATTCTAAATATCTGGTAGGGTAGAACCTACATTCATCAGGATGAGGGGAGACAAGAGTTCATTGCTTTCTAAGAGAAACACGTAGGGGGGAAGGGCAAAGGGAGAAAGGCTTCATATTTAAAACCTCCATGGGTCCACCCACCCTGATAGAAGGAATCCTACAGCAATCTACCTTGTGTCACTTTATCATACTGTCCATTTGACATAGCAGAATGAAGAACTGTGTGGAAACGACTTGCCAGTGATGTAATTCCTCTCTGCTCACCAACACTGCTGATATTTCCCTCTAACCCACCCCCTAAACTTTTGTGGTTTTCAGTGTCTGCAACATCTGCAAAACGACGACGTTTCGGTTTGGGAAGTTGGAAGATTTCTTGCCAGATTGAAAACAAACTGCGATGAGAATCCTTCAGACCAATGTCCATTGCCTGGACATGCTGTAATCCTACCCGTCCATGTCTTTTCTGAATGAACTGCAAAGAGAAGACATGAGCCTAACATGGTCTTGAATGGAAGAGAGGAAAGGGAAGTTAGGAGGTTGTGAGGTAATGCTGGGTGATAGCTGTGGGTGTTGTCCCTTTAGGAGGTGTAAAATAGGGATGTGGTACTCATGAGAGGGTTTTAACTACCTTTTCTACACCTAAGGCCCAGAAAAAAAATAATGGTTTTCCTCAGTAATTATACATATTGGTACAAATACAAAAAGGAGAAAAATAAAGCTTTCACTCACACACTCTTGTGCCCATGGTAAACTCAAGCATAATTTGAAAATTTTCACTCTTCTGGTTTGTTATTTTTTATGCAGGAACACTTCCACTTTGAGAGTAAAGGGCAAGACAGTGATATAATTATGTAACTTTGAGGCACAGTATAAGTCGTTTGAGTTGCATAGTACAAGCATAAATGCATTAACATCTTAACACTAAAATAAATATTTTATTGTTCTCCAGTTGGACTTTTTGCAAGTGTAAAACATTCCAAACAAGTTTCACTCTGGTGTTAACATCAGACTAAAACTGTTCGGAGAGTTTTACAATGCTTTCTCCAGAGAGCAGTCTAGGCTTTCATTTTTCACAATTCTTGGACTTGGGATGATTTAGTTACATGTAAAAAAATTCTTACAAAATATTTGCAGGTCAAACAAAAAATGTTTCATGTCTAACCTGGAGTGTGTTCAAACATGACCTGATGTCATTATCAGTTTTTTCACATAAAGATGTCAGTGTTGTCATGTCTGTGCTGACTGACTCTTGCCTTGATATCTATACACATGGAGAATATTCATTATTTTGGCATAAAACAAAATTCTTAAGTTTATTTTCTACTCTATGTTTCGTACACAAGGTCTGATTATGAGAAAAGTCAAGTCTACCAATCAAGTTAACCTTGACCTCATCTTCTTTGCTTTACTTACAGAAACTCCTTGCCTTCTAGACAATAAAATGTGATGATGATGCATATGTATACAGTGTGTTTGTAAATTAATATGCCCTAACCAACAAGTAGATTCCATATTGCCATTCTTCTGTTCAGTTATACAGTAGATCACAGATGACACCAAAATGTGCTAAGAATAAAAAAGTAGCACACGAGATGCAGCCTAGTACATAAATCTTATTAACCAAGCGCGAGGGCTGTACTGGGAGAATATCGGCCTGAAGTCTTGACAATACAGACCGAGCGCAGCGAGGTCCGTACCAAAAAAGACCGAGGGCCGATATTCTTCCAGTACGGTCCCGAGCAAGCTTGGTTAATAAGAGATTTATTATACGACTGAAGTTCAAAGGGACACAAGTGCGGTATCATTCAGGACCATTCAGGACAGTGCCCGAGAGAATATTGACGAATACTGAGAGAATATTGACCGGCAATAGAGCATTTTGATTGGTTGATTTTAGTTATTGGCCCTCTGACTGCCCGAGTCGTGTAATAAATCACTAATATTGTAATCACATTTTGCCATCTTTTACTGATCTATTACTGTGCAGACCCAAACATCTTCTATGCCTCTGTCCCCTAACAGATCTTAGTAAAAATTGATCAACACATAAATAATTTTAAATCTGTTTTCATTTCCTTGTAGTGTTATGAGATGTTAGTTACCAGGCTCCCAGCCTTTGTATATGGTGCTTCGTGTTGATGTAATAAATTAGTTGTTGTACAGGACAGCCATCTTGGATTACATTCACTGGCTTGCAGGCGATTTTGAGAACATAACATGTAGTTTTCAAATAGGTCATGAATAACCTACTTGCACTAGCTAAAGCTGTGGGAGAGTTCATGCTATTCATTAACTCTTTTATTTCTTAAACATGTATATAAATTCCTAGGAAGATACAAGAAATAAGAAGCTACATGTAAGTAATAACCAACAGTCACCTCTCTTTCGGAATACTGATGGTGATCTGAGAGCAGCCAAATTAGTGTAAAACACTTGATAAAGTTCCTTTCATGTAATCAGACATGATTAGTGAGCAAAAATGTTTGAGGGCTCTTGATTCTAACAAGATCCTCAAAGATTTTTGAAGAATATCAATAAATTTCCACAAGGATTTCTTAAAGATGAATCTCATGAGTGACTGAGACTGAAACAGAATTCTCCTAACAATTAGTTGATCCAATTTCAAATTCTCCTCACTGAAATCATAATTGAGTGGGAGAGTGGATCCTAGGAGTGAGAATATATTCTACTATCCACAGGACTACTACACATAATTTATAGTAGCGCTGTGAGATCCTTCATCATTTTAGGATGAATCACAAAGACCTGGTAAAGAATATTGAAAAATCCTTACAATCCTTAAGCAGATAGTTAGTCAAAAGTTTTCTATCCAGGATTACCTCTAAAAGACGAGTGGCAAGGCGACTGGGAATAGTGGGTGGAAATGTTACCACAAAGGCCACTTGACGTAACTGACGTAAAGCAGGTGCATATCTATGGCAAAACAGAGATTTTATTCACACTAGGTGGATCAATCAGGGTTTAACTGTTGAAAGAAAAGTATAATTCATGAGCTTAACACCACTAACTGATAAGAGATCATTGATAAGAGGCGTATGCCCGAAAATTAATACACAGCGCTTTATGAACAACTTTGTAAATAGGTTGATATTTAAGCTCCATTTATTGCAATGACATACTTTTTAATTCATATTAAGTATATAGATTTCTACTGTAGTTTTTCCGAATTCACTGTAACATAAATGATATGTAGTTTTATCTTATGATGGAATAAAGACTTTATTATTATTATTTAGAGATGAGTCAGCTTATAGTAGAGAGGAATGATTCAGTCTTGAGAAACCTATCCTGACAAATCTCTCTACTAATGCTCTAGTTTAGAGGACTTGGGAACTGAGATCACCAGGTTCCAAAATTGCCAAGGCAGCTAAAAGAACTTGAGGGAAACCCTGAGCATGCTGGAAAATACAGATTACAGAAGGACTTGACCAATCAGAAATAATCTACTTATTTACTGCACAGTATACAGTCATTACTATGCCCAGAAAAACCTCTTTTAAGGAGCATGTGTTTTAAAAAGTAAAGGAGGCCCTGTATGGCCCACTTCCATGATCCAAAAGCTAAATCTGCTAAGGATGACTATATACCAGTATTTGTCAACTGGAAAATGAAAGTCTGGTGCTACATCTTGGAAAAACTCAAATTACTTAAAAATTCTCATTACCCCTACAACTGTCAGTGCACTGGAATAACATTTGATTGGAGAATAGTCCATTTTACAGTTGTGCTTGGTTGCCAAGCCTTTGAATGGGAGTGAGGCTAGGGTTGACCTTGTTATGATACAAACCTTGCTGCCTTTCAAATGTAAATCACTTTGTTATCATGCTAAGTCGATACAAGTCTCTATCACAACAAGGTCACCTTCAGCCTCACTCTGAATCAAAGGCTTGGCAACTAAGTACACAACTGTAAAATAGCCTATTATCATGCAACATTTCCAACCTAAATGGAGCTTTCCTCAAAAGCTGATTTCAGTGGTCTTTGAATGTTTTTGGGCAGATAAGTGGACCCTTATAATTTTTGTTGGATGCAATAAAGCATCTCTGCTTTGAGTCATTGTTAAATTTTCTTATGTAGTGTGAATGGAAAACATTTTATATGGTCTCCAGCGAAGGCATCAAGCTCTTGCTCTGAGGGCCTTGGACACAGACAAATATTGTTTAAGTATCTAGGTACAGCACAGATGTATCCAACTCTGTAACAGGGGTCCTACTTTATACAAGACATGTAAACCACACCGAAGAAGTTTTAATCCCAGTAAATCAGATTAAAAATTCTCGGTGAGGTCTACAATGCCTTTTTTGAGACCAAACTCCAGGCATCAGCTTCTCACTGTGATGTAAAGATAGCTATTAAAAGTATTCCTTGCTCAAGGTCATGATGTACAGACCTCACCACACTGGGTCCGTACCTCATGAGCGAGAGGCAATTACATTCCCCTCTAGCATGACCAAACTCAGCAAGTCAATAGGCATTTAATTAGACAACCACCAGGCGTTGAAAATTTCAACCTAAATAGGATTCAATACATGGGCAAATGCAGCCACACCAGTGCAAAAAAACTTCTACAATTAAAACTTTCCCTTTATTTTAAGTCAGAACAAGATACTCCCAAATTCTTGAAAAATGTGACAATTTTTCTCATTTCTGTTTTTCTTAAGTTTGTGCAACAAAGCAATGCAAGGGCAGCACGGCCACATGGCTTTTTCCAGACTGGTTCACATCAACCTGTCCTGCTCTGCACACTTCAACTTTCACTATCATGGTTTACTATGAGATTGCATGAGTGGGGCTGGATGGGTTGTATGATAATCTATCTTATTACCCTTGCTTCATTCCAGTTCTGAAAAATAAGCCTCCACAATTTCCAAGGAAGTTAAGGTTGAGAGAATCTTGTTTGCTGCAGGTTAAATCTAAGGAAAATGTTTGTTCAACTTACTGATCATTACAGATACATATAATTGGCCGTGACAATGGCCCAGTTTTCTTCTTCTTTTTCCCTTTTTGACTGGGATCAGTATCTGTAAAGATAAATACTTTACAATGACCTCTACCATGCTGAGTACATGTAAGTAGATAGACCAGTTGCTCAGTGAGTCTGTTACAGGAAGGTTACACCTTAAATGGATTACAAATGAATTGACTAAGCCCATCAAAACAGACTTGGGACACTTCTGAAAAATAAATGAAAATAACTCTAAAATACTACAACTTCAAGTAAATGATCCACGACACAAAACATGCTTCAGGTACAAAAACATATTAAGTGATACTATGAATCCTCCCAGGATAATTCATTGAGACAATTTGAATTTAACGGGCAGAAAACTTACAAAATTCTTTCTTGTTACAAGGATCTCATTTAAAGCTGAAGTAAGTAAAGTAAAAGACTACTTAAAACAAACTTGCTCCGTCAACTACACATAAGCTGATCTCCACAACTGACGCTGAATTTTTAATCTAAATATTGTAACTACATTTAAAACTTTATAAAAATATCTGTTGCAGCAAAACGCGCAATGTCTTCATTGCCGCGGTGATTTGGACCAGGAGGTTCCGGATGACCACGCTAGCGAGACTGTATTGATGTTTTTTTTTCTGAGAAAGGTTTTGAATTAAATGTAAGTTAAGTTTCCTAAGGTTAATAGTGTTCAAGGACTCCATTTCAATGGTTTAAAAGGACTATCGAAGGCGTTATATCACAGTTAAGACACAGATGTGAGTTTTTCCTATTTATTTCAGAGATTTGTTTCTTGTTTATCGCACATTCGTACTCGCTTTGTAATGTTAGGTTCTGTTGTTTTCTTGTAGTTTCCGTTACCACTCTATTTACCGCTTTATTCATCACTCTATTCATTGTTTCTATATTCACTAACCACAAAGGAAGCCAACAAAAGTAACCATTGCTGTGCGTAAACGAACTCTGTGATTCTTTCAATAAACTAAGTTGTATGTTTTTATTGTACGACGTGTGGACAATTGAAAGGCATCAGTGTAGTAGCTCTGCTGCTACAATATCAAAAGAAATTAACAATCACATGAATCTAAGAAAATGAGAAAGTGCAAGTGTTAATTTTGGTTTTAAATAATGGTAATAATTCACAGAATCAAAAGTCAATGTTTATGGAGTCATAAAAGCAATGAGGGAAAAATGCCCTACTGTAAAAAAATAGCTAAGTACCTGAATCCTTTTGCTTGACAACTGATAACAAGACATTTACAGCTGGCTGTTGTAAGAGGTGCAGAGAACAATCTCATTTAACAGGTGAAAATACCAGATATCAATATTGAGTTTCATTTTGTATATAGGACTTTGCTAAAGTTAAAATATAAATATATACAACCATTTAATAAAATTAAATGTTATCAAGTGTTATTGACATCTTGGCCAATGCATTGGCCAACACATTGGTAGAATTGGATTCTTTACCTTTTCCCAAATATCTGTAAATAAGGCAAAGAAAGTACAGTAGAAAACTTGAGAATTCATACTTACTGCTGGTGCTCCATCAATTTCATCAATTACTAAACAATTTGGCTTTTCATTGACTCCAAGCACAGATTTCATCTGTGTAGATGCTTCAAGAGTATTCCTGAAAACTTCTGGGGAGCGATCATCACTAAAACAGAACAATTACACAAACATTTTTCCATATATCCTCAAGCGTTGCTTGGTACATACTTTTAATCTTAAAGAGCCTTTCTCTGCCCAAGAACATAAATGGGTGTAAAAAAACCTGTCTGGGGAGTCTGTAAAATGCTGAGCAGAGGTGAGGAGGAGGGTTAACAAAAACGGACTAGTATAACTAAACCTTCCTGCCACCAAAACTTAGGGAAAGTGAAGTATACTATGCTTTTGGGGCAGTGAAGTACTATGCTTAAAGACTTATAAGTAACCACGTTCCTGAAACCTTCACACTACTGGTAGAGTTGGTACACTTTGGAGCTGTGAAAATTCCATGACTTATAGCAAGACTTATTGAAAAAATTTTACAACCTTAGTTTAGCAAGTGTACTGACTGATTTATTCTAAATGGCACAAAAATTTGCATAAATGTCACATAAGATGCAGGGTAAACAAATGTGTCTGCAAAAGTAGATCTTGCAAAGTGCACTGACCTTTACTCATGCAGAAATTAAATCTTAATCTTGACTGAGTCTTATAGGTTCACTTTTCAACTTTGGATTTACATTAATGTTCTGCACTCATAGAAAGCTTGCTAATTTTCCATGACTTTCCATGATTTTCCACAAGCCAAACTTATAGATTTGACTGCCTTCCAGGCCTGGAAAACGAACTAAACAACTCCATGACTTTCTAGGTTTTCCAGGATGCATAAGAACACTGTACAGGTACATGTTAAATAGCATATCTATACTAAATTTTAAAAATGTAATTTAAGAGTGAGGGGCTGTTTTTCCCATAGTGTTCCCCTGAAAATTCACCAGATCAAAATACAGTGACCTCAGTTATCCCCCTCCAAATAAGTTCAGTGAGTAATGACAGAACATCAGTCAGGGTTCATACACTTTTTCAGGCCAAAGACTCAAGGACTTTTCAAGGACTTTTCAAGGACTTTCCAGGACCCTACTTAGAAATTTCAAGGACTTTTTGTGATGACAATTTTACCTCAAAACCAAGAAAAATGTTTCTGTTAACATCTATGTTATGGGTTTACCGATGGTGCAAAACAAAAGCAGGTATTTTTCGATGTTGTTCAATAAAAAATTAAGGACTTTCAAGGCCTTGAAATCGGCCTCCTGAAATTCAAGGGTTTTCAAGGGTTTTCAAGGGTTTTCAAGGGTTTTCAAGACGCGTACAAACCCTGATCAATGCTTTCCATTTGCACTTAAGTTGCATAGCACTTGAATTGCTGGTTGCAACTACCTTACCTTGCATTCATCTCAACCACATTGTATCCCGCATGACGTGCAATGACATGAGACAGAGTTGTTTTGCCAAGTCCTGGAGGACCACATAACAATGCAACCTACATGTAAAATGCAAATCTGTTCTTTCTTTGATTGCCTCTTTAGAAAAGATTGTCACAGTTAGGTAACTGTTATCATTTGTCACATGGTCACTCAAGATGATTATAGAACGAGGCCAGCCAGTTAACACTCTAGCAGTCATTCCGGTCATCCTCGGTGTAAAAACCTGACGAGGTTTTCTTTGTTTCATGAGGTACTGTTTTGCTGTACGCTATTGTTTAAAACGTTTTGTTGTCTTTGTTTTATGTCACTCGTGAGCTTCACAGGTTTTTACACCAAGGATGAGCCAGTCATTCAGTAATAACAACCCCTACATTAATTATGCTATATTGAAAAACATTTAATAAGAAAAGGGGAAACAGACTGTTCTGATTATAGCACAGGTCTTCCATAGGTGAGATAATGAAATTACTACCTTATGAAACAATATTATTTTATATACATTTTCATACCTTATGGACAGGCCGACCAGAAGCATCAACTTGCTAAGAAAGAAAATAATTATGTTGTGAGCAAGAGTTTGTATCTCCAACTGTCCTTTGGCAAATTAAAATGAAAAAAATATTTAAATATCACACATATCCGTTATCAATACATAGCAAACTCTAACTGAAGAAAATAAAAAAAAAGGTTTTGCAGATATCAAAGCAAAAGCCCGAGCAATTGTGGATTACACTTCTTCAAAATGAACACATTTTGGTTCCAGTGAATTGTTAACAATTTTATCAGTTATTTTAACAATACATACAGAGAAGGTTAAAATTCATTTGGCATGGAATTTCATGGGCTTTTATTAATCAATTTTGAGCTTGCATCAAGACATAGTAGTAAAAGCTGTTTGCAGTTAGTGGTAAACATCTGTCAGTGCTTCTGCATCAAGAAAACTCTAAATTTCTTAAAGTGTCTATACAGCCAACAGGGTTTTTATAGTTTTGGTATGTATTTAACATGTAAAAAAAGTATTCTTAAATAAAAACTGGATTCTGACGAGTCTTCGCCCTGAAATCAAGCTTTAAACTTCCCACTTTGGCCACGCTCATTGAAGGTGACCATGAGTCGGGGCAAAAAAGAGATTGGGTTCAGAATGGGTCGTGACATCAAGTCAGGAATGTGCCAAATCCCGCCAGTGGTTCATTTCACTGTCTTTTTTTTTAAGTAAGGTAAAAAGTTTTTGGCGACATAAATATGCCCGATAGATGTGTTCCAAAAGTACTGTGTTTGTCAAGCAAAGTAACAACACGACAACAACAACAAGAACAACTTTATTCACCCTTATTCTTGGGAAGGTTAAATTAACATCAAATAAAATTAAAAATTAAGAGGGTGCTGGCTTCCTAAAATAACTAGAAGGTTAACAAGGCTAGGAAGCCAAATTAGATAGAATGAATTACAATATTAAGGTTAGGACACACACACACACACACACACACAGAATTAAACTAAAAACAATTATGAATAAACAAAATTTACAAGTCATGGGGAAAAAAAAAAGAAATATATATATGTATATATCATAAATGAAATCCTAAACAATTATAATAAAGGAAAAAAGCGTAGAGCAACAAATAAATCACAGTAATAGCTAGGAAAAAACTGATTACTCTGGTGAATGCAAAAAGCCGGGGTGACATTAACATTGGCATAGTAATTCCATTTTTAATTTTTTTTTTTTAATTTACTGAAAGTGGTTGACTTTGAATCTTGCCCAAGAGAGTTCCATACCTTTGGTCCTTGAAAGCAAATATTAAAAATTCCATAGTTTGTTCTACCTCGAGGCAGGTAATAAGATTGATTTGCTGCACTTCATGTATTGTAGTTATGGATACTAAGTACTTAATTAAAGAAGCCACCAAAATAGGAAGGTAATAACTTGTTATGACATTTATACATTAAATAGTGCAACATGAAATGTAACAAGATCAGAGAGCTTCATAATTACCACGCTCAAGACACTCAAGATGCTCCTGGAGTGATGTCACTCATCACCAATCTTTCCTTTTGTGGTCAACTTCATTGGGCATGGCCGAAGCGGGAACTTTTAAGCTCGATTTTAGGGTGAAGAGGCGTCAGAATCAATTTTTTTTTGAGAATACTTTTTTACAGGTTAAAGAGATGCCAAAACAATAAAAACCCTGTTGGCTATATAGACACTGTAATGAGAATCAATCCCAAATCAAACAATTTACAAAATTAAAATGATGCCATATCATTGAATGTTTTCCCCCGTGTAACAATATCATCATTGCAGGTACTCACATTCCAGTCAGCTTCATCTTGAATTCCTATAAACTGTTGTTTCTTGTTGTTTTTTACAGAATTAAAAGTCTTTTGTCTTGTCGCCTGGTCGCCTTTCAGCTTGCCTTCCTTGCCATGCCCTCTTCCAAACACAGTTTTATCCCAAAGTTTTAACCACTTTAAAAGTGTTCTGTTTATAGCCTGGAAAGGAATAAAGAAAAAAAAACTAAGATATTCATATGATAAGCTTAAATATACAAGTATTATTATAGTACACTATGATCTATTGGAAGAAAGACCCATAGATATAAAAGACAGAGATTACATGTTGCCATGCAGTTGAGTAATAGTAGATTCCAAAACATGTGAGATTATGGTCAGAATGAATTCCTTATGAATGAATTCCTTATTTATATTGCACCCTTTCTATACAATAGTCAAAGGTGCAGTACCCCCCATCAATTTGATAGAGACTACACAAAGATAGACCACAACAGCGAGCACTACGTGCCCTACTCTTTTCGAACAGTGTGTGGGTTCTTTAACGTCCCAAAAGTTTTTTTTTATCACATACAAGGGCTTGTGAGACGGGACCTCCATTTACCGTCCCTATCCGAGAAGACTAGAAAGTCTAACCATTTGCAGATATTACTACAAAGGCAGCACTTTCTTCTCAGTTATTTAAAGCCCTGAGCGTTGGTCCGGCTGGATTTGAACTCACGACCTCCCGCACAACAGTCCAGCACTCTACAAATTGAGCTAACCAGGAGGCGGTTAGAGAACAACACACTTACCTACCCCTTGTGTACCACTTCTTTGTTCTTACATATACCACATTTTTACATCATCTGGGATTTATTGCTGATTTATTGGTTAAACAGATTGATCGGGTAGATGCTGTTAAATTAATATAATTTTATTATTGGTACTCATTATTCCAGGCATGAAACCCAGAAAAATCTGCATCCCCTCTGAGATTTTAATCCCAGACCTTGAGAATTTGTGGTCAAATTCTCTAACACTAAGATATCTCATCGGTGAGCACCTGCCAGCAGTGTCAAAAGAATTGTTTGTGTTAATGCTTTACCCAGATCTTTGAAATTGGCAGGTTCTAGCAGTATCCAGGAATTCTTGTCTTATATTGAGTTGCACATTGCCCAATTTACCACTGAGTTCTCTGCAGCTTAGTGTAAGAGCATCATGATGTGAAATCCCAAGGTCTTGAGTTAAGTTTTCAATGACTAATATTATTTAATAATTAACAGTACTTACATCATCACTGAGCAATTCTGTGAAAAATTGTGGAGTATACTTTTCAACCCAGAGGGAATGTTGTAAAATGTTGTGGTCATTATCAAGTCTACTGGGTTCTTCCAACTCAACTTCCTCAATGTTGGAGTTACCATCATCAAGCATTCTGTGGTTTAATATAAACAAGAATACACATCATCAGGAATGTATCTTGTATATGTACAGTAGGAGCAGCACACTTGGCAAACAATAGCTTGAGGAAAATTAACTGCATTATCAAGAACATTTCTATCATTTTTAGTTAATCTTTTAAATTTTTATATAAAAATAAAATGTCAACAAAACACAATGCTAATTGGATTTTGTTTTTCGAACTATCTATTATTCTGCAGTAAATGGTTTGAACCCGGGGGTAACATGTGAAGGTGTAGTCTGATCGTCCGGGTGAGTGTAGTCCTGAGAAGGACTGTTGTCGGTGGTAGTGACTGACGTTTCGACAACCTGTGCGGAAGTCATTATCAGAGTCAAGTGACTGACTGTTGTCAGTAAGCGGTATCGTTTGTCGGCAAGTCGAAAGGCGAGCCTCGATTGAGGTGCTCGGTACCACAGCCACCGAAACTCTACGGTTTGCCGAAACTACACAAACCTGGTTTCCCGATGTGACCTATTGTTTCTTTCTGTGGCTCTCCCACATACCAACTATCCAAGTACCTGACGACAATACTACAACCACTAACCGACAAATCCAGACATAAACTACAATCCACTGAAGACTTCATTAACGCTACCAAGACTGTTCAGATACCTGACGACTACAAACTAGTGTCATTTGATGTGAAATCACTGTTCACAAGTATTTCACTTCAATTGGCATTACAATGCACTGAGATTGCAATCCGACAATCTACCGACCCACTACCGCCACCGACAGACGACATTATGGACTTGCTAAACATTTGCCTAACGTCTACTTACTTTCAGTACAACGGTAAACACTACAAACAGTTACACGGCACTGCCATGGGGTCTCCAGTTTCTGTTGTTATAGCAGAAATTGTGATGCAGAACATCGAGGAACGCGCCCTTTCGACTTGCCGACAAACGATACCGCTTTGGTTACGTTACGTTGACGACACCTTCACCGCCGTTCCACACGACAAAATTGATGCATTCCACCGCCACCTTAATGAACAAAACACTGACATACAGTTTACCAGAGAAGTCGAAGAAAATGGCAAACTTCCTTTTCTAGACTGCCTGGTAAGCCACAACGACAACTCATTACGGACGACAGTTTACAGGAAACCGACACACACCGACAGATTACTAGACGAGTCATCCTACAACCCTACATCACACAAAGCCACAACTATCAGAACTCTAACACGACGCGCACAACTAGTATGCGACTCGACAGACAGCTTATGCGACGAGAACAAATACCTTCACTGTGTTTTTACGAAGAACAACTACAACAACGACTTCATCCGACAAAACACTCACCGACCCACTACCACTACCGAAACAAACGACACAGCAACCCCTACCACTACAGTAACCATACCGTACATAAAAGGCATGTCTGAAAACATCTTGCGCATCTTACTACCCTTCAATATGCACGTTGCCCACAAACCCATCACCACACTACATCAGTTACTAACCAACGTTAAAGACAAAGACAAACCGAGGAACAGACAGGGAACGATTTATAAGATCAATTGTTCCGACTGCCAAGCCTCCTACATCGGTGAGACTGGCAGAAACCTCACAACAAGACTGACTGCACACAGACGGGTGACGAGGAAAGGTGATGTAAGCAATCACATTGCTGAACACCATCGACTTACCAACCACAACATTGACTGGGACTCTGCGCAATGCCTAACCTACAGCACTGACTATTTTCAACGACTGACTCTGGAAAGCTGGTTTACTAACTTAGAACAGACTCCCCTAAACAGATGTCAACAACTACCCGCTCCATACAAACGACTCATTCATGACATAAACATCACAAACGACCGAAAAAGAACGACCTAACTTTACCGACAGATCCAAAGAGACCAATCACGACCGACTTAAGTCACTTGAGTCTTACAGCCAATAACATCACGGCAAAACCAACCGATCATTTCACACGAACTGGAATAAGAACATTCTACTGACAACAATCATTCACTTGACTCTGATGATGACTTCCGCACAGGTTGTCGAAACATCAGTCACTACCACCGACAACAGTCCTTCTCAGGACTACACTCACCCGGACGATCAGACTACACCTTCATACCTATTATTCTGTAATAAATCTATCAGTTACCATAATTATTGAATGTACTACCTCTGTAAAGAATCTGTTAACTTTTCTGATTCCTCAATTGTCCTTCTCCTTCTCTGATGGAGCAAATGAGAAGGTTAAAAATCACTGTGGTATGTTATGGAAAACTCTCAGGATCAAAGTTCCAATTTCATTACATACCTTAGGCAGACAATACATTCTCTTGAAATTTACGGGGAAAAAAATCACAGAAAGTCACTTCCAATCTATTTCCCAGTCTAAAATCAATACTGTCCTCTTGAAGGATATAAATATTCACTAAAAGTGTAAGATTTGTTATTCCTGTCTCAATATGAAACTTACATACCTCTTCCTCCACACTTTCACGCAGCACAGAAAATGGTACTGACAACAGCTGTAGTGAATTTCCTGTTCCTCTTCTAGAGAGTTTTCTTTTCAATCCCTAGATTGAGAGAGCAAAAGGTGTTCTTTCTGTTTAAAGGAAAAATAGCTTGTGATCCACTGGATATCAAGTTTCAGAATTGATCTTTATCACCTTCTCAGCCTTTTTAAAGTATCCACAAAGTTTCTTGTAAAAAAAATTAATGACTGTGTATGCGTATACCAGTCAAACTTTTCCTAACATTCATTCATGAATGTTAAAACTGTATAAACCAGTGTTTACCACAGAGTTCTTCATCACTTCAAGAAAAACAGGTAAAATAAATTTTCAATACGGTAGAGCAATACTTTTACCAGTTGAATTTTCACAAATTATAAGGGGTACCACACATTGTAAATTTTACCTGTTACTATCCAAAAAGGAAAACAATTTTAACACTCATTAGCCTTAAGTCTTGAGGATGTATGTTATGATCCAATAGAGAATACAGTCAAAAACTGGAATTCTTGTTTGCACAACTCACAAGGGCACTTAACAGCTGTAATAGTGCCACAAGAAATTAGAGCAATATGTAGCTAGAGGAGGACATTTTAGAGTGGCCACACATATTTAACTCAGACAGTTCTGGTCAAATGTACCTATCCAGGCCTTAATAGGGACTAGTATGTTTTACAGTTCAGCTGCACTGGGATGTGCAGTCATGCACACTAACCATAAAAGCACTACTAGTCTCCTATAGATGGCTTTTCAAAGCTTTAGGGGACATGCAACTCTTAGCAGATCCTGCTGTTGTTTTTTGTCTCTGGGATTCTACCATGTTTCCCCTAACATTTGTATCTCACCTATCACTACCTCTTAGGCACCTCTCAAAGGCTCACTTACCACTTTACGCTGTAACATCAGTTTTCTTTGTACTTCTCTATAAATTTTCTTTAGCATGGTCAATTAAACCCCTATCATCCAAGCTCATGGGAACTGGTCTGGATAATTGAGGGACTGGATAATTGAAAATATGAATATAAATGTTCCTAGAGAATGGGAACTGAGAGGCAAAGTTTGGATAATTGGTAACTCTGGATAATCGAGGTACAATAATCACAGTTTTGATTGTACTGACAAGGAAATTCATTCAACAATGAAAGCTTGTTAGGTTGGCAATTATTTCCTGTTTTCCCATGATCTTAACCAGCAGTATAACTGTTATTATTAAAAACTAGATCATTAAATAATGCAATTCAAGACTTTTTATTGGCTTAGCCATTATGGCATATCAGCCAATATACCAAAATCTACAGATATAGTAAGCATAAGTGTCACCTTAAAATTAAAAGGGAACTAAAAATTTAATAAAATTTAATAATTTAGTTCTGTCCCACTAGAAAGACTAAAATCCAGAGGTAGGCTGCCCAAACACTATCACCCGCTGTTGATTAGAGAAAAAATGTTACAATCTACTGTTTGCAGAATCCTTCCAAAGGACATTGCTCAATCTGTAAGTCCTTCAGGCTCGAGACTAGCACACCTATATGGGCTACCAAAAACCCATAAGGAGAAGTTAACCGTACATCCCATTCTATCAGCAATGAGCACCTATAACTACGTACTGGCCAAGTGGCTTGATGACAAGCTCAAACCGCTGTCTTTGAATCAACACACCATTACTAACATCTTTGATTTCATAAATGAAGTGCGAGAACTGAAAATCAACAAAGGTCATATCTTGGTATCGTATGACATGTCATCTCTATTTACCAATGTACCGTTAGACAAAACAATTGCGATTCTGACCGAGAAAGCCTTCAGGGACAACTGGTTTAACTCTACGTACAATCTGAATATCTCCAAAGAAGACCTTACTGATCTGTTGAACGTGTCCACCACGGGTCAGTTGTTCCAGTTCAGTGGTGCCCTATACGAACAAACTGATGGAGTGGCCATAGGGTCCCCACTCGGGCCTTTACTAGCTAACGTGTTTATGTCATTGTTGGAAGAAAGGCTCGTGCTCAAAGGTAAACTGCCTGATTATTATCGCAGATATGTTGATGACTCTCACTATAATGCCCAACATTACTACAGCTATGGATTTCCTACACACCCTGAACCACACCCATCCCTCTGTCAGCTTTACAATGGAAATCGAAAAAGATGGCATGCTGCCCTTTCTTGGCACTCAGCTCCTGAACCGTGCACCCCAAATTGAGACGAAAGTTTATGTCAAGTCTACTAATACTGGTTTACTTGTCCACTACCAGAGTTACGTTGACAACAGGTACAAACGGAACTTATTAACAACTATGCTCGATCGAGCATACCGTTTGTCCTCTTCATGGCTTTATTTTTCTGAGGAGTGTGAGCGCTTGAAGAATTTATTCTCACGTTTGGACTACCCTCACCACCTTATCAACTCTGCCATTAACACCTTTATTAACTCGAGAATTGCTGACCGGCAGCCATTGCAGGCATTGGGAAGATTGGCGAAAAATTATGTAACCCGAGTAGTCATACCCTTCAAAGACCAAGACTCCGCTAACATTGTTAAGACACAGTTGAAAGACCTTAGCATTAAGCTCCAAACCACAATCCAGCCCATATTTGTCAATCAGAAAATTGGCCAAGACCTTAAAGAATGTGAAACCAAACCACAGCTGGTTAATCAACAGTGCCTAGTGTACCAATTCAAACGTAACCTGTGCGATACAGGGAGCTATGTTGGTTACACACGTGGGCATTTATATGCCAGCCTGGATAGCCATAAGAGCACATCATCTTCAGTACGCAAGCACTACAACAACGACCACGCAGGTGCTGTCCCTGAGGACCTTCTTAGCTGTTTCAAAGTTCTCAAGAAGTGCATGAACAAATTCGATTGTCTTGTAAACGAGATGCTTTACATCAAACAATAAACACCGAGTTTGAATGTGCAAATGGATTCTATCCCTGCTAAAGTATTTGTGTAGCTACCTCCCCTATGCAAATTAGTTGTAACTCTTGAACTCGCATTTGTTAATTTTATTTTCATTTGTACCCTTGATAATGGCGTCATGAAGTCGCCGAAACGTCGGGATATTATATCGTTCGTTTTTACCTGTCTATGTATTACTAAATCTTTGTTAATAATAATTTAATTCAACGTTTTTAATAAAACAATTGTTCCACTCGTGCTTATTGGATATGAGATGATTATCGCCAACTCGGCGCTATGCGCCTCGTTGGCTATCTATCATCTCATATCTAACGCGCGCTCGTGGAATAATTGTTAATTAGTATATACACAATCCGTGATCTTGGAATTTCAAGCAATCTGATTGGTTCACTATCTTAGGCTAATCAACAATGTACACCTCCGAGTGAGTGGACAATGTGAAAAACAAAATAGTGGGCATAAACTCACGTTTTGCTAAAGTTTCAGAAGCAGAAATTGCCTTGAAATGGCTTCCTTTTAATTTTGTCGAAATCACTTTGTGTGTATATACTATGACAATTATTCTTTTCAATCTCATTGAATAGTGGCTTTCGGGAATATTTACCTCGCCACTTCGCGGCTTGGTAAATATTTAGCCACTATTCACCTCAATTTCAAAGAATTATTGTTGAGTAGAAATTAGATGTTAGACTGCATACCTTGGATTCTAACCCATCAGATTTCTCCTCTCTATCATGCCTAATTGACAAGTAAAGCCTTTGCCCATCTGTTCTTGTTATGGGAACTGATTCACAGCTCATAGGGGGTCTACGGAACACCTTCCTTCTCTCTGGCTTTGTTGAAGGGATTTCAGCTAACCTTCTGTCAATGCTGGTCACAGTTTGAGACTGGTTTGAACTTGGTTGTAGCTGTCTGAGGGGACTTTGCATACTGGGACTTAGAAGATGATAATCTGCATCACGACTACCACCATTTTTGCTCTGACTGAGGCGAGCCTTCTTTTCACAGGGAGCTAAAAAGATAAGTTAAACGAATTCCTGGGTAAGCTGTATAAGCAAGACAACTACACTGTAAATAAGATAAGTTTGTGTCACCACTCCTCTGCTCAATGTTTCAGTTGATATAAGCCCTGGGATTGCAAAATCCTACAAGGGGTTTGAGTATAGCTTATGGGAGGTACCAAAACAAAAACAATGCTATGAAACAGGCTAAAAATAAAATGTGCCTAACCCTTTGGTGTCTAATCTTACAGTGGATCTCTAATAAGATTGTGTACTCTTATCAATCCTTTACTACACAGTTACTAGGTAAATACTGTCTGGATATAACTTCAAAAACATTAGGCTATTGAAATAACAAAAAGGATTGTGTAGAAACATCACAAGATACTTATTCAAACCATGCTTGTTGTATGTAGAATACAAACAATGATGACCAAAATGGTGGCAGATTAGGGTGGTGTTATGGGATCTCTGATTTTTTCTGGGTTTTTAGGAGTAAGTAGGGCCATAAAGGAGCATGCCTCACAAGGTCCTTACTTTGTGACCAAGTCATATAATGACAAGATAGTGCAGATTGAGCCACTTATGGCTGGCTGGTACCCATTCATGCTCATGGGTAGAGACAGATCCCTAGTCAGAGTCCTCAAGTCACAAAAAAATAGCAGGATAGGACAACCTAGGACCAGGAGAGGGGGGTGGGGGAAAAAGAGGGGAAACAAATAGCAGGATAGGAAAACATAGGACCAGGAGAGGGGGGTGAGGGAAAACAAATAACAGGATAGGACAACCTAGGATCAGGAGAGGGGGGTGGGGGAAAAAGAGGGGAAACAAATAGCAGGATAGGACAACCTAGGACCAGGAGAGGGGGGATGAGGGAAAAAGACGGGAAACAAATAGCAGGATAGGACAACCTAGGACCAGGAGAGGGGGTGGGGGAAAAAGAGGGGAAACAAATAGCAGGATAGGACAACCTCGGACCAGGAGAGGGGGGTGAGGGAAAAAGAGGGGAAACAAATACCAGGATAGGAGAACCTAGGACCAGGAGAGGGGGGTGAGGGAAAAAGAGGGGAAACAAATAGCAGGATAGGACAACCTAGGACCAGGAGAGGGGGTGGGCGAAAAAGAGGGGAAACAAATAGCAGGATAGGACAACCTAGGACCAGGAGAGGGGGGTGGGGGAAAAAGAGGGGAAACAAATAGCAGGATAGGAGAACCTAGGACCAGGAGAGGGGGGTGGGGGAAAAAGAGGGGAAACAAATGTAGGGATAAATTTTTTCCAACAATTGTATAGAGGACTGCTGTTGCTACTACAGAGTATTAACTGGTATAATAACTACATGTAATGTACAAACCTTCATCAAGAGGATATGGTTCATCTTCTACATCATCCTCTAAGAGAGGCAAGAACATTTCATCACAGTTTCGCTTTTTTGAGTTAGGTTGTTCATTGAGTTTAATGATAGACACACTATCCAACTCTACTCCATTGCTAACTGCTTCCTTGACATCATGAAAATTTAAGCCTTTCTTTGAAGATGGAGCAACAGCTGTGTCACAAAAACACATGAACAACAGTAATAAATAGGTCATCAAAGACTAATCTTAACATCCAAGACATCTTACTGTACATTTCTGTATGTCGCCCAAATACTTTTCTTTATTATGGGACAAAAAAAAAATTGAGTACTCCTACACTAGGGAAACTGGGGCATGTTAATTACTTTGTTCTGTTATGATTTGGGTGCATTTACTCCGAATTCTAAAAGCAATCGAGCCGGCCGTGTCACTTTGTCACTTCCAGCATAGAAAAGCCTTACAAGCCCCATGGTGTATCCGATTTGCTTACTGGCTGAAAGTTTCTAAAGAAACTGTGGTGCTGCGTCAGTGGGGGTAACAAGGTAATTGGTCATATCAACTAAGTTGAAATTACATATGATGCACGATCCTCGCAGTAGAGAGTGCTATTTATGCAATAGCGAAAATCAGGCCTGTACGGGATTCGAACCACTGACCTCTGCGATACTAGTGCAGCGCTCTACCAATTGAGCTCACAAGCCAACTGGGAGCAGGCCATTAAGTTGATTTGTAATAAACCCATGATGATAAATCAGATACAATGAATATATGAATCTTACCTTCTTTATCAAATTCTTTGAGCAAGTCCAGTTCATCGGCGTAGCGAGATTCAAAATCATCAACTTCACTGGGAATTTCCCACTCTTCCATGCTCGTAGATTTCCCGATTTAGGCTAATTTCTTATGTAATCACTTCACAAAGCAGTCTTCAATTCCTCCTCCAACGAATTCCCGCCAAAGATGTACCTAGTACTTACCACGTACATATATTCATCGTACCTGATCGTCTTCATCACGAACTTCATATATTCATCGTATCTGATTTATCATCACGGGTTTATTACGAATCAACTTAACGGCCTACTCCCAGTTGGCTTGTTAGCTCAATTGGTAGAGCGCTGCACTAGTATCGGAGGTCAGTGGTTCGAATCCCGTACAGGCCTGATTTTTTTCAGGTCCGATTTTCGCTATTTGCATAAATAGCGCTCTCTACTGCGAGGATCGTGCATTATACGTATATATAACCGCAGTTTAAAATATATGAACTTCATATATTCATCGTATCTAAGTTGAAATTGTAAATTGGCCACCGTAACGAATAAAAAAGCTTCTACATCCTCCTCGTCCTCATCCTTTATTCGTTACGGTGGCCAATTATCAATTTCAACTTAGCTGATATAACCAATTACGATTTGCTTACTGCTTGGAAGTTACAAGATCAAAATTTTCTTCGGGAATTGCCCGATCAAAAAAGATTCCATGGATTCCTCCACAGATTCCACTGGCTAAATGTTCGATCCACATTTCAGTTAACTCTGCAGAGTGATTGAGATCAAGATCTCTGGATACAATGGAGCCAAATGAAGTGAACTTCGTCGGTTTAGCCTGATATAATGCTGTACTCGGAGATGTATGCCGACGTAAGCGTATTTTCAACTTCCAAAGGAACCCCTGTCGTCTGCAGAAGAATCTTACCTTCTTTATCAAATTCTTCGAGCAAGTCCAGTTCATCGGCGTAGCGAGATTCAAAATCATCGACTTCATTGGGAATTTCCCACTCTTCCATGCCCGTAGATTTCGCGATTTAAGGCTAATTTCTTCTGTAATCACTTCACAAAGCAGTCTTCAATTCCTCCTCGAACAAATTCCCGCCAAAGATGTACCTGGTACTTACCACGTGATTTCGAGTGACGTCAGTTATGAACGAAATCGAGGTTGGGGAATACCCCAGCGAAATCTTTCACATTGTGTCGAGGTAGAATCGAAATCTTCACCTTAATGGACTTGTGTGGACTTTTCTGACAATTGCTCGAAACTGAAACTTCATTTAATCGCTGTTATCCTTCCATAAGAGGGCTCTGTAGCCAATTTTACCTACCAGGTGATAGTCTGCGAGACATCCTGCAACTTTGGCAAAAGCGGAAGTGATCGAAACATTCTCCATGGAAGAGGATTCGGAACGAGAACTAAATTTCGAGTTTCGAAGTTTTTTGTTTCAAATTGGAAAGGAATTGACATCGCAAGACCTCGAACATTTAAAGTATATTTTAAAACCATATGTGTCATCCGCTCAGTGCGATGGAATGAAAGTTTGTCCGTTTTTTGATGAATTGAAAAGAAGGTGTCTACTCAGCCCGACCAATTTAACTGTGTTGAAAAAAGGGCTCGATACAATAGGGCGACAAGATCTTGTGGACAAAATAGTACAAAAAGAACAGTACTTTGCTACGTTTTCAAGTCCAAGTGGTGGAACAAACTTGGGAACGTACGGTTTGTATCAAGAATTTTCTGAAACATTTATATACACGTCACGATAATTTATAAATAGGCTTCGTGTATCAAAAATGCTTTGCACGATGACGCATTTTACCTTTGTTTAGGAATTGGGTCTGTACCCTGCCGTATAGTAGCTGTTTTATATTCTGTATTTGTAATTCTGTGAAATATGTAATGGAAAGATCTTCGTATTACCCCAGGTTCCTGGGGTAAACTATCGTTTTGCCAGCTGTACGTTTTCTTACGTCAGTTATAACTGTGTGGATAACGAAGTTTGAAGTCATACGGAAGTCTTGCCCATGTATCAAGCAGATATGAATGGGTCTCTCTCTACAGCCTGCATGCAATCGGTATATTTTTCTTACAAGAGAGTGCTTAAATTCTAGCCAGGTGATTAGTTTGTTATAGAGGGAGGAAAGCCTAGAGCAAAAAAACAAAAAAGCAGTGAGGGAAGGGTTGAGGACAAAAGCCTCCCTCCTTCAGTGCATTTTCAGCCAAAAGGCGATGAGAAGAACAAAATAAATCAGATAGGGGATGGGTTTTGATTTAACAACAACATCTCTCAACATAATTTTAAAGAAATGCAGGATAGACAAGGCACATATATAGAATTGATATTGATAATGTGGGAGGTAGTGAAAGGGTTAAATCAGGTTTCACTCTAATTTTTTGATAGGTCAATTAATGCATCAATTGATATAACTTGAATATTGATCCAAAGTTATCAACTGCACTCCTCTGCCAAAACTGTTCCAAAATTTTTCATGATATTATATAATCCAGTTGTGATATTATTATATTACAATATCTAGTTTATTGTCTATGCACTCAGTTTGTAACAGGAGTAAGTTAGATTTAAGGATTACTGGAAAATTTTTGGGGGGTTGGGTTGGCAGTAGACTTTGTTAGGTAACCCAAGTCATATTGTTTATAGTCTAGTACTGTACTGAACACTTAGATAAAAAAATAAAATTATCGGGATGCTAAGGTCACTGATATACCAATGATGATGTGAAGATAGGGACCTGGGTACTGGTTATCAAATTTTGGCACTAAAACCTATTAATCAGGCACATGTCACAGAAAGACTGAGAAGAAAGCTTCAATAAATCTGTTGTGGACAGTAGTGCTTAGTATTTATACCCAGATTTCTTTCTTCAAGATTGGTCTGAACAATTTATTATGTTTCTAATGTGTTAGTGTGACTGGTTAAACAACTTACCAGTAAATATAAGTTGTGCTTATCTTGTCTCTGATAAACTGTGACTCTGAACTGTCTCACTCGGAGATCCTAAAAGCTTTTCAATGTACTGGCTGCTTTACTAATGCCATCCACCTGGGACTAACTGTCTGTGGGTTTAAATAACAATAATTTTTTTTCAGATTTTGACACAGTGAGTCCAGATGGCATTATAGATGAAAGACACAATGGAAAAAAGAGTCCTGATTGTAAGTGCAATTGAGTATCCAAGGCATGAAGTAGAGTAAGGTTGGGAGGGAAAAGAAAATCCTTCAAAGTAGCTGAACCCTTTGACTCCTAGAGTGACGAGCAGCTAACCTCTCTTTATAATATCACCCTGAATTAAACATTAAGATCACAAGAATAGGGAAACAATTACCAACTAAAGAAGCATGTGATTGTGAAACAAATTCTCCTTGTCAGCACTCTAGAAAAGGTATTGAGAACATAATGTAGAATATGCATACTGATTTCGGGGTGTTAAGGGTTAGTGGCGGAGGGAAGGAAAGAAGAGCAGGAGGAAGAAAAACACTCTTTCTGATACTTGTGCTAGTTGATTAATTATTCTTTTGAATAATTTAGAATTGTTACTTTGCAGTGCAAAATAAGTTGTTGCAAATGAACTCATCAAGTGAAGATGCAATAACAATTGAGGAAGTCTCTGCTGTATTACCTAACAGCAACCATCATGACAAACTATCAGAGCAAAAGAAAGGAAAGACAAAGAAAACACAAGCTGATCATTCACTGAAAAAGGAGGAGGACATGGATTTCTCACATGATGGGTCCATTAACTTACACAACAATGAACAGACAACGAGTGATGAAGCAGCTAGAGACAAACTCATGGAATCTCATTTAACAGAACCAGGAGTTACTGGTGTAGATAAAAAAAGCACATTAAAAAAATCTCCAAAGGAGCCTTGTGAGGATGAGATCCTATACTGTAATGATCCAGAGGAATTTTGTAGTGGCAAGGCTTCCAACACTGGTTTACCTGATGAAAAACTGCCCAGCATGTCTTCAAATAATCTGGATAGTGATGTTGTTACTGATGGTACTGAAAATGGAGAGGAATCTGCTGCAGAATCCAATGCTGATGGAGAGAAATGTAAGTGTGTGTGTAATAACATTGTCTCATCTTAAACTCTGGATTAACTTCAGTTGAACCTCTCCACAACCGCCACCTTGAGCAAAGAAGAAAGTGGCCGTTGTGGAGAGGTGGCTGTAATGGGGAGGTAGTGGTGTATTGTATGGACAGCCTGCCAGGACTAGAAAAAATGGTCATTGAGGAGAGGTGGCCATTAGTGGAGGTTCTTTGTATTTTATGGACAAACTTGTGTCTTTGAACTCTTTCCACTCTGTTGATTTTTTGCTTTTCAGTATTCAAGGATAGCAAAGCAGATTACTCACAACTGGTTGTCTATTTTTTTGACCGGTTATACATACATGTATACCATTGCTATTTATAAACACAGTGGTCAAACTTAGTCCATATGTAAGGGGATCAATTTTTAGGCCAGCCCTGCTCCAATTTCTTGCACAAAATTTCTAAGGAGAACATATTAACTTAATGTAAACAACCACTGTCATGCCAGATATATGGGGAAAAAAAACTGTGATACTTCCATGTAAATCTGTAAGTAATGATGTGTTTGCTATGTTGATAAGTACATGGCTTCACTACTAAAAATAAAATTCTCTCGTTTGTAATTTTGATTTCAGCTGAAAAGAAAAGTGTAGTAGATGATCTTGGAGCACGTCCAAAAGAGAAAAAAGCAAAAACTGCAGGACCATCTGAAACTGACAAAGAAAAGGCTATGGAAGTGGATGACACAGGTACAGTGGTTAACAATAATTATATACTCCCCCCCCCCCCCTACAATCACTGAGGGTTAAATAACTCATACTGTAATTCAGTTCTCAACTTTCGATCAGACTTTTTTCTGCTGAAAATTTTGTCAATTACTTTGAGCACACAGTTGCTCTCTTCCCCTTCAGAGACGGGAACAGAACTGAAAATGACAACAGATTCCAACATTTCAAAATCAAGTCAGTAAAATGTTGTGTTTTTAAGTCAGTGACTTCTTGCCTCATTGATTCAAGAATAATTAAACAACCTCATCCTCTGCAAAGGTGAGGGTGAAGAAATGTTTCCATGCCCCTAATTTTAATGTAAATTTTGATTAATAGCATATAGGATATGGCACTTAAAAGTGCTATATCCTGTAGGATACAGGGGGGACAAAAAATACATGGTGATGCTTTTATGAATCAAACAGAGAGAGAGAGACAGAAAGCAAGTGCAGATGACTGTGACTTCGTATATAACCATGCAGATAATGGAAAATCCTTCAGCCAAAAGTTAGAAGAGAGTCACAACAAATAGCATGAAATAATTTATATTATTAAAAACTGGATCATTGGATAATGCAATTCAAGACTTTTTATTGGCGTAGCCATTATGGTATATGAGCCAATATACCATAATCTACAAATATGGTAAGCGTACGCGTCAGCTTAAAATCAAAAGGGAGCTAAAAAATCTGGTTTTTTCTTACAGAATAATAATTTCTTGGGGGCATTTTTAATAAAACAATTATTCCACTCGCGCTTGTTGGATATGAGATGATTATAGTCAACTCGGCGCTACACGCC
Organism: Stylophora pistillata; assembly: GCF_964205215.1. NCBI lineage: Eukaryota > Metazoa > Cnidaria > Anthozoa > Scleractinia > Pocilloporidae > Stylophora > Stylophora pistillata. The sequence continues at coordinate 16,140,220 of NC_142528.1, read as the reverse complement.
TCGTTGGCTATCTATCATCTCATATCCAACGTGCGCTCGTGGAATAATTGTTAAATAAAAAGTCTCCTGTTTACAAAATTAAGACCGACTCAATTTGAAAAAAAACTGGGGTGAGGAGATTGATTACAATGCTAATGATTCAAATAATTTTTCTAGTTACAGAAACCAATCTTCATGGCTCATTGCTTTTTGCAAGCGGGCCATCAGAAGACTATGAATTGGTTCCTCCTGAGAACAAAAACACTAAAGAACCTACGGAAAGTGGGTATTCTAATCCCTCATCTCCTATTGGAACTGTTCATGAAGAAGGAAGTGGGTCCAATTTCAACTTTAGTGATGACAGTGATGTGACATCACAAAAAGAACCAAAGGTACCCCTGCCTGGTTCAGCCCATGGAACACACATCAGCATGGAGCTGCCTAAGGAGTACCCTCCTACAGATGGTTTCTCTACTCCACCTTCAGGCTTTGGGACACCCATGTTCACTTGCCATTCTCATGATAAAAGGCCTTTGCTATCAGATGATGAAGAACCACCTGAATCAGAACCTGCTAGCATGGGGTTGCCCAAGTGCCACCAACCACCTGATGTTTTCTCAACTCCTCCACCTTCAGTGTATGGAGGTTCTATGTACAGCGATCATGCTTCCCCTGGCTCCAGTAGTCATTCTGGTGCAGAACTGATGGAAATTGCTGCAGCAATGGGGGTCAACTTTTCTGCCCAACAACATCCCCAACAATTGAGTCTTCAGCAACAAATGGCATTACTTCAACAGTTATTAGCTTGTCAAGGAAATGTGAGTAAGACCAAACAATTTACTAATCCAGGACAACAATCACAGAGTTATGTGCCCAACAGCCAAACTGTATCTTCTACAGACTTACCAATGGAGGTTGATTGCTATCACAAGGCAGGCTACTCTGTAGGGGTAACTGGAGGCCAGCTCATTGAAAGCACAGATGACAAAGGCTTGGTGTTGATGGAGAGTCGAACACAGTTCTGTATTGTTGTTGGAAATGAAAATGATCATGGTGGGTGGAAACTTCAGTGAAAACTGAATTTTAGCCTAATGCATTGAGATGTGTAAAGTTTTTCTTAATTAAGTAATGTCTCTATACAACAAATACATCCAATGTGTAGAAATAGAAGAATGAAATCCTTGTCTCATTTTACTTTTTTTTTTTTCAATTTATAAAGCCCCCATCATTCCTTTGGGGACATACCTAGTAAGTGTCGACTCTCCCTTTCAACTTTTTTCTTGTTAAGAAATTCTAATAAAAGCACTATTCCTTCTTGTTTGGTTTTCTACTGAAACCTGTAGCTGCTGAGGTGGACATAACTTTTGGTGGACTGTACCTTGGTGTTTGGGCATTAGAAGCAAAGCAGTCAGTATCCCGTAACCCTCTGGTGATTGAAGGTTCCTCCTGGGCCAATGGAAGGTTGAAGTTCTTTAGTCATGCAGATGAGAACAAAGCCAATCCTAATGTAGACATCTATGGTAAAACTCCAGCACTTAATGGTTCCATTGAGCTGGAGTTCAAACCTGAAGTTTACGTGTTAAAAATATTTGCACAGCATGTACGAAATCAAAGTAAAAATGAAGGCCTCATTCCAGTGTCAGTAGCTTTTTCCAGTACAACAACTGTTGATGACTTGAAACAGGAAATCAGCAGAAAGTGGAACTCCAGGATCTCCTGCCTGTTGAAAGGTGGCAAAATGTTAGAAGAAGGAAAAACCATCAGGTGAAAGTTATATAAATGTAGTACACAAGTGTATTCAATTGACTGATGATGTTGTTTAGTTTTACTGAGGTTCCAATCTTAGATGAATTTGCTACAAGCACAGTTAGCACACATATATTCTTAACTGTGGGAAAAATACTCTTTTGTGGGAGGCAAGGATATTATTGTTCATCTTGGACTGGATGGGAGAGGGAGAAATTAGATTTGGAACAAATTGTTGGCTCCCAGAAAATTTGAAGCTATAATATGACCCTGTTTTTTGGAAATGGTCTTGTTTAAAACTTCTTTTCTTAACCTTGAATGTAAGTTTTGTCCTTTCTTTTTTTAAGCTCATATGCTTTGAGCAAAGATGAGGTGATTCAAGTCGTCAATACTGAAGAGCAACTGAAGATTGAATCAAGTGGGAGGGACCCAATTATCATGAAAGTAGATCCACTAAATGTTTCTTTGGATGATGTTAAATGTTTCATTGCTGATAATATCAAAATTCCTCCGCATGAGCAACTTTTGAGGTTCAAGGGACAAGATGTGGACATTGAATGTAAAACACTCACCCGTATGCTTTTGACATCAAAGGAGATACCCGAGGTGAAGGTTTTAAAGGACAGGATCATTAATATTGATATTGGAAGACCTGATGGAAGTTATAAGAAGATTGAAATCAACTGGTTTGCTACAGTTCAGGAGCTTAAGGATAGGCTGGAAGAAAGGGGCATCTGTGACAGCAGTGTTACCCTAAAACTTGATGAGAACAACAAAGATATAAGTGGGGTGGGCAACAGGAAACTGGTTGACTTGGGTTTGAGAAACAAATCCAAGATAAATGTTTCAGAAACAACCCGTGGCACTCACCGTGGATTCAGCATGAGTTCTTTCAGTGGGTAAGTCTAGCTTCTATTTGTTTTTTATTTCTATTTGAAGAAAGAACCAAATTGTCCTTAAATGTACAAACTGAAGTTTTTTGGTTTTTTTTTGGTAAATTCTAATTAAAGAGAAAAAGAATACAAATGTATCTAAATTTAGGCTGACTAGCCAACATTGTTTGTGGATGAGTGTGTGGGAAACATGGAAACAGAGTTTAGCTGGGTGGGTCCGTAACTTCTGCTAGCTGGCATGTCATCCCAGCTAAAATTGGAAAGAAACAATATTCAGATGAAGTGACAGGAAATAATGGTACTGTGTTGAAATGGGTGTATGCCACATGGTCCATGGGATTTTAAGAACTAAAAGGTGTTTTGGAACAATGATTGTTAGTTGATCAGATGTCAGTTGGTGGGTGTGATAGATCATGATCAATGCACCAACATGCTGTAAGGAAAAAATGATAAAAATGTAATTCATTGCTTTTACATGTGTGATTAGGATAAGGCTGACACTTAAAATTAGTGTGAAATCAGTATCTTTGATTGAAAATTGCCAATGTATTTAAAATTTTACATGTCAATTATTGAGAATTTGAAATAATTGAGATGAGGACTTCACCTCTACGATGAAATACTGGTGTTTACTTATAATAATTGATTAGGGGCTCCACACGAGGATTTGGAATGAATCTTCGGGGATTTGATGGTTTGGTCAAGCCAACTGTAGCTTGTCTTAGTGGGATGAGAGGATTTCCAGATTCAGCAGGTATAATTCATATTCTTTGCATTGTTCCAATGCATTGTAATCATACAGTGTCATGTAGTTCCTGTAATGTTTTAGATTGAATCAAAGAAAAAAGGGTTTGAGCCAAAGTGATATAATTGAACCATAATATAAACTCCTGTCAGAAGGGTTTGATCTGTGCAGCACCTTTCCTTCTTACAAAGCCAATATGTCATGAAATTTTTCAATGTACAACTCTGCCATATTACAACACATAGCCTTGGGGCTTATTCCAAGTCTGTCTCCTGTGTAGTTTTTAACAAATGGTAAACACCACAGCATACACTATTGAGTTATGGATGCACGCGGGAGGTTGCTAAGCACAAAAGAAGCGTAAGACTCACTCGAGGCGATAGCCGAGAGCGACTCTAGCTTCTTGAGTGCTAAGCAAACCTCCCAAGTGTATCCATAACTCAATAGTGAACGCTGTGGTGTTTACCATTTGTTTTATAACATAACATTGATACATTGTAGCTAAAGAGTTCCCTTTTATTTAACAAATCTTACGCGACCAGAAAAAACAAGCCCGCGCAGAAAAATAGTCTTGCATTTGCTCACGTCAGCAGCGTACACCCATGGGCAAATGGGGGGCGCTAAATTGACCAATCAGAGGGCACGCTTTACTTTGGTTATGTTAAAATTAACAATTATTCCACGAGCACATGTTGGATATGAGATGATAGATAGCCAACGAGGCGCGTAGCGCCGAGTTGGCTATAATCATCTCATATCCGACAGGCGCGAGTGGAATAATTGTTTTATTTAAAACGCCCCCAAGAAATTATTATTTTGTAAGAAGAAACTGGATTTTTTACCTCCCTTTTGATTTTAAGCTGACGCATACGCTTACCATATTTGTAGATTATGGTATATTGGCTGATATACCATAATGGCTAAGCCAATAAAAAGTCTTGAATTGCATTATCCAATGATCCAGTTTTTAATAATAATAAATAGGAAATGTTAGACACTGATAAAAGAAGAGATGTACATTTTATTTGGCTTTCAATCAAGAATAAAGGTGTTCCTAAACTTTGCAGGCACATACATGTATGTTATAGATTAACTTTTGCTACATCCCAGAACCAAATATTCCCTAATCTATTTTAGTCAAAAAGTGGAGAAAGGGAGTGTAATGTAATGCAAGTAGTGTTGCCATTTGTATTCTGGTTAGAAGTGTTACCATGCATGTACAGTAGTGCCACTAAACTGAAGGGAAATTTAGTGGAAAGAGTTTGTCTCCTCAAGTCCCCTTAATTTTTCCTCCCCACACATCTTGGACTGCCCTTTAGCATTTGTAATAGCAGATTTAGCGCCTCCCGCCCATCACCTTCAATCACATCTAGTTACTCAAGTGCAAATGAACCTTAGTGCATTTATAAATTATTATTCAGGGACCCGTGCTGGAGGCAGTATGACAAGTGAAGCAGCTTACGACTGTCTTGGAGATGATAGGGAGGTGTGTAACATTAGCTAGATTAATTCAGTGGACCATATTCAAATGTTTCACTTTACAAGGAAAGGTAACAAATAAACAAGTATATCCAATGATGCTTAGTTTAAGAGGCCTAATTGGTCTTGAATGTTTAAGACATTTTTACTATCCCTTTTTAGAGTACAAATAAACATAAACAAAACCTGCCCAACTCTCAGACGTGCTATTCTCAATTGTCATCCATCTTACAGCCAGCTTTGTATAAATTGTTTTAAGCAAACATACCTATCAATGCCACCAATCACATACCCTCTTCTAATATGAACTATGAATAGGTATGCTCTCCTTACCTGGGACTGTAAGTTTCATTTGTCTTCTGGGACTGGGACAATTTGTTGTTTTGATTTTTCTCATGTATGCATTTTTTAACAAATGATAGATATTTGATATGTCAAGATTTCTTTGAACATTATTTACATTTTGTTCATACAGAATGGTATTGCTATGCTTTGTGGAGATGAAGAAAGCGTTTTCAAACAATTCCAAGTTGATGATTATGAGAAAAAATTTTCCAAGGAGAAGGCTGTTACCCTTATCATTCAGCTTAAAGCCAAGAGGTAAAAGTTATCATAGTAGTCAAGTTAATTTTAATTTCTTTTGAGGAGGGGGGTGAGTAGACAAATGGATCAGCAGATTCTGACAGTATTTTTGTGTGGATTTTGGAGACATTGGGACATTTTAAAAGATTTGTGGATCCTGCAATTGCAGTAGTCTACGATATTCATCTATTTTTGGGTTCGGATTTTGGATTTTTGTTGTGATAAAGTTCAGATTGTGGATTTTAGGGTTCGTCAGAAATGTTTTGTTTAATTTTGTTTTTGTATGTATGACCCAACAAATGTCATGCAGCAGAAAAATAGTAATGTCTCGCAAGATGCACAAGACCACAAGATCACTAACATCTTCGGCAAAGAGGGAATACCTGTGCACATCACACACAAGTCATACACCCTCAGAAAAGCCTTCTCTCACAAAATCACAGAGTGTACATGCACAAGAGACAATTGCCCCCTCGCACATACCAACCTGTGTTTACTGAGAAACGCTGTTTACCAAATTACATGCAAAAACTGTAACCAACACTAAATCGGGAGCACCACTGGCTTCCTCCATGACTGTGTGAAAGAACATCTCAGAAACGTAAATTCATCCGTAAACAAACTTATCGGTATATGCCAAAACAAGGATTACAAAAGCATTGAAGTCAAAATCATTACATTGGAAAACGACCTAGTAAACCTCTGCCTATTTGAAGCGTTTTACATAAGGAAAAACAAACCTACACTTAACTCCCTGAGAAGAATGCATTAAACTCGCAGACCTATTGTTCTGACACCTCCCATATCACACTGGATCCCCTCACAGTGACACTAGCTCATTAGTATAGTGACACTTTTCTCCCTTTTATTTGGTCCTCATGGAATATTTTATCTTATCTGTCCCTGATGATGCCGTGAGCGGCGAAAGCTCACTGGACTTCTACAATATTTTACAGTAATTCAAGGCCACATTAGTGTTTTTATTGTTTTATCTATCCACTGAATTGATTCTTTTTCTTGTTAACTGTAGTATGGGTGCTACAGGAGGTGCAACCTCTTCACAGCCTTACATTCCATCAGGAGCTTGCTCAGGGACAACAGGACCAAGGTCCACTCCATGCCCACCTCCAGTACCTGACTGAAGATGTTGCAGACATGTAATGGAGCCTTTTGAGGAGCTGTGCTACATAGTGATTACTCAAACAGCTGTAAGGCTGTCAAATGTAGATTTATGCATCAGTCAAAGTAAACCTGACCCTCCCCCCATTCCTTACCCTGGGATATGTGGGGCCTTGGTAAGGATTTTGTGCATTATTGGCAGCCCTCTGTGTCCCAAGATGGTGGGGAATGATGTATTTTGTCACTAGTCTGGGAAAATGTGAGGCATTGGTTGCAATCGGATTCAAATGAATATGTAAGATTGAGGCTTCTCTACCTTACAGATATTTGGGGATTCTTCGATGGCAGGATTTCTCGGTAGAATAGTGCTGTAATGTATTTTAATTTCCACTAAATATGGAATAAAGTGTAGCTGCTCACAAACTTATCATATTAAAATCTGCAGCAAATTGGCATTAATTGTGAATTCAACTGCTTCGTGAAGTCAGCCAATTATTTATTTAACCCATATTTTCTGCAAAACTTCCCAACATGGTGGCACTTGTCAGGTTTTGTTTGCTTTTCAGAACCAATCCCCACCTATATCCCAGAGTGGGGTAGAATGGGGTGGAGGGCGAAGGAGGGTGGGGGGGAAAGAGGTTTTTACAGTGGCCTACAAGTGCACACCGAATTGAAAAACTCTACGCCAAATTCCAAATGCCCACACTGAATTCTAAATCTCCACACCGAATTCTAAATCTCCACACCGAAATCTAAATCTCCACACCGAATTCTAAATCGTCAAACCGAATTCTAAATCTCCACGCGGAATTCAAATTGTTCACACCGAATTCCTAAGATCTGGGAGACTGGACCGATGGGTACTTCTAAGGTAACAGCCATTGCAAGGTACTTCTAAGGCAACGACCTTTGGGTACTTTTAAGGCAACAGCCGCTGACCTATAAATTCCCTGATCGGCATGGAGATTTAGAATTCTGTGTGAGCAATTTGAATTTGGTGTGGGCATTTGGAATTTGGCATAGAGTTTTTCAATTCAGTGTGCACTTGTGGGCCACGGTAGGTTTCAGTTTACTTTTACTGGTGCACAAATGTAGCAGCATTTTGCCATGAGAACTGCTATAAAGCTGTGCTATGTGTTTTGTGTATCCAACAGCTTAGAGTATAGCATAATAGCACAGTACATAATTAGATAGTCAACCTCCGCCCTGTTGGTGAATGATACTCATGTGGGTGAAATAGCTTCAAAGCTGAAGCTTGCTGCAGAACAGACTCTAATCAGAGTTCCCTGGCTCTGAATATAATATGTCACATGCAACAGTGGTACATGATGTTTATTTTTTGTGGAGCTTAGTATAATCTGATGATTTGATGAACACATCTGTCACTAAATGTCAGGAAGGTCCCTTTACTTGATATTATGTACTGCTTGTAGGAGAAGTCAATTAGTTATTAAGCAAATTCTGCTGACTTTCATAAGAGGAAGTATCAGTCCAAGGAACAGCAGATTTAAAGGGTTACGGTAGTAACTTGCGCTCAAGTGATAAAAGGGTGAACAATTAAGGATAAATTTTTGGACACTTAAGGTGGCTGAACACAGCTTTTGCGCGTGCTTTTGCTGATGGTATGCACACAAGGATTGCAAAAAACAAACATGCAGTCAATAGAGCAGTCATTTTATTTACTCAACACATACCTGCACTATCTGTGCTATTTTTCCCTATAGTTGATGCAGTGTATTGAGGGCTTTAATCTGTTATTAGAAAGTTAATGGTGCAAAGAACCCAGCAATTCTCAGCTTTTTCGTCGTGGAAAATTGCTTTCTCAGAAACATGCTTATTTCTTGAGAATCACTCAATAGAATTTCATGAAATCTGGCACAAAAACACTTTAGTAAATAAGTAACTGGAGTATTGAAAAAAAAATTGATTTTAAACAAAGGAAATTATAGAAAATCGAGTGAACCTTCAACAAGGGATAATTAAAGATCACTCTGTCAAATTGTTAGCAAAATGGTGTTAACTTGTGAGTATCATTACAAGCTCATTGCATGCAAATTATAAAGAAAATCTAATGACTAGATTTTCTACAAAGAAACAAAACCGATTTTAATTGCCTGTTTATATCTATTGGTGTCGCCATGGCAATGGCACATACGTCAGCTTAACTATCAAAAAAACAAAGTTTGTGTTGTTAACTTGCTTGCTGCTAGTTTTGGCAACTGAGAGATCAAGGGTTTAGAGAAAATGGTGAATGAAACAAAGGTATCAATAACTGTGTTCAGCCACCTTAAAAGTGGTTAAAAACGATATATTGTACTTTGGTTCTATCAACTAAAATGAAATTGTAAATTGGCCCCTGTAAGGATTTTCTAGAATTCTTCGTCAGAGCAAATGACCACAATATTTTGGCTCAAACTGAGAAACAGTTCACTGAAAAAAAACAAATTGTGACAATTGCCAACTGATAATGATGTTAGTAATTAGAAGAAAGATGGTAGATATTTATATTATCAAGAATGATATTATAGGAAAGTAACTTTTAAGGTGATGTTAGTTAAAATGATTTATGGAACAAAATTTTGTTTTTTGTTTTTGTTTTGATAATGAACTCATTAATTTTGTTTTTTGCTATGTTTTGTAATTGTAGAATGTGTTGTAGCTGAGAGGCTGAGTTTTTTCCAGTATAATTTACTGCACATGGAGTGGGCCATGCAACCCTGAGTCAGTTGACATACTTTGTTCTTACATGAGCCACACTTAACTGCTGAAGACAGATTCGATTGCATGAGAACTGTGCCGCCCAGGTGTCATGCATTTACAAATTTGATATTTAAATATCAAATTAATTTTTGTGTTGAATAGACATGCCAAGTTCTTTGCAAAGGAAGCAAGCAGTGCTGATTCCTAGCTCTTGTATTCAGCTTTATGTTTGTGTGCTTCCTTATTTTAGAAAATAAATGGGATTGTTTAGTTGTAGTTGCTTGGAACAAATAGGAATTATCACCTGATACTGGGTATTGTGCTTCTTAATTACAAACATGGGAATTGATACAGAGGCTGTCATGCATCATACTTGTGCTGATGCTTGCTCACTTAGTGCAAGAAATTCAACATCAGGAGACTATTGTGTGAGCTGCTAGTTGGTTTTCATTGTGCTATCAAAAGGACATTCAAGCTAGGTACTTAAGAGATTGCTTAAGGATTTGAGTTCAGTTGCTCAATAGGCCCTTTGCAGCTAGAGGTCACGTGCTTGGATACCGCATAGCAAAACAAAACTGGAGAGCAAGCGCTCCAGTAAACAAACTCTCGTAAGAGGTCAAGCATATCTGGCCTGGACAATTTTCTGTTCATTATGCTCAATCCTTTTGCAATATCTACAAAAACTGTAAGATATTTACTAAATCTCTCGTTTGGACTCGATTTTTGGATGGAAAGCACAATATTTTTCTCGAAATCGTGAAAAAACTGTTGCTAACAACCCGCGCGACGGCTAAGAAACATAGCGGCTTCGCAAGGTACGTACTTCAAAAAATATACTAGGCCAAATGAATTCTGACCATTATTTACTGGAGCAAGATCATAAACTTTTCTGTCTAGACCACAACCCAGCCATGGGCATTTGATCATCCTTTGCCCGGCCAGGTAAGCGGTGGAACTTTAATTCAGGATGATATCTAGAATCCCCGTTACACAAGGGAACACAATGGTACCACAGGTAGCCCAAGCTCTGTCATAGGCTCTTCACAGTGAATACTATTAAAGAGTTTGTATAGTGGTTTAGTTGGGCTTGCTTTTGAGTCCGTAGATGTAAAATTGTGTGAAATGATCAAAGAAATAAAGTCTTACCTTCGTAGAGAGTAGTCTGTGTTGTTCTCGCGATTTGAGGCCGTTTTGATGTGTTTTAGCTTGACGCCCTAAATTACCCTGCATAAAGTACGGGAAGGTCAGAAACTTCTGTTGACAAATGCTTCCCAAAACCGCTCGAAAACACCACTTAAATACTTTCCCTCGAATTAAAACTCGGCAGCACGAAAGCCAAATAGTTGCCCTTAAAGTTGACCGAAAAAAATCCCACTAAAGTCGGTTTGTCGAGCAACCAATCAAGCGAGAATTTCAAATTGACGGCCGTTCGGAAATCTCATGCGTGGAAGGAACTTCTTGTGCAGCTGAGAGACCGTTGTCAACCTGGCACCTAGACAAATCTCTCTCAATGGGTCCTCCCCCTAGTCTTCTAACACCAAATCTTCACACATACTAAGGTTCACCCTCATCTACCCTAGGTAACCCCTGTTCTACCACGTTCACCCTCATCTACCCCAGGTAACCCATGTTCTACCACGTTTACCCCATCTACCCTTGTTTAGCAATGTTCTACCACGTTCACTCTCATCTACCCTAGGTAACCTGTTCTACCCCGTTTACCCCCATCTACCCTTGTTTAGCCATGTTCTACCACGTTCACCCTCATCTACCCTAGGTAACCCATGTTCTACCACGTTTACTTCCATCTACCCTAGGTAACCCATGGTCTACCACGTTTACCCCCATCTACCCTTGTTTAGCCATGTTCTACCACACTTACCACCATCTACCCTTGGTTAGCCATGTTCTACAACGTTTACCCTCATCTACCCTCATTTACTCATGTTTTACGCAGTTTACCCCTATCTACCCTTGTTTAACAATGTTCTACCATGTTCACCCCCATCTTCCTTAGGTAACCTATATTTTACCACGTTTACCCAACGTTCACCCTCATATACCCTAAGTAACCCATATTCCACCACGTTTACCCCCATCTACCATTCCTTAGCCATGTTGTACCACGTTTACCCACATCTACCCTAGGTAACCCGTGTTCTACCACGTTTACCCCAATCTACCCTTGTTTAGCCATGTTCTACCACGTTCACCCTCATCTACACTAGGTAACCCATGTTCTACCCCGTTTACCCCCATCAACCCTTGTATAGCCATGTTCTACAACGTTCACCCTCATCTACTTTAGGTAACCCATGTTCTACCCCGTTAACCCCCATCTACCCTTGTTTAGTCACATTCTACCACGTACACCCTCATCTACCCTAGGTAACCCATGTTCTACCACCTTTACCCCCATCTACCCTTGTTTAGCCATGTTTTACCACTTTCACCCTCATCTACCCTAGGTAACCCATGTTCTACCCCATTTACCCCCATCTACCCTTGTTTAGCCATGTTCTATCACGTTCACCCTCATCTACCCTAGGTAACCCATCTTCTACCCCATTTACCCTCATCTACCCTTGTTTAGCCATGTTCTATTACGTTCATCCTCATCTACCCTAGGTAACCCATATTATGCCACGTTTACCCTCATCTACCCTTATTTAGCCATGTTCTACCACGTTGACCCTCATCTAACCTAGGTGACCCATGTTTTACCCCGTTTACCCCCATCTACCCTTGTTTAACCATATTCTACCACATTCACCCTCATCTACACTAGGTAACCCATGTTCTGCCACGTTTACCCCCATATACTCTTGTTTAGCCATGTTCTACAACCTTAACCCTTATCTACCTTAGGTAACCCATGTTTTACCCCGTTTACCCCCATCTACCATTGTTTAGCCATGTTCTACCACGTTCACCCCCATCTCCCCCAGGTAACCCATATTCTACCACGTTTACCCCCATCTACCCTTGTTTAGCCATGTTCTACCACACTTACCACCATCTACCCTTGGTTAGCCATGTTCTACAACGTTTACCCTCATCTACCCTCATTCACTCATGTTCTACGCAGTTTACCCCTATCTACCCTTGTTTAACAATGTTCTACCACGTTCACCCCCATCTTCCCTAGGTAACCCATATTTTACCACGTTTACCCAACGTTCACTCTCATATACCCTAAGTAACCCATATTTCACCACGTTTACCCCCGTCTACCATTCCTTAGCCATGTTGTACAACGTTTACCCTCATCTACCCTAGGTAACCCGTGTTCTACCACGTTTACCCCAATCTACCCTTGTTTAGCCATTTTCTACCACGTTCACCCTCATCTACCCTAGGTAACCCATGTTCCACCCCGTTTACCCCCATCTACCCTTGTATAGCCATGTTCTACCACGTTCACCCTCATCTACTCTAGGTAACCCATGTTCTACCCCGTTTACCCCCATCTACCCTTGTTTAGTCATATTCTACCACGTACACCCTCATCTACCCTAGGTAACCCATGTTCTACCACGTTTACCCCCATCTACCCTTGTTTAGCCATGTTTTACCACTTTCACCCTCATCTACCCTAGGTAACCCATGTTCTACCCCATTTACCCATGTTCTACCACGTTCACCCCATCTCCCCTAGGTAACCCATGTACTACCACGTTTACCCCCATCTACCCTTGTCTAGCCATGTTTTACCACGTTCACCATCATCTACCCTAGGTAACCCATGTTCTACCCCATTTATCCCATCTAACCTTGCTTAGCCATGTTCTACCACGTTCACCCTCATCTACCCAAGGTAACCCATATTCTACCACGTTTACCCCCATCTACCCTTGTTTAGCCATGTTCTACCACGTTCGCCCTCTTATACCCTAGGTAACCCGTGTTTTACCCCGTGTACCCCCATCTACACTTGTTTAGCCATGTTCTACCACTTTCAACGTCATCTACCCTAGGTAACCCATGTTCTACCCCGTTTACCCCCATCTACCCTTGTTTAGCCATGTTCTACCACGTTCGCCCTCTTATACCCTAGGTACCCCGTGTTTTACCCCGTGTACCCCCATCTACCCTTGTTTAGCCATGTTCTACCACTTTCAACGTCATCTACCCTAGGTAACCCATGTTCTACCACGTTTACCCCCACCTACCCTTGTTTAGCCATGTTCTACCACGTTTACCCTCATCTACCCTAGGTAACCCATGTTCTACCCCGTTTACCCCTATCTACCCTTGTTTAGCCATGTTTTACCACGTTACTCTCATCCACCCTTGTTAACCCATATTCCACCAAGTTTACTCCCATCTAACATTCCTTAGCCATGTTGTATCACGTTTACCCTCATCTACCCTAGATAACCCGTGTTCTACCACGTTTACCCCAATCTACCTTTGGTTAGCCATTTTCTACCACGTTCACCCTCATCTAACCTAGGTAACCTATGTTCACCCCGTTTACCCCCATCTACCCTTGTATAGCCATGTTCTACCACGTTCACCCTCATGTACCCTAGGTAACCCATGTTCTACCCCGTTTACCCCCATCTACCCTTGTTTAGCCATATTCTATCACGTTCACCCTCATCTAACCTAGGTAACCCATGTTTTACCCCGTTTACCCCCATCTACCCTTGTTTAGCCATATTCTACCACGTTTACCCTCATCTACCCTAGGTAACCCATGTTCTACCACGTTGATTTAATCACTTTCACCAGAGTGTGGCGAGGGTCGCACAACAGAGCGAGGCTCCAAATTAAGTGCGCCCTATATCCCACCCATCCCCCCCCAGGGGAGGACATCCATCACACAGTAATCTCGTGTGTGGGAAATTAACGTCTCCTACCCCAACCCTGCAGGAGACGGGACCTCCATTTATTCGTCCCTATCCGAGAAGACTAGAATATCTAACCATTTCTTGATGTTATAGAAAGGTAGCAAATTCTTCTCAATTATTTTAAGACCCTGAGTGTTGGTCCGGCCGGGGCTCGAACCCTCGACCTCCCGCACAACAGTCCAGCGCTCTATCCATTGAGCTAGCCATTTTCTACAATGGTAGATAGGGGAAAACGGGTTAGAACATGGGTTACCAAGGGTAGATGAGGGTGAACGTGCTACAACATGGCTAAACAAGGAAAGATGGGGGTAAACGTGGTAGAATATGGGTTACCTAGGGTAGATGAGGGTGAACGTGGTAGAATATGGCTAAACAACGGTAGATGGGGGTAAATGGGGTAGAACATGGGTTACCTAGGATAGCTGAGGGTAAACGTGGTAGAACACGGCTAAACAAGGGTAGATGGGGTTAAAAGTGGTAGAACATGGGTTACATGGGGGAGATGGGGGTGAACGTGCTAGAACATGGCTAAACAAGGGTAGATGGGGGTAAACGGGGTAAAACATGGGTTACCTAAGGTAGATGAGGGTTAAGGTTGTTTAGCCATGTTTTACCATGTTCACCCTCATCTACCTTAGGTAACCCATGTTTTACCCCGTTTACCCCCATCTACTCTTGTTTAGCCATGTTCTATCACGTTCATCCTCATCTACGTTAGGTAACCCATATTCTACCACGTTTACCCCTATCTACCCTTGTTTAGTCATATTCTACCACGTTCACCTTCATCTACCCTAGGTAACCCATGTTTTACCCCGTTTACCCCCATCTACCCTTGTTTAGCCATGTTGTACCACGTTCATCCTCATGTACCCTAGGTAACCCATGTTCTACCACGTTAACCCTCATCTACCCTAGGTAACCCATGTTTTACCCCGTTTACCCTCATCTACCCTTGTTTAGCCATGTTCTACCACGTTCACCTTCATCTACCCTAGGTAACCCATGTTCTACAACGTTTACCCCATCTACTCTTTTTTAGCCATATTCTAGCAAGTTCACCCTCATCTACCCTAGGTAACCCATGTTCTACCCTGTTTACCCCCATCTACCCTTGTTTAGCCATGTTCTACCACGTTCACCCTTATCTTCCCTAGGTAACCCATGTTTTACCCCGTTTACCCCCATCTACCCTTGTTAACCAAGCGTGAGGGCCGTACTGGGAGAATATCGGCCCGAGGTCTTGACAGTACGGACCGAGCGCAGCGAGGTCCGTACAAAGAAGATCGAGGGCCGATATTCTTCCAGTACGGTCCCGAGAAAACTTGGTTAATAAGAGATTTATTATACGACAGAAGTTCAAAGGGACACAAGTGCGGTATCATCCGGGACCATTCGGGACAGTGCACGGTCCAATACTGAGAGAATATTGACCGGTAATAGAGCATTTTGATTGCTTGATTTTAGTTAATGGCCCTCTGACTGCCGGAGTCGTGTAATAAATCTATATATTTTCAAATTGCAACGTTTTTTAAACGTGTGTATGTATTTTTAATTCACAAGAATGTAAGACATTTTTGGACTCCAGATACTCAGTTGATACCTGTCTCTTTACGATTTAGACCTGTACAGAGGGTCTAGTGTTTCGAATGGAATTCTCATCCATCTAGATAATACCCTACCAGAAAGTACATGTATATATTAATAAAAATTTCTGAAATTTCCCAGTTTGAAGTTTACATTGGTAGATAAGACATACTTCAGTGTTTCTGCTTGTAAAAAGCAATTGAAAGCGAGAATTCATGATATACTTTAATTACAAATCATAACAAAGCGCGCACGTTGCTCCCTACTAATTACTGGTGAGCAGCAAGGTTTATATCCATATATAAGTGCTACCGTGCTGAAATAACATGAAACTGAAGTGAGTAACTGCATTTAGTATAAACCACAGTTGTTGAATTGAAAGCGAATCAAAAAACTTCTCTATTCTTGTAAAATGTAACCGGAATTTTCAATCTTGCGCTCGTTTCTTGGCAGGTGAATACTACTCGGCTAAAAACCTTCGAGCGAGAAGGTAAACGCGGTAGAACATGGGTTACCTAGGGTAGATGAGGGTGAACGTGATAGAACATGGCTAAACAAGGGTACACGGGGGTAAACGTGGTAGAACATGGGTTACCATGTTAAACGAGGGGTAAACTTTTAGCCTGGTAACATAGGTTAGCCTGGTAACATGGGTTAACTCGTTTAGCCTGGTAAAATGGGTTACCAGGCTAAACGAGGGTACATGGGGTAGATGAGAGTAAACGTGGTAGAACACGGCTAAACAAAGGTAGATGGGGGTAAACGGGGTGGAACATGGGTTACCTAGGGTAGATGAGGGTGAACGTGGTAAAACATGGCTAAACAAGGGTAGATGGGGGTAAACGTGGTAGAATATGGGTTACCTGGAGTAGATGAGGGTGAACGTGGTAGAACATAGCTAGACTAGGGTAGATGGGGGTAAACGGGATAGAACATGGGTTACCTAGGGTAGATGGGGGTGAACGTGGTAGAACATGGCTAAGCAAGGGTAGATGGGGGTAAACGGGGTAGAACATGGGTTACCTAGGGTAGATGAGGGTGAACGTGGTAGAACATGGCTATTCAAGGGTAGATGGGGGTCAACGTGGTAGAACATGGGTAACCTAGGATAGATGAGGGTGAACGTGGTAGAACATGGCTAAACAAGAGTAGATGGGGGTAAACGGTGTAGAACAGGGGTTACGTAGGGTAGATGGGGGTGAACGTGGTAGAACATGACTAAACAAGGGTAGATGGGGGTAAACGGGGTAAAATATGGGTTACCTAGGGTAGATGAGGGTGAACGTAGTAGAATATGGCTAAACAAGGGTAGATAGGGGTAAACGTGGTAGAACATGGGTTACCTAGGGTAGATGACAGTGAACGTGGTAGAACATGGCTAAACAAGGGTAGATGAGGGTAAACGGGGTAAAACATGGGTTACCTGGGGTAGATGAGGGTGAACGTGGTAAAAACATGGCTAAAAAAGGGTAGATAGGGGTAAACGCGGTAGAAAATGGGTTACCTAGGGTAGAAGGGGGTAAACGCGGTAGAACATGGGTTACCTATGGTAGATGGGGGTAAGCGTGGTAGAACATGGGTTAACTAGGGTAGGTGAGGGTTAGCGCGGCAGAACATGGTTAATCAAGGGTATATGGGGGTGAACGTAGTAGAACTTGGGTAAATTAGGGTTGATGTGGGTTAATGAGGGACAACAAGGGTAACTGATAGAACATGGTTACATAGGACATATTGTACAACATACATGAAAGTAATAATACTTTAGTATTAATTTGTATTAGTTATTTGGACATGATATGGACCTAACATGAACGCTTTACCGTTTGTTTAATGGAGCGCTTGCTCTCCAGTTTTGTGTTGCTATGCAGTATCCAAGCACGTGACCTCTAGCTGCAAAGGGCCTATTGCTCTACTTTTTAAGGCAGGATACACTTCATTTGCACCCCTAGATTGGTATACTTTTAAAGGCAGGACACACTTCATTTGCACACCTGGAAGCCATTTTCGTTCATTCCCATTTCTCCTAGTAGTTCATTGTGGTGGTCTGTCTTGTCTGTTTTAGTTTTCTGCATCAGACAGCCTCTCTGTTTATGGCATGCTTGAATATTAATTTTCTTTCTATGCTTATATATTTTAAATAGTTGTATTTTGTGAAAAGTTAGTTGAATTAGTAACGTAATCATAATAAAAGCTGTCTTTGTCCCAAACACTGCTTGTAGTTATGCTGTATGGTTTAGTTATATAAATTTGTATCTAGCCCAAATTTGTACAATTTGTATCTTAAACAGGAAGGGAAAAACCAACTCAGAAAAAACTTCACGCTCTTAAAGTTGGGCAGAAAGTTATATCGTAACTGTCGCCTAAATATTGTATGTGTTGTGTGTACATAACTGTGATCATTGAAAAAATATCGACACCGCCAAACGCAGATTATACTAAAAGAGGAACATTAGGCGGGTTCGTACTGGGCATTTCAAGAGCACTTGAGACGAACTTGTCTGTGAACGGGTTCTGCTTCAAACCGTTTCACTTGACTGATTGTACTTAGTGGTCTAGGAAACCAGAAAAGATCAAAGCCCCGAAGTGTACCGGCTCAAGTGTGGTCGATACCTTTCTTGAGAGTGCACTTGTCCAATCAACGGGTTTACAGCTAATTAATGACTTGTCAATCATTTGTAGATGGGAATGTTTCCGAAACGCGCGCGATTATTGCGAAAAGGTGAAAACTGACTTTAATATCAAGGTGGTTCGCTTTGCGGCAGTATCATGGCGTTTTTCAGTCAAATGGTAAATCAAATGGTAAATCAAATGGTAAATCCGGATGATCTCCTGGACATCAGTTTAATGTAGGTTCTGCCTTTTTCATCCTTTACCAAAGACGTGAGGGCTTTTCTTGGATCATTGGAATCTTTCAGTACGGCAAGGCAATGAAATTATTTTCCTTTTTTAATTTTATTTACAGACACAACGTAGATTCTAGGCTTAGTGCGTCCGGTATTAGTAACGAAATGCAATTTAGTCCTTCTGTTTACTCCTTTGAGCCTATTCAAAGCAGGAGTTTGTCAAGTTCACCGGCACTACAGGACCATCACGTTGACTTACAGCCCTCTTCGACAACGAAAAAGTAAAGTTTCTTGTAGCGGAGGAAATACGTAGAGAAGGCTTACATGAATAAAACTAGCCCGTCTTACCAACAAATTGAACAAGATAAACATTAACGTCAAAATAATCTTCAACCTCCGTGGTCGCATAGTGATCAGTCCAGCATTAAAACCAAGAACTGCAGCGATTTTCCGCGAAATATGATTCCTCAACTTAGACAATTTTTCCGCGAAAACTGCATTGAAGTCATACCTGCATGTGAACGTGTGAACGTTGTTTCGACCTATGTTTCGACAGAAGAAACTGAAGTGCACTTCAAGTACGTTCTAAGTGCACTTGGACTCAAGTCCACTTGAAGTACACTTGAGGGTCTAGTGTGAACCCACGTATTGAAAACTTGTCAGATGAGCGGAAAAAGGAAGTAGAAGAACCGGAAGTGGATCCTTGTATGCCTTGTAGTTCCAACATGGCGGCGTCTAGAGTCGGATTCTACGGTCGTTTCGCGGGCCTTTTCGCTCGCGCGCCTTACTAAGGAAAGCTTCATCGGTAAAGGAATGGCAAGTTCTAAACTGTTTTCAAGGAGATTATGGCTTGAGTAAAGTGCCTTTTGAAAAGACTTTGGTCATCGGGTGCTTTAAGGAGAGGTTCAAACGCTAACTCATCCGGACGCGATATCGCGAACTTGTGAACGAGATCGGTGTAACAGTCGCTTTCCTCTAAAACATTTTTTCAGGCTACACGACCGTTAATACTATTCATTAGCCCTGCAAAAAAAAGGAAAGCATTCAGTGTTTTACCACTCGAAATTATCCTTTGTCTGCTTGACAAAAAGTAAGTCACGTTCCAGCAAGAACCAGCTTGATCGGAAGAAAAGACTGGCACCTGCCCGTTCAAGTTATTCAACCCTGTGCGTAGTATCGTTACTAACATTTAATACCCGCATGGCAATGGTTGCCAGATGCGTACAAGTGGTTGTCTGGATGTTATCGGTCTAATGAAGTATAGTTAATCGAGGGTCCCCTCGATTAACTATGAATGAAGCAATCCAAAGATTTCCATAGAACCCCATACATTAATTATGTATTCCATTTCAGAAAGACTAATAATATAAAGGTTTGTTTGCAACACTCTAGGCATAGTTAATGTATGGGGATATATGGAAATCTTGCCATCCGTTATGTATCTGGTCATAAATGAACAATTTACACGTAACTATATACTACACTTTGTACCCGCAGTGAGCTAGACACATTCTTTTTTCTCTTATAAGGATCATTTTTCTCACCACTTCCTTCCCTTAACTCCTGTAAATTCGGACTGCAGCAAGTGGCCAGGGTACACACCTTTCACTTGCACATAGCTATTACCTTTGGCATGCTGGGTGGGTCCCTTCCCATGTAATACAATGCAAAGAGTTATGTACCCACAACCACTTGGATCATAAGGTTAACTTTTTCCATGCTAACCATATGATTCATTCTGTATGGTTGTGCTGTTATCACCATGACTGCAGTTATCTTCATTTAAGTGATCCTCTGTTTTTAGGAGTGTGACAGTGTGTGTATATTTATTACAGTAACTGTGTTACTATTATTTTCATACAAAAATGCATGTATGTATGATAATTTCCTTGGAAACTGAAAGATGTAACCAAGTTTTTAAGTACTGTACTGTATGAAAACAAACGAAAGAAGTTAAGAAAATATTTCAGCAAAATATTTATTATTGCTTACCAGATAATTATGGCTATTGCATGTACATGTACTCCTGAATATAGAGACAGAAAAAAACAGAATGATTTATTATTGTCTCATGACACACACAAGGAAGTGGAGGAGTAGAAAGAAAGAGAAGAAAATGAAGGATGAAAATGATCATCTGCTAAAAAAAGGAACAGCATTCTTTGCAGTCACAGGTATCTTTGTTGGAAAGTGAAGTATTTGAGGAGGTGATGTTGTGCCTTTCCAGCTTATGGATAACACAGAGAACATGGAAGTCTCCTGTAGAAGGCCTGAAGAATCAGCGGACAGTGGACAGACAGAAATTTTTGATACGGAAGAGGCTAAAGATAATGTAGTGGAATCAAACACCAAAGAATCAAAGCTTGATGATGTTGAGACAACAACTCCTTCTGGAACATCCCAAAAGGAGCCTCACACAGAAGACTCAGATGCTAAAAATCCAGGAGGTTTTAGCAATGGAAAAAGTGATTCAGTCCAAACTGAGACAACAAAACCTCCAGTGAATGATTGTTCATCTGAGAGCAGGGAAGATGGCAAGGGAAATGCTGTGGAATCTGTAATGCATAATGAGGAAACAAGCCAAGAAGGTGTGTTACTTCAGCCATTTTCGATATTAGAAAACTGGGATGCAGAGCTTAGCTGTTTAATGTATTATTGAATGATTTAATACAGAAAAAAGTTAAGGAGCTCCCTCCCTAATAAATTAAATAAATGTTATTTGTTAATGAGTGTTTTCATTAACATTTTTCTCTGTAGAAGATGTTGTTGCAGCTCCAACTTTCTGTTTGCTGTTAATTCATTTCTTGTGATAGTTTCACACTAATGTAATCTTTGTGGTATAATTTATGCAAAAATCTGCATCCCAGCAACTTTCTGTGCAGAATTAACCTGCTGAATCAGAAACAAACTAATCAAGTTTTTCTTTTAAGGTTTCAAGTTTGAATCCTCTCTGGAAACCCTACTTTTTCCTTAATAAAAAAGTTTTCTATGTTCAATAATGGAGCTTAAAATCGCCATCTTCTGAAATCTTTGTACACACTTAGTGCTTTCAATACTGCTGGTCCCAGCATCGAGCAAAATGCAGAACACTTAGGACATATGAACCCAGAAATCATTACCATTCTCATCACATTTAATCCTTGTGGGGTTCTCACATTAATTTTTGTCTCATACTTGTGACAAAGGAGTAACAAAATCTTATTAATTTGAAATTTTGTTCTTTGTTTTATTTTTTCCATTTTTTGTAGTCTTACTAGGGTTTTGGTCATGATAGTGCTCGTATAATCTGTTTTTCATTACATTTTAAAATTAGATATAACCTATTTTAAATTTGTGATCAAAAGTTGTGTGCATGTACATGTATGTCACAAGGGTCTTCTTAATTTTTGCTCTTAGGCAAAAAGCAAGATCCAAACACTTGTGATGATTCAGGAGCACAACAAAAAGAGAAAACACTCAAAACTCTAGGGACTTTGGAAATCAGCAATGGAAATGCCAGCAACTTAGACAGCCAAGGTACGATACCACTCTATAACAAATGAGCTTCTTGGTATAACGAGAAAATTAATGTCTTGTTCACAACCCTTTCACTTCCTGGAGTGACCAACAAAGAATTTCTCCTAATGATCAGGAAGGTAACAAGGACAGGAAAAATATCAGTTGGGGGAAATTTTTTTATTTGTAAATGAAACAATTTCCCCTGATTATTAAGACATTAAATTCTCATAACTAACATGAACAGTATTTGGGAAACAGTGCAGAAATTTAATATTTCATTGAGTTAAATGCTGGAAGGAAATTTGAGAACTCCATGAAGCCTTCATCAGGCATCTAGGGAGCCATATAAGTCCGCTAAGCTAAGGACATGTTGTCTACTGAATAAACATAGACAAACATATATATCTCTGGCTTCTTTCTTAATTAATGGCTCATACACATGTATAACCTTCTTTTTTACATAGAAAATGTGAGTTACTTGATAGTGTCATTACTTAGTTTTTGAAACATAAACTTTGAATAGCTACATGTATGTAGAACAAGATTGTGCACTTTGTGGACAGATTCTTTGGTTTTGGTATGGGACTTGTTAATTTTTCATGGGATGAATCCCAGGGACTCACTAAGGATTTTTAAAGCCTCACTAGTATTACTTAATCACTTCCAATCAATCTTTAATGGTGTTCTTTTGAATTGTAATGGTTTTGTTAATTGATCTATTTTACATAACATATGATTTTAAATATTCCTGTCAATACAGAGAAAAGGGAGTCAATGCCGTCATCTCCCGTAGAATGTAATAGCAGCGAGTCTTCTAGTATATATTCTGATTCTGATGGTGAGAATTCTGGATCATTCAAAAAAGAATCAAAGTTGCCCTCACATGAGTCCATGCAAGGAGCAAGTGCCAGTGTAGAGCTACCTGAATGCAACATGACAAACACAGAGAAACAGAAGGTTTCCTCTCATGAAACTCTAGAGTCAGTAGCAGATGAAAAGGCAACAAATGTTGAAGGAGCCAGAGATGATTTGGTGGAATCCAACTCTGCAGAACCTGAGCTTGCCAGTGTAGAAACAACAACCTGTCCTGAAACATCTCAAAAAGATCCCAGTGGTGACAATGTTGCGGGATGTAGTAACCTGGAGAACTTGAGCTCCAAAAGAGACAACACTGGTGTACCTGCATCAATGTCACCTGGTATGTCCTTGACTCACCCAGATACTGGTGTTATCACTGATACTAAGGTGGATAGCCACGGAAATGTTGAAAAGTCCAAAGAACAATATGTGGAAACCACAACCAATGGAAGTTTGAAAAAATGCATACTCTAGAATTAGGGAAGCTCTTTTGAAGTTCATGTTGGTGAAGACTGCCCAAATAATTTGTAATTATAAACACCTTATCTCAGCTTCTACAGGGCTTTCTTGCCATCCCCAAAAAATTAATAATATTACTGAACTGCTATAATGTTAATAATTGTAATCACTGTCATCTGTGGTATTATAATTGTAAATTTTTTTATCTCTGTGTCCTTCCTTCTTTTTAATGTTATTAGAAAAAGAATCAAAGTTGCCTTCGCATGAGTCTGAGCAAGGAGCAAGTGCCAGCAAAGAGCTTCGTAAAGGCCCAGTGAAAAGCAGAGAGAAACAGTATGCTCCGCTTGATGAAACTCCAGAGTCAGTGACAGCTGAAAAGACAAAAAATGCTGAAGGAGCCCAAGATGATTTGAAGGATTCCAGCACCACAGAACCAGAGCTTGCCAGTGTAGAAACCACAACCTGTCTTGAAGCTTCTCAAAAGGGTCCCAGTGGTGATGAAGTGGCAGAAGATAATGACCGGGAGAATTTGAGCACTGCAAAAGATGATACTGGTAGCCCTACATCAATTCCTCCTAGTAAGGAAGATACCAAGGGAAATGTTGAAAAGTCCAATGTGCATGATGTGGATACTACAACTAAAGAAGGTATGAAAAAATGCATACTCTAGAATCAGGGGGGTTCTTTAGAAGTTCGGGTTGATATGAACTAGCTGCTTATAAACATTTAGTGTAATTTCAGAGCTGAGCAAAGAGTTTCCAGCAATCTGATTGGTCGAGCGGTTCCTTATATGACGCTATATAAACCACTCCATGCGGTTTATATAAAAATGTTAAAATAAAATTTTAATAAATGTTATATGTTATGAGTTTAGAAATTTCTCTGTTGTTCAGCTCTGAAATTACTAAAACAATTGTTCAGTGAATATTGTTGAATAACCCCCTCGACTTTGTCTCATGGATTATTCGATGATATTCACCTCGCCTTTGGTGAATAATTGTTAATTATTAATTCTGAACCTCTCCATATTAATTTTAAACAATCAAGTGGAGATTACACGTTGTAAGATATTGCATTATCTTGTACAGCTTTGTGCAGTTATGTGTTTTTTCCTCTGAGCTAACTCAGCCCTTTTTGTGTGACAGTGTTTTATTTTGGTACTCACTGGCAAAGTGTAATTAGCTTATACTGTTTATACATGCATTGTATTCAAGTAGGACATTATGTAGATACCTAGGCATTCACACTTCTTCAGTGCACAAGTCATGTCAAATATAAGTTACCACTACAGCGCTATTTATACTACCTAAAATGTCTTCCACCTTTACAGATACTGGTGTTATCACTGGTGATAAGGAAGATAACAATGGAAATGTTGAAAAGTCCAAAGTGCACGATATGGAAACTACGACCAATGGAGGTATGAAAAATGCATACTCTTACTAGAACCAGGAGGGCTCTATAGAAGTTCTGGTTGATGCAAACCTCTACATAAAAAGACAAGTATGCCTCACGCTATGGAGGTTTACACACTGTTTTTAAGTGTCTTTCTTCCAGAGAGGTAAAACACCTAAGCTAGCAATTGAATTGAGCTTTTAGTGACGATCCAACATGCCTAACCACAGGAGCTTAGCTGACTCTTCTGGTTGGAGTTCAATCATGTAAGAGCAAGATCACTTGAAATTTTTCAAGTGCATTATACCTGAATGTTTAAATTCTGGGGTAGTTTATATAGATGTAGACCTTCTTTGAGCTGTCCTAAGCAGCTTTGTAGATCTGAAGCTGTTTAAAAGTGTTTCCTACCCCAACCTACCCTCTTTGTTTTTTCCCTCCACTGATCTGATCAGTGTTGGCAGATGAACAGGGGCTCATTGCTTGGGTTGCTGAGATTTTTCTTCCACGAGGGATATTGTGTTATATGCTATCTGAAGCTGGGATAGGGTGAACTATCCTTTCTCTAAAGCAAGGTTGTGGGTTAACCCCATC
Source organism: Stylophora pistillata (assembly GCF_964205215.1). NCBI lineage: Eukaryota > Metazoa > Cnidaria > Anthozoa > Scleractinia > Pocilloporidae > Stylophora > Stylophora pistillata. The sequence goes on along the minus strand of NC_142528.1, from coordinate 16,114,890 downwards.
ACTCCCAAGGTCTCATTAATAATTCTTCTTACTGTCTGTATAGCAATTTGTTTGACATTAGTTCAGATAATTTGTTATTAGATCAACTACCGTAAAAGCGTGGAGATAAGCCACACCCGCTTATAAAAAATGTTTTTTTGATAGAAATCAAAAGAAATCCAAAGTTGAGTCTTAAAAAGTTTTCTTCATTCACTGTTCATTGAACGTAAACTCAATATCAATATTGCAACGGAAAATACTTCAAAGTCTTACCCACAATTTTAGCACTTTAATATAATAACAAACATCGTTTCTACCAACTTTGACATATGATTGGTCTTTTAATTTTCTGGTATAATTTTGTTGACAGGAGTTTCTTCATTCAACACAGTTTTTCTATAGAATTTTGCATTACAACAAGAACATGAGTGGAACATCCAAAGCTTAGTAACCAGGCATTAGATCCAACGCATCAACAGAAATTGGCATCGACGTTCGCGACACCTTTTTCAAATGTTCCCACAGATAAGCCGCACACCCCTTTTTTTGGAAAAAAGTGCAGCTTATATGCAGGCTTTTACTCCTTATTGAAATTTTCCATATTCTCATCACTGGACTATTTGATATTGTATCAATATTATAAGGGGAAAATGTGTCTTGATCAATTGTGGGGATGAAAGGGTTAACTTGAGGATACCTATACTGATGTAACTGATTGTCTAATAATATATTACTCTGTACATGTACTCAGAATTTTTGTGAAAAAATTTGTTACAATGTCCATTAGATTTTTCAAAATTTCTGAATTTCCAGTAGCAGAAAAATCAGAAGTCACCAATGGAGAGAAGAGTACAAGCACATCAGGTATTAAAACTACATGCACATTAGCAATTAGCTTTTAGATATCAAATTATCAATTATACTTACTAAGTGACTTTTTATCCTGCAATGTGTTTCTAGCTCTGATGAGAATGTTCTTTTGATCTGAATAGCAAAGAAGTGTGTTCATCCATTTTAAGTCAGTCTCCTTGGAAGAGAGATAACAAGAAATCCTACACTCATTGATTTATAACTTATGAAATGTCTCTCTCCAAATTTTATTTTGCAGAAACAGACCCACATGGTACAATATCTGCCATGAAAAATCCAGATGAAAAAAGAATACTTCCTCCTGAAAAGGAAAACTCCAATGGATCATCTCCTATTGGAAGTGTTCATATCACTGAGAAAAAGGTAGAATTGAATAGTTGTGATGGAGATAAAAGCCCCGAAGCATTCATCCAATCTCAAGTTGTAGAAACAACCACAGAAGGAACATCTTCCACAAGCAACTCTAGAGACAATGGAATGGTTCCAACTGAAACTGGAAACTTAAAGACAGAACTAACAGTTAGTGAAGATTCTGCTGAGTCCTGTCCTGTAGACAGTACAGGTGAATCTGTGTCTTGTGATGACAAAGGCATTGTTCCAGAGGAAGAGGAAAGTACCAGAAGAGGGTCTTATGAGTGCAACCTTGCATCAGGTTTTCTCTCTACAGATCCTGGGGAATCTGAGTCCACCGGAGAGGATTTCATCAAAAGGACATTGGGGCAATTATTTCGAGCAGTGGCTTCAGGGGAGGGTAGAGCCATTCTACTTGGCACCTCAACAGAAAGTGAAGAAGAAGAAGAAGACGAAGAAGAAGGAAGTCAGTGGCCATACAGAAAGGCAGGCTATTCTGTAGTGATCAATAAAGGCAAACTCTGTGCAAGTAGCTCTGAAGAGAGAGCTGAGGTCATAATGAAGAGTGGAACAGAGTTTTTCATATTAATTGGAAATGATAATGATCGTGGTAAGTAAACAATTGGAAAACTTTTTTACATAATCCACCATGGGCACCTCCTCTAGAAGGTCCCCTGTCAAATGGGAGCCTCCTAGCATTCCCTGATTTTCATGGATGAGTACCTTTATGTAACAAAAGATGTGAATATTAATTTTGTTTATCACCCTCACTCAGCCTGGCAATAATTATTGATTCTGAGTGCATTGTTACAGCTCAAGAAACCAATTTCTCCTTTTTCAAGGTGCATCTAACAATTTCTATATCCATGTATTATAGGATGTGTATTTGTCGTCAGTTTGTTAACACATTAAGTTAAGAGGTAAAATAACCACCCTTAACAACTGTGCTTCTGTAGAAATCTCAAGATCATCTTTGTGTAATAAATATATACACTAGGTGTAGTGTTGTGCATCAACAGAAAAAAAAAAAATCACACCAGGTCACATTTTAAGGAGAAATTGATTCATTTAGTTTTGGCTGGCATCATGTCAAAAAGTATTCTTAGGCAGTTTCATATAATTATTTTCAAACCCTAATTTAAGATTAAAAAATTTGCGAAGCTTAATATGATTTTTCAATTTTTCTTTCTTAACTTCAGCTGCTGAGGTGGACATCACATTCGGTGGAGTATACCTTGGTGTTTGGTTGGTGGAGGCAAAGCGGTCAATAAACAGACCTCTGTTTGTTCAAGGCTCTTCTTGGACAGCAGGCCGTTTAAGATTCTTCAGTAATTCTGATAAGAGGAAACCACAGCCTCGTGCTGATATCTATGGTGAGAAAGCAATGCTAAATGGTTTGATTGAGCTGACATTCAAGCCAGAAGCTGATACCGTGAAATTGTTTGTGCACCATGTGCGAGAACAAGGAAGTTATCGTCTTATTCCTGTAACAGTGACTGATCCCATGACAGCAACTGTTGCTGACTTAAAACAAGACATCAAAGGAAGATGGAGATCCAATATCTCCTGCCTCTTGAAAGGAAGCCAGGTTTTACAAGAAGAAGAAATGATCAGGTGCAGTCTTTTATCTTAGGAAGTATTTGCCCAGAGATCAACCCTTTAAATCCCATGAGTGACCAAATCAGAATTTCTCCTTACAACATCAATACAATATTAAGCAGACAAGTGATAAGAATAAAGAAAAAAGTATTAATCAGGGGATTTTTAGTTGATTAAATACCAAATTCTCCAAATTAGGAATTGTAAGGCAGACAGTAAAGAGAACTATGAAATGAAATGACATCTGGGAGTGAAATGGTTAATCTTGCATACAAGTCATGTCTTTAAATTAATAATTATTATTGACATGGTGTCCCTTGGACCTGTTTAAGTTTATCTTGGCCAAGATTTTAACCGGTTTATCCTAGTGAAACACATGCCCCTAAGGAAAGTTATTTCTGATATCTCTTATTATACATGACTGTTCCACATCATGCTGTGTTGTTTCCCAAAGCATTGTTTTATAGCCATTGGCAGGAAACTTACAGGTTATAAATTATTACAATCACAATTATAATATTACTAAAACTTAGCTTGGTTTGTTTCTGAAGCTCCTATGACTTGGGTGAAAATGAAGTGATTGAGGTTGTCAATGCCACAGAGGAACTGACTATTGAAGCATTTGGTGAAGACCCCATCACTCTGACGGTGGATCCCAATGATATTTCTGTGGAAGCTGTTAAAGAGTTCATTACAGAACAATTCAAAATACCAGCAGACCAACAGCTTCTTAATTTCAAAGAACGGGATGATGTTGTGGACTCCAAGTCATTCACCCATATGCTCTTGACATCAAGGAAGACACCAGTACTGGTTGTCAGAAGAGAAGAACCTGTAGATGCAAATGCAAGTCAAAATAGGAGCATTAATATTGGGTAAATCACAGTTTTTGTCATATTAATCAACGATTGAGACATTCCATGGGCCACCTCTCTGCAACAGCAGTTGCTGGCAAAATGCCTCCAAATACTAAAATAAGCCCTTTGTGATAATGGTTGATTACCTACCTGACAATAGGTGTTTTTGTCTTATGTAATTCTTTTTTGACATACAAGCATTGTCAAAGTTGTTAGAACATAAGATATCTTACCTTCATAATTCACTTTTCTTGCAATACGTGCAAAAACCCACCAAACCAGCAAAACCAAGGCAAATTTAAATGACAAGGCAATAACATTTAGTCTTTGTGTGATCATTAGTTGTTGTTTGGTTGTATTTTAACTATCCTGATTGTAAAAATTGTTTGTCTGTTTGCTGATTGAATTGCTCCATATGTTCCTTGCTGCTTACACCCAAAAAGAGCCGAAGATGCCAGAGGATTGGACACCAGTGCAACATCTTGTGCAGGTAGTCATTAACAGTTAACAATTATTCCCCAAAGTAGAGGTAAATGGTAGTAGATATTTATCAAAAAGCAAAGACCAGAGGCAAATATCCTCCACTTTTATTGAAACTGAGGCCAATTCCATGTTGTGGCATATATACAAATTATTGTTTTTTTTGATAATGTTGTGGGTGCACTTAAAAGTTTTTGTTTTGAGAGCACTTGTTCAGTCCTTGCTCAAAAATATTAATTTTACAGCAGAAACTTCTCAGGTAAAGCCTGGGAACTTAAATTTAAGATGAGAGAATTTGTATTAGCAGACATTTAAATATGAAAGCAAGAAGAAACAATAAATTATGATATGCAAAGTGTAGGTCACTAGAAACACAAGTGCCATTATCACTGAAGAAAAGTTAACTCCAAGCAAAGTGGAGTTGACTTAATCTGACTCTTAAGAATGACATTTGAAACTTTCAGATGTCCTCCTGTCTGTAACCTCTATTAGTGGTCCTTCTGCTTAATTATCATTAAATATCATTTATTAAATCTCAGTCGGGTGGTGTATTAACTCAGCCATTCAGACAAGTGATTTGAGTCAAAGAAAGTGTTCTCTGTCTATGCCTACTTCTCTTTATAAGTTGGTTACCTACTCAATGTCTCTGATACCCAGCATACTCTTTTCAATACATATATCTTATTAACCGAGTGAGAGGGCCGTACTGGGAGAATATTGGCCCGAGATCTTGACAGTACGGACCAAATGCAGCGAGGTCCGTACAAAAAAGACCGAGGGCCGGCATTCTTCCAGTACGGTCCCAAGCAAGCTTGATTGATAAGAGATTTATTATACGACTGAAGTTCAAAGGGATACAAGTGCGGTATCATTCGGGACCATGCGGGACAGTGCCCGGTCCAATACTTAGAGAATATTGACCAGCAAAAGAGCATTTTGATTGGTTGATTTTAGCTATTGGCCCTCTGACTGCCTGAGTCGTGTAATAAAGTTGTTAATTTACCCTCCTTATTTCATTCACATTATCATAATTAGATCAAGGAAGCCAAGCTGAAGACAGCTGTAAAGCAAATGAGGGACCTAATGACTCAGGAGACAATGACCAGGTAGCTGCTATGTGTGATTGTGTGTATTGAGTCAACTCTTACAATTTATCAAAAGACCCTGGGATTGTATTGATTGATATCAGTATCTTCCCTTGACAGAGTTATTACATTATCGTCTCAAGTTTACAAAACATATTAGCTAATATGGGTTTTTATCATGCATGGAAAGAAAGAGTCATCTTAAACAGTGATATATACTTTTCATATATTTACACAGGATGGTGTTGCTATGCTTTATGGAGATAAAGAAAGTGTATACAACCAATTTCAAGAAGATACAATGGACCGAAAATTTTCAAAGAAGAGGGCTGTCACACTTTATATTCAGCTTAAGGCTAAGAGGTAATTTGCAACTAGAGGACTTTTAATTCTGATATGTTTATATGTGGACTGTACAGCTTTTCAAATGATTCCAGGACTGCAAATGATAAAAATGGAGAAAAGCATATTTAAAAATCTAGGATATGGTGTTCAATTTGTTTTTGAGGATCTGCAAACAGTTATAATTCATTGCAAATCCGAAGTTAAACCATAAATTAATGAAATGATAGAAAGATCAAAGGTTTAAGATGAATTGATAAATGAAAAAAAGTTATTTAAGGAATACATAAACAATTATGTAAAATGAAAGATAGCTAAGATTATAAGTAAGACTGATTCTTCTTTTTTATTAATTACAGTAAGAATGCTGCAACTGCTGAAGCCTCAGGGAAGCCCAAGCCCAAGCCCAGGCCCAAGCCCTTTGAGCAATCAGGGGCCAGGCCATCAAGACCAAAAGGATGCACGTCTTCTCTTTACCCACCTGAAACACCCGACTGAAATTATACTATGCTGCTGTACTTTCATGTAACCCTTTCCTTCTGGAATTAATTGGCATTTAGCTCCCCATCATATCAATGCATAATTCAGCAAACAAACAAGTAGTGAGAATAATTATATTTAAGCAGTAGAACACATTTTTCTGCACTCTATAACATAATAAAGCCATGTACGATATTGGGAGAACTCAAGGAAAGTTTATAAAGGATAAGCTGAAGGCAAGTGAGTTATAAGCCTTCTGAACTGACTGATCAGACCATGTGTACTATGTCCATTTTGGTATAAACCTCTATAGAACTGCAGATTCTTTTAACCTTTTCAATCCCATCAGTGGCCAAGACAGAATTTCTCCTAAAAATATCAATATTACAATATCAAGCAGACATGAGATGAGATTAAAGAAAATTTTCAATTAGGATTGTTAGTTGATTAAATACCAAATTCTCAGAACCAGCATCATCAGAAATGTATGGTGGACAGTAAGAAGAATTTCTAATCAGATCTTGAGTGAAAGGGTTAATTACTTTACAAGGAAATTTACGGGAGTTCAAGTGAGAAGTGTCAAACAAGTTGGGAGTTAAAGTGTGAAGTGCTCTTATTTGAAACAATGTGACCACTAGTATGATAATTGTTAGGAATGGAATGCTGTAAATCAAAAGATTTAATTTTAAACATATGGTGATATAATCATTTATTACACGACTCGGGCAGTCAGAGGGCCAATAACTAAAATCAACCAATCAAAATGCTCTATTTGCTGTCCAATATTCTCTAAGTATTGGACTGGACACCGTCCCGAATGATACCGCACTTGTGTCCCTTTGAACTTCAGTCGTATAATAAATCTCTTATTAGCCAAGCTTGCTCGGGACCGTAATGGAAGAATATCGGCCCTCAGTCTTTTTTGTACAGACCTCGCTGCGCTCGGTCTGCACTGTCAAGACCTCGGGCCGATATTCTCCCAGTACGGCCCTCGCGCTTGGTTAATAAGATATATGTATTAAACTTGATTTCATAATTTCTAAGAACTTCAGTTGGCTGAGAGATAAAACACTCACAACTTAATTGTGTTAGTCTTTGACATCCTAACATCAGTATGCATATTCTCCATACTGTTCTCTATACATTTCCTAAGATGCTGACAAGGAGAATTTGTGTAACAAACAGGAGCTTCTTTAGTTGGTGATCATTTCCTTCATTCTTGTGACCTTAATGTGTGATTCAGGGGTGATATTGAAAAAGGGGAATTAGATGCCAGTCACCCGTAACGGTTTAAGGGTTAATGCAGGGTGCCCTAGTTTATATAATAATAATTAAAAAGGTAGTTTAGGGAGTTCGCAGTTTTCCTACGCCCCAAAAGGATTAAAATATCACACCTTGGTTTGTCGCGAGACCGCTTAAAAATTCACACTCTCTACCACAAAAACGTTGTAGCATAGTCCCCCTCCCCCTACCCCTCAGTCTTCGCTGACGGGAGGGTTCTCTGTCGGTCAGCGGTGGACCATCGGTCCTGAAAGGGAAAGTCTACCATTCGGATACTCGTAAAGGACTCGGACTTTTTCTCTTTCTTACTCCTTCAGATTGTAACTTACAATAAAGTACAGAGTTATGGGAGGGAAAGCTATGTCCTTGACAACCATCGTTATCAATTAAAGTGCCCATAATGTCAAAAAATGTTTTTCGCTCATCTAATTCTACATTTCACCAAATGAACTCCTGCAAAAAAAATTTTCGATTTGGATAAAACGAAATTTTTTTATAATTTTTTAGACATTCAAACTTGCCGCCATTTTGGTCCACCATTCGCACCAGTCTTCCTCGGTTTAAAGTGAGTCGTGACGTAGGTTCAGGAACACGTGATTTTGGGTTGTGACTTATCTGACTTGAAAACAAGTGGGAATTTGCTTCAGAGTGGTCACAATATCGTCAGCTCACAATATCGTAAACGACCCGCACTCGACCAGTGTATATGCAATTAAGGTCAAGTGAGGTTCCTGAACCTACGTCAGACATCAGTCACGTGGTCATTTTGAGCACGTTATTCTTGTGATCAGCGGCAGGGGTCGACCGCAAGAAAATAGAATTTTGAACTTTGTAAAAATTCGTAAAAAAATCGCGTCTTATCCAAATCGAAAAAATTTTTCACCGAAGTTCATTTGGTGAAATGTAGAATTAGATGAGCGAAAAACGTTTTTTGACATTATGGGCACTTTAAGACCGAACGCACATGCCCCAGAAAACAGACCAGATGGTGACCGTAGCTACACTTTTTGCTATTCCAAACCCCTTAAGGTGTGACTCCAAATTGCCAAACTGCGAGAGTAAGTTTCTAGTTCGTCATCGTACTCCTTTCTTGTGGCGAAAATACAGATCCGTGTCATCGGTCATGGACTATGCTGTCTTGCTGACTCTGCAGTCGTGTGGTGCCATGCAGCCAGCTATTCTCGGCTTAAAGTGTTTCACATCAGCTTTGTTTTACATATATTTTCCTGCGCAACATCTCAACTTTTACTTGACTCTCAGAAACCTTATTTATTAGCGGGTTATGAATCTACATACTTCTCAGAACGAAACGATCAAAGGCATGCATTTAATCATTTCCTTTTTGATAGGCCATTTGTGAGTGTACATTTTATCTACATTTATGAAGACACAAATCAGAACGGTGCAAATCGAATTCTCCTTTCCTTGAACAAGTAGGAGTCTACTGGTTAAAAGAATGTGTTCAGTGCACTTAATGGGTCATAGTTTGCCATTTGTGCCATTTATATTTAAAAACTAAAGAGTTCTTTACCCTTCGCTAGGAGTTTTCATGGAAAAACCAATGCCGAGTTCTAATGGGCTACGTAAGTTACAGTGAAAATTTACAAGTTAGTTCAGTGCTATAAACAGCGAGCGCAGTCGCCTTTTAGCTACTTCTTCGTGACAATAAAATAGCCCACTTGAAAAATTCTCACCTTTCAGTTTTGCCGAATGATTTCACTGTTCGCTTGGCATTTGGTTCACACAGATTCAAAATGAATTTAGTCCAGCGATCTACTCGCCCACATATAGCAGAAAAAAAATTATCTGAACTCACAAGTCCTTTCCATTCGTCTTTGGTTAATGTTAAAGTTTGTATACTCAAGTCGTGCTCTCGAGAAGTCTATTTAATAGTCACATTTTGTGAAAGTTAAGTAGTAGTGTGCGGTAAGAAGAGCGCAGGTGCAAAATGAGCTTTGAATTGAACTCTTAGATGAATAAAGTCGAAAAGTTTTCAGTCCAAGCTCACACTTCAGACGTGCCACTGGCTTGTAGATTAAGCCTTGCGTCTGACCGGGCGGAGCCTCGATCCCTTCCGTCCCTAGATTCTGCATCGGCTGGCTCAACGAATCTCAATTTCTGCTTCTGGGGTCTCGATTCACTGTCCCCGCTAGCTACGCTTGCGTTGTCGTCATCCGAGTCGAGATCGTCTTCCGACTGATCGTCCTCGTCGTCATCCGAAGATTTACCCGATTGGTCGTCCTCGTTCTGCGAGGCTTCCTCTTCTAGTCTCTTTTCTTCGCGGTAGTAAATAAGCTTCCTCAAAAGCTCGCTTTCATCGTGCTTTGCCATTAAATCATCAAGAACGGGAATGCTATCACAAATGTCGTTCTCCGTAAAGTCTTCGTCTGTTTCCAAAACCAGCATCATCACAATTTGTTTCTTCTTGTTTGTATTTTCGGGTTCAAACCAGTTGGTTTGCCTAATGTCCTCCATGCAGATGTTTCTCAAAGCGTACTGAACATTCTCTGAGATTTCCTCGATGCTGTCCAAGTTCAGCTCAAACTGGTTCTTTGGCTCTTTGTAGTTGGGTTTAATTGCAGGGCCAACCTGTTTACCAACGGTACGCTTGAAGGTATGCAACATGAAGTCGAGAATTTCATGTTCGTTGGACTGTATGGACGAATCGTTGGACACTTCGCTCAGTGCGTCATTCAAGATGCCAATGAACACGTTCATGAGAACAAATAACACTATAACCACGTACGAGAAAAAGAACATGGGACCAAGAATTCGGCTTGAGCTGGTCAAGGAATCAAAGTCAAAACTTCCAAGGGTCAAGGACATCATGCTTCCCAAAGTTCTTGGGAATGACGCATAGTCCTCATTATTGATTCCAAACACCACAAACGCAAACTGCGCGAAAGCCAGGAACAGAATAAAGAATAGCAACATAAACGACGACAGAGGTTTGCTAGCTAGTTTGATGGTTATCATAAGAGTGGAAACGCGCCGATTGAATTTCAGCAGACGGAGGAATTTTAATACAGAGAAAAACACTGCCATGGCTGTTGTAGCGGACACCCATTCATCCACAAACGCCACGTACTGGAAGCTAACAAACTTGTTTGGTTCGTCTTGCATACTGCGAAGACTGTATTTGGTGAGGGCTAAACGCGCGAAATACAGCCCCACTGCCGACAGGGAAAACCCCAGAACTAACAGCTCTGGATAGTTCCAAGGGTCTTTAAAATACTCTCGTCGCTCACTCCTGTATTTCTTGACCTGCTTGTAGAGGAAGTAAAGCAGAAACGCCATGTAGCCTAATTCGCAGGCCATTACAAACACCATTTCTGGTCCTACATAGCGGTAGAGTCGGATGGTTTGAATTCTAGGGCTCAAGTAGTATCCCCCAGATGGAAGAATCTCAGAGAGCAGGGTAATGACACAGAAGAAGTTCGTCTGAGCATTGTAAATCGCGAATTCTGCAAAGATTGCCCTGGTGTGTCGGTCTATCCAGTTCAAGGAGGAGAGTTTTTTAGCTATCTCTTCGGCTTCATCCCGCTTGGCTCCAAAGTCTGCCACGTAACCTGAAAGATAGTTTCATTGATAACATAACTTGCACTTCTGGCATTTATTTTATCTCTTCACAAAGGCCTATCCTTCACTACATTTCTCTTGTGCCCGCACTTTAAAAATTACCGAAATGTTTAGTGTGTTTTTTTTTTTCATTGTCAAATGTATGAAAATTTTCGTATTGTTTCCTTCAACCGGCAAAAGATGACACGGTAATGTGTCCTAAAGGTAATATATGCAAGTTGTGTTGCCGGGGTCTTTTTTACGGTCTATTCTTTACCATGAATTGTTGGCTGTTGTATCAAAAATTACTCTCTTGTTGCCACAGTTCTGATTTAAAACTCTGTTTCTCATTCTTTACTGTGAAACGGTGTTAACCATCGCTTATTAGATAATGTTGATTAAGGAGAGTCTTTGTAAACTTATTATCATGTAAAACTACACATTTTCAATGGAGAAAGACAAAGAGCAGATTTAAACCATTGCGTCTCTCTGACTTCCTGCTCTTTATGTAACTTCAATTTCATTTGTTTCTGCGGGGAACAGTAGTCCAATTAGGTGTATACAGCTGTTTGCAGAAAGTTTGTCGTAAAAACGACAAAGTGCACGCGACAATCTCGAAAGTCAATCTGGGTACCCGGTGATCAATGAATTTTACTAAGTATAACAAATAAATACGGAGAACATGGCATAAATACCGACATGTACGTGAAAACGAAAGGATCAAAACAAAAGAATACGCTTTTGTTGAGTTAACATCGCATTTGCCATTTATAAGGATCAACTCGTTCTTTTAGTCGTTTTTTCATTAAGTTAAAATTAAAATACAGTCTTGCGAACAAAGTAAATTCATCAAACCCTCTATGCTATTTCCTTACAGTGTTGTTTTTTCAGGCTCGATCTCCGCCGCTCTCTCGATTCCGGAGCGCGGGCGCCGGTTCCTGAACAGCGGCTAGTGATCGAGCCTATGTTTTCTCAGATTTCCCTGAAATCCTAAGGTCAAGAAACCATGAGCTGAAAACTACCCAAAATGCTCTTCGGCGTTATCGCGTGCACATCTGCTTTTACCGACGACCTTTCTGCAAACAGCTGTATGCGTTTTAGCCTTGCCATATCGACAGTAAATGACTCACCTCCTCCCAGGTAAGTAGCAAAGTGCCCCCAGTAAGGAGTTCCTTTTAGTTTCCACTGCGTCTGATAGGTCCATGGGGTCGGGTCCATTTCTTCAGTGCTTGTATTGGATGGCATTGGCACCCAGCCCTCCTCGTAATATTCTTTATCTTCATAATCCCAATCATAGGCCAAGTTACATTCATCGAACAGCGCGTTAAATGTCGGGAGTAATTTGCATTTGTCTGAAGCAAACATGCGAACTCGGTAAGAAAATGGAAAAGAAATGACACGAACAATGAATCAGAGAGTCAGCCAGTCGTCCGCTACTTCGTCCATTGGTCAGTTAGTCAATGAGTCAGTCAGTTCGTCACCTTGCCTATCAGTCAACTGGTCACTTAGTGAGCCAGTTGATCAGCTGGGCAATCAGCTAGCAGTCAATCAGTAAGTCATTTAGTCTGTCAGTCAGTGAGTCCATCAGTTCATCCAGCTGTCTCCGCCTGTCATTTAGTCAGTCAGTTATTTTGCAGGTCTTTCAGTCGGTCAGTCAGCGGTCAGTCGGTCGGTCGGTCGGTCGGTCGGTCGGTTGGTCGGTCGGTCGGTCGGTCGGTCGGTCGGTTGGTCGGTCAGTCGGTCGGTCGGTCGGTCGGTCGGTTGGTCGGTTGGTCGGTCGGTCGGTCGGTTGGTCGGTCAGTCGGTCGGAGGGTCAGTCAGTCAGTCAGTCGCTCAATCTGTTGGTCAGTTGCTTGGTCAGTCACTGGGTCTGGTGGTCGGTCATTAAGTCAGTCATTGAATCTGTTGGTTCGTCAGCCAGTCAGTCAGTCGATCTATCGTCAGTCCAACCCCTCAACCATTCTTGTAAGTCGATCTGTTCGCACTGCGTACAGAGCGCAGTTCATTCACTCGAGTGAGTGCGCAGTTTACTCCACTCGTTATACTGATGTTTAATTTGTCATTAATCTCTGGAAACTGAAAGTGACTTACTTTTCTGTATCCTGAGTTGGCGAAGTCTGGGCGTTCCTATAAGATACGCCGTGCTATGATCAGCGACAAACTTGCCCTCGTAGCTAAACAACACTGAGGACGAACCATCATCGTATTTGCTGCCAGTTGTTGTCGTCATCACAACCTTTTTATGTTTTGTTCTTTTTGTGTCACTGTTGGTAGCCTCTTCATTCGTAATGTCTTTTTCTTCAATGGCAATGGGGCCATACCAGAACCGTGGCGTAAGAGTAGGGATGAGCGTTTGCTGAGCCCATTCCCAGTAGGAGCGATAATCTGATATCTGGTGTGGAATGAGAGGATGTTAGAGACCAGAAATTATTTATCACCTGTGCGGGGAGGAGGAAAGGATTTTGAGGGTATCACGTGGTTTTCAGGGGGAACGGAGGGGGATCATAAAGGGGGGACTATGGAAAATTGACTGTCAATAAAGGGGGGAATGGTAAGAATATTACTGAGCCTCATGGGGGAGGGGGGGGCTTCCCCCTTGTGGTAAATAATAACCAGTCCTTTACTTCTTATGTTGACCTCCTGAACTGTTTAACTCTTTATATCCTAAAATGCATCTTCATGCATATTCTCCACACTATTCTCTCTACATTTCCCAAAGTGCTGACAAGGAGGATCTGGTTAATAATCAAGAGCTTCTTTAGGTGGTGGTCGCTTCCCTTATTCTGGTGAGCTTAGTGTTTAGCCCGGGGGTGATATTGTAATGTGAGATTAGCTGCTGGTAACTCTTAAGGTTCAAAGGTTTAAAGTTCAACCTCGGAAGTGCTAACTGGGGATCTATTGATTGCTACCCGTTTATCAATGTCTGTTTCAGTTGTGCCAATTACATGGTGGATGAGAGGGGTTCAGAGCCAAATGAATTACACAGTAGCCAAAGCAGAAGATCCACAGTATGTGTGGTCGAACAAGAAGATTCCTTGCGCATCCTTGTTCTTAACTAAGTTGTTTATTCAAAATACGACTGAAGATACAGTCTTAACCATGCTGCAAAACTGGATTTAAAATAGAAGGAGAACTTATATAACATATAGAGTTAACTCTTCTTTGAATAAAAAAAAAACATAAAAACTTCCATTATTACTGGTGCAATCCTAAACGTGTTTGCCTGTATTGAGCTTATGACAAGCCTGCACAGGATTAACGTTGATTCAATTCTGAACGTAATGAGGTGAGCAGTTTTCAATTCTGTTTGGATAGTAATCAAGTGTTGTTTTGCCTTACTTCGCCTCGTGATTGGTCTAGAAAACTTGCATCATTTTCTCAACCAATCAGATTCAAAATTAAGACAAATCGCGACTTGGTTACCCGCGTTTTCCTGCGCATGCATCAGGCAGTTCGCCCGTTTTTATTTTGAATTTTCATTGGCGGCTCTTGAAATTTTTCTTTAGTCTGATCGGCCATTGTGATAACTTCGGTTTCGGTTTTATGACACTTAATCTAAAAGACCTCTTACAGAACAGATGTAAAACTGTATGAGGAAACAAAAAAAGAAACATGACAACAAACCATCAAGTTGTTAACGTATAGCAACTCAAAACGAGTGAAAACTAGGCAAAAAAGTAAAAATAGTTTTTACCTCGTCAAATGCATCAAGCCCTGAGTATTTCCCTTCCTCAAACATGTCCCTCATAGCACTTGTCACTTGATAGCCCATCGGGTCTCGACTACCATAAGCCACAACAAGCAACACGCTCAGGAAAACGAAGTATTGAACAATCTCACGTATGATCACCTTCATGGCTTTTTGCTTGACCTTCAGTCGACGAGCGTACTCAAGTTTTTCTTCATTGGGTGGTTTATCGACGAAGCCAATCTTTCGCAGAGTTTTCTCCTCCTCGCTGTTCTGTGATTTGGTATGAATCGCTTCTTCGTCTGCGTTTAGTTCATTAGCTTCTTGTTCATTTTCTTCTTCTGCCTTGTTCGGATCTTTGATCACTACTGCAAAGAACATAGCAGCTGCGAACACCTGAAATGAATAAAAACAGAATGGGAGAAAGAGCACTTTTACTTTATTGCCAAAAACTTTCCGTTTACCACAAATCGATTGCTTTCTTTCTTTCATTGCTTCACGCGCTCTTTACTTTGCATAACTCAAAAGGACCGCCACTTCCGCGACCAAGTGCGATTCATTCAGTCAGAGCAATTTTAAATTTAGAGTCGAAAGTAATCCAGGAATGCTTCGGTTTTACTTTACCTCGCTCTGTGATTGGTCCGAGAAACTCGTGTCACTTTCTCAACCAATCAGATGTAAAACTTAAACCAATCATGACTTGGTCGCAAACGTTTTCCCGTGCTTTAGGAAGTTTGGTTGCTTTTATTTTGAGTTCTCATTGGCTCTCAAAGGTATTTTCATTTCTTCTGATTGGCGGTTTTGGTTTCACGATACCCAATCAGAAAATGCTAAATGTGTCAGCAATTTGCACTAGTTCATTGTTTATGTACTTTTAATTCGATTTTCCCTTTCAATTGTATTAGTCCTGGCTACATCATAGAGGCAAAATGAATGCTGTATTAAGCCGATTACACTTAGCATTACATAACTAATGATATACAGGGGAAAATTACGCACGTCTGATTGGCTGAAAACGAGTGCATCTTTCATGTAACACGAGTGTAAAGTTGCAACACGAGTGGAAATTACAACAAATAACGTACGGTCCAGCGGTCCAGAAGGAATAGCAGCTTACCTTAAGAGGCTGTGAAATGAGTACGTCTTGCCAAAACGAAATCATCATCGACGACAACCAGCCAGCGGATTTTTCTTTTCCAAATGTCAGCCCGTAAAACACAGTAAAAGTGGCTGAGACTGTACAAGAGATGAAAACCAAAACGTAGGAGATATAGACAAAAAAATGTGGAAGAGTCTTTTTCTTTTTCTTTTTGTTTTCCTTTTTCTTTTCGTCGTCCTCTTTTTCAGCGGCTTCCGGTTCTTTGCTGATTTGGTTTGTTTTCTCGCCGGATATTTCATATTTTGGGCTTTGGCCGTTCGGATCCTGGTCTTTGTCCAGGCCTTTCTTTGCTTCTGCTGGCCGCGCTTTTCGGAAAAATGTCACAATCAAGACATTGACCGGAAGTACGACCAAGCTGCTGGTAATCCCGATGGACAGTTGCTTTATGGAGAAACTAAAAGGCCCGATGTGAACAGATGTGCCACTTGAAGACTCGGTTCCCACTTGATAAAACATTGCGTTAGCAAGCATAGTGCAAAGTAAGATTGATAAGCAACAAGAGAGACGCTGTACTCGGGTGAAATTACTTTTCGCCGGGCGTGTGATGACGGAGAACCACAGATGGCCATCTGTTAAGTTCTTCCGAGCTTCAGTGGAGAAGAGCAGATTGAAGCTGGTTAGCTCTTCTTTACTGGCTGGGGTCAGTACGCGCTCAACGCATCCATCATCTTCCTCCACGGCTAGCCATCGATCGCAAATAAACCAAGTCTTGATATCACTTTGAACATCATGTACCATGATTCTGAGGAGGTACCAGGACGGATCGTTGCCAGTGTTGTCTTGCCAAATTCTCAAAGTCTTCAGCTTTCCCAAGCAACGAGGCACGCTCAACAAAAAGTAATCGACATTTCCGCGGCAAAACTTTCTTCGACCGGGCTCCGCGTCTTTCAAGCGACGAGGAGAGGTTTCGTCTAGACCACCAGTTAGCACCATACGAATCTCAGATGATGTTCCCGCATGACTGGAATATCCCGTGTATACTACCACCTCGTACATGTAGGTGTCTCGTGGGTCGTTGTCTGGTAGAGGAGCGACTCCAACCTGCGAAAATTAAAGAACGCACACGCACAAAAAAAAAACAATAATTAGCAGTGAGGTAAGGAAAATGGCCAATTGTTTTCCCTTTGGCCCACTGGCGCCTATTTGTCCTAGGCCATGTTTAATGAAGATACGTAAACGAGTTAAGGGTGCTCTACTTTCTACTTGTATACAGTTATCATAATGATTATAAACAAAATGAGCTGAACTTTCTGTATTTCTTTCTTTTCTTCACGAATCTATGAATTTACGTATTTCCCAACTTATCAAGAACGATAATTGTGAATAATATATTTACGCAGGACGAACGATGAAATAAAAGAAATCCGTGAGGAACAGGAAACGAAATTGAAACGAGAAGTTTAAAAAAAACACCGTTCTCAACCTTGACAATTACCACTAAACAAGTCTTTAACCCTTTGAACTCTGAGAGTGAATGAAGAAAATGACCACCAATATAAGAATTCTTAACAAATTCTCCCTGTTAGTATCTTAGAAAATGTATAGAGATCAGTATGGAGATAATGCATACTAATGTTAGGGTGTAAAGGGCAAGCTCAGCATGGCCTTAATATACAGTACTGTACTCTACGTTCTATCTTTCTTTTTAAAATCTCAGAACAAAATGTAGTAGTATTAAGCAATAGAACACTAAAAAACGTAAAGTGATTACAGCGTGGTACCTTTTCCAAGTCTTTTCTGTCCGCTCGTCTGGCCCATAAGACCAGAAGAAAATACAGACCGAAAATGCCACACACCACTGAGAATACCAAAGGGTTGTTGAACAGCTCTTCTAAAGACACTTTATCCCAGTCGATCTTGTTAGGTGGCACGAAAAAGTCACTCGCGAAGGACGTCAGATGATTGCAACGACAGTGACGTTCGGTTGGAGTCGTTTGCGGACCAGCCTGAGAGAGACAAAGTACTCACATGATGTCAAATAAACGTGGCACTTGTTATTCAAGAAAAATATCTAATTACAGCGTGAGGTCGATAAAAATCTCTTTTTGGACTCTACTCTCGCTACAATTTCTCTTATTGAGGTTAATGTAATGATTCATTTAATGTCGAAAACGTGGGAGGTGCTTGTGCAATCTTCCGAGCCAGAGGCTCATGTTAAAAAACGCTCGACAAACTAAGAAATACGAGAATTATCCATCTACAAGTATTAAGAGAAACTTGAGAACATCTGAATTTAAGAAAAAAATATGAATATATATATATATATATAGATTTGATATCTGAGAATCCATTCCTCACTTACAATCGACAGGCCACATAATATTTGAGAATCCATTCCTCACTTACAATCTACAGGCTACATACGATATTACATATCGTGAGCGGGGGACAGGGGGGGGGGGCTTATCTCAGGGGTGGGGCCTTCTTAAGGACGAGGGTATATTCTCAGTCATTTGTGAAAAAAAATATAGTACCAATTATTACCTTGCAACCGTGGTAATCCCATGTTTTATTTATAGTGTTGTAGTATTTGCAAGTACTTTCGAATATAGTGATGTTGAGCTTGTTTTCCGCAGGGAGCGTTTCATCGTCATTTTTTTTAACAGATCCATTGTAGTAAAAGCCGATAAACCATACACCGCTGGCCGTTTGGTTCAAATCATCGTTGTCTAAGAACATTTGATAACGCTGGGGATCAGAATGAGCATCAGTTGAATTTTCGCTCGTCCCAGTCTCCTCTGACTCGTTCCTAAACAAATCATTTGGTATAGCTTGACGAAAGTCGTAGTCAGTTGTTGATGGTTTGGAGCCTCTCTTGCAGAATACTACAGTCTGAGTGTTATTATGCTCAGGGACGCCCCACACATATATCGCACTCTTGTTGTTTGTCACGTTTAACTGCATCACAAGCATATCACTCATTTTAATGGTATGTGTCTCAAGCTTTGCCAAGCCATTTTTCGCCGGAATAAAAATGTCCATGTAAGAGGTGAGGTTAGAGATGTTCTTAGGATTTCCACTTTCATCTTTGAGTTCTAATTGAGTGACTCCACTGTCAACCTTCCCGGCTGATTTACCAAAGGGACTGCCACTAAAAGAGGACATCTGTAAAAGAATGCAAAGATTTTGGTTACCATTGTCTTTGTCGTTGTAATTTCATTGTAAATATCTCTGCCGTTGTTTTTTTCGTTGTCGAGTCGAGCGACCTGCGGGTTGCGATTCCCGCCATTTGGCTGCGTGTGGCCTGGCTCTTAAGGTTTTCCAAAATGGCGGCTACCATGGCAAAATTTTAAGCGAATTTTCAAACGGTTAGGTTAATTGGAATCATATATCGCCACTGTTGATAATCTTTTTTTGCACGATTGTTTTAGTAAACGAAAGAAATGGAACAGTTTCCTAAAATGAGTTCCTTTTTCCTGTGTTACTCGGTTGTTTAGGTTGTCATCCGATATCATCTTCGAAATATTTTGAATAAAACTTTAACACAGACCTGCATCTGAACTGGTTCAGACGAGTTCTTATCGACAGCGGTGCCAAGACCCTTGATTTTACTTCCACCAGCTTGAACCTCCTTCACGTTATTCATGCTTTCTTTCTTTGCCTTCAGACTGAGATCTGAGCTCTCCACTTTGAACTCTTCACCAGTAACTAAAGAGTTACCAGCAGTGGATAAAATCAGGCTAGTAACGTCAAGTGTCTTTTGCTTGGCCTTCTCGTCCTCGTCATTGCCCTGTGGTTAGGAAGTCCAATTTTCAGAATGTTTCATGAGCGCCCATTTTAGGAGAGACCACTTTATCATTGGGTGGTCATTATCAACGATGTTTAGCTTGAAAATTTTCCAGCGGTGATTATAATTATATTACTTTCATGTCACCATCTCGATTTTGATTGGTTAAAAAGTATGCAACCATGTCTTACCAACAGTGTTTCATTACATCATACCTACGGACAATAGGTTTGATAAAGAGTGAAAGTTTCTAAAGAAACTGTGGTGCTGCGTCGGTGGGGGTAACAAGGTAATTTAGTTATATCAACTAAGTTGAAATTGTAAATTGGCCACCGTAAAGAGTTAAAACTATAACGTTTGAGCGTTTGCCCTTCGTCAGAGCGAATGAATAAGGGCTAACGATCAAAACGTCAGATTTTTAACTCGTTACGGTGGCCAATTTACAATTTCCGCTTAGTTGATATAACCAAATAATGGTTTTGATATATGTGGAAGTGATCTACAGACAATGTTTTCAAAGTGTGCTTAGTTTGGGTTTGAAACTTGGTGTTGATAACTTTCGTTATCATCCACAGCCTAGTTCCATAATTGTCACCTAGCTGCTACAAATAATTTCAAATCATAAACAAATACTCCTCGAAATGTGTTCACCTCGTTACCAACAACCGCTTTTCCAGACGCTTTTCAAACTAATTTGGATAGATTTTGAATAACTTCTTTGGTTTATTCGGTCTAGTATAGCAGCCACACTATAGAGGCGTTTTGTTTGTTTGTTGTTTGTTTGTTAACGACTTCACCGGGTGTGACTAGACCCGGAAGGGTTAGTGCGAACGGAACACAAGGTCCATGCGAAGCACCACCCCTCCCCCCAATTCACCCCCATTAAACCCACCCATCCCACTCCAGGGGAGGAAATCCATCACACAGTAATCTCGTACGTGGGAAATTAACGTCTCCTGCCCCTAACCCTATAGGAGACGGGACCTCCATTTATTCGTCCCTATCCGAGAAGACTAGAATATCTAACCATTTCTTGATGTTATAGAAAGGTAGCAAATTCTTCTCAATTATTTTAAGACCCTGAGTGTTGGTCCGGCCGGGGCTCGAACCCTCGACCTCCCGCACAACAGTCCAGCGGTCTATCCATTGAGCTAACCGGGAGGCGGGAGGTGGTTTTCGATCGCTTTAAACAGTCCTAGACTGATAAAATCTGAAAACCTAGTAACTTGTCACCAACTAAGGGCTTAGGCTCGAAAAGGCAGCTTAGTAAATTTGTTTAGGACTGAAAAAGGAAGATGGTAGATTTTGAGCTCGGTGAAGAAATAAAGAGAGATGTTTTTTGGTCTTGTCACGAGCGTGGCAACTTCTTTCTTATTCTATTTACAAACATGACTCTATCGACATCACTAATAATATATGAACTTTGTAATGGCTTTGCTCAACATAGAGTCTCCGTGGCTCAGTGGCAGAGTATTGCAGCGCGGAAGTTGAGGTCTGAGGTTAGATTCCTCAAGGGAACTCAGAATTTTTCCCTCGTTCCACGCTCGTGATAAGACGAAAAACATATTTTTCGATTGTTTATGACTGTGCTTACCTTTTACAATTAACAACCAACAAAGTAGGATTAGTGAGCCTCTTTATCAATTTTATTGTGTAAGGAAGTAAACTAGAATCCCACTTCAAATTACCCTCAGCTTTGCGCACCTAAGAATAGGCCACACATATACTAACTTCTAACCGGGAATATTGGCCCGAGGTCGTGGTAGTGCGCACTGAGCACAGCGGCGAGATATGTGCAAAAACGACCGAAATAAATATATGTAATATTCTCTAGTGCGGCTCAAGCAAGTGAGGCTAGTCAGAAGTTTATTATATGGCACGGGAACCAAACGTGTTTATTTTGAATTTAAAAGCTTTCACGAACAAAAAGACACGGCTAATGACTGTTTTCGGGGAAACGGTCCGTGTGGCAAGTTCCTTGCTAAGTAAGAACTAATCAGAACGCTCGGATTTACCTCAGGACCACCTTGATAAAAGCATATAACATCAACAGGATACCATGCACGCACATTCTGTTTAATAAGAAACCTGGGATTGATACCATCGATTTAATTTCTTTCTTCGGCTTTAAAGTTGGAGAACAGCTTGTAATAAATGATTTGCGAGCTTTGTGTGCGTGAGCTGTAAGGCCGATTTGATTAATGAATGAGCGGTGAGTGTCTTTAGGAATAATATTTACCTTTTCTTCGGTAGAATCCTCGGAAGATTTTTGTTCATCATCATCATCATCAAGAATTAATACAGCACTAATGCTGGTCACAAGAGACTTCGCTAAGGTTTCCCGTTTCTTGGAACTCATTGGAGTGTGGAGGACACCGGCACATTTTGACATTGTTTCAGCCATTTTACCCTACAAATTTGCATCAAATTTCAGTTGGTATTCACAACAATTTCCAGTGACAAAATAGCTGATACTTGATAAAGTGAAGTTACCCTGGAAGCTTTTATTGCCAGACAACTGTTCATATTTCAGACAATCTGTGCTCAAGCCTTCCTCCCTGAATTTTTTTTATCAATATTCTTGGTTGTCCCGAATTGAAATCTTTGGCTGCTGTTTGTAAGTGGTCAACTGTGGCTATTCTGTCCAGTATCGTTAGATCCGAAAAGAAGTTACTAATTCATAATTAATATTTTTGTAGGTTTTCACGATTGCCACGATTTTACAACTAGTGCTGCCACGGTAGGGAACTCGTTTTAGCTACCCGAATGTAAAGACCACTCTTTCGTACCCCTTTCTCCCAAAAAGGTTGTAGTTCATATCATTTTGATCACTTTGATGACGAATATCGTTGTCGATAAGAGTACAGACCATGCTAAACCACTGTCGATTTGTTTTTTATCACAATATCGGCATCAAATAAAACGATACTTTTAGTGAGTGACTATTACGTGACACGTTGACGCGAGCAACGTTGTCTGTACTCTTATTGACAACGGCAAACTGACTAATCAGATTGCGACATTTCTGCCAATTGTGGTAAAAACACTGTTACCCCTCCTGTGTTGCGGGTCAACACCCCCCCAGGTCGGCGGTACCCACTTATAATTTAGCGGTCAAACATCAAGCATGTACATGCGTCAACCATGGCCACTTTTGGTGAGCCATGCGTCAGTTTCCTGCAAAAAATTTCAGTGGATAACATAGGAAACAACTTTTGACACACAAAATACGCGTAAAAAATGGAAACGTGAATAGAAATTGTAAAAGGAAAAAAAGCAGTGTAAAGGAAAACTCGGCCATTTTCGAAAAAACACGGGTTTCCTATTGATTCACTATTCCATTTTGAGCTTTACCAAAAACTTTGTACGGTTCTAAACCAATGTGATTAACTGACTTATGTGGTTGTTTGTTACTCCCGTGAGACAAATTCGTCATGACTGCCTGAAAGCATGCTCTTAGCTATTACAACGTTTGCATATGCGCAGACGCTTGACCGCTGCGTGCTCATTAATGCTCTTGGGCGGAGAGAGGTATTGCGAGGGCAACATACACCATAGGTACCAGTCGACGCTAGAAGACGGACCGCTCGACCTGGGTCGAGTAAGCTAACAGTTAATTACCGCGTCTCTCGCTTCACATCAAAACGAAAAAGGGTAAAAATAAATTATGATTATCAAGAGCGTAACGATAGTCGTTGCACTAGGAGTTGACGTTAGTTTGTTTGATTTGTGTAAGTTGTTTGCTGTCGTGTTCCTCTTCACTACCTTTGCATCAGATGAGAGCGTTGTCTTTGGTCCAGAGTTGATCGCTTCTAAAGCGCCTGTTATCTTTAAGGCATCTTCAGGGTTTGAGGGAGGAGGTATCTTGGTAAGTATTCCAACAAGCATTTCTTTCCTCTGTAGAAGAGAATGATAATAATAATAATAATAATAATAATAATAATAATAGAAATAATTGTAATAATAGTAACTGTAATAGTAATAACAATTATAATAATAATTATAACACAATGTTTGGGAGAGTGTTACGTTTCATCAAATTATAAGGAAATTTAAGTACGATTGTTTGTCACCATTTGTTCATTACGATATGAAGCTCGCCCGAACTTTTAGAGGATAAAAGATGCGCAACAGCTCTATCTAACCTTTTCAAGTGCTTCACGTCTCTTCACAACCATCATATACATCAACTGTTATCTAACATTTCAGTTCAACGTTGTACCATAAAAGTAATTTCCCTCTACTCCGGTTAATTGTAAACACCTCATTATCAGCTTACACAATGATAATATGAAACGTGCTGGCACGATTTAATTTTATTGGAAGAATTTACAAGAAGCTGTGTAATAACATGCGTCAAGGGCTTTCCGTAGTTGTTAATGTGTGAGAAACCTAAGTTTAGCGTAGAGGCACAGCCCCTGAGAAGTCGACTAAAATGACCGAATCACACGAGCGTACCGCTGTAAAATCCGTTATCAAATCTGAACAGAACCTAGTAAGTCTTCCTTCCGACAGCAACTCGGTTTCTATTGCATGACACAACGCATATCCCTTCCGCTGGTTGGTCTATAGCAAGTTAACCCCACCCACCGAGGAGTTCTTTTGATGTTTCATTCATAGATACCTGAATTTATTTATACACAGTAGAATCCTCCAGCACGATCTAAGAGTAATAAATATCTCATTGTCTAGCTAAGCTAACTAATAGTTTATGAGAATAAGAAACTATCATATCATTAAAGCTGCTTTCTATGATGCCGTGTCTCATTCAAATCTGTACTGACGCACTTAACTTTAAGATTAAAGAAATTGTTGATAGGAGTTCATAGGAAAGGCTATTCCACAACATAGCACCGACATAAGATAAATATATGTTGCAGGGCTGTGGGGCATCCGAGTTATTCTCAGAATTCCTCACTCGGTACAAAGTAATATCATTTTGGGATTCAAATGGAGGATGTAGATATTCAGGGGTCAATCCATGTAAATTTTTGGGCATCATTTATATTCTTTCGTGGAGAAAGGCTCTGTGAGAGTGGGGTGCCGGGTCAATCTCTCAACTCAATGAGCCAGCCACAGCTGGAATACGGTCATCTCTACCTCAAGTGCGGCGCATTCAGTTACCAATTCTCCTAAATGTAGTACTCTATTCTTGAAATATTTTGGCTTAATGGAGTTTTTGGAAAAAAAATAGTTGGTGACTACCGTGTTTTTTCTGTTCCAAGAGACTCCTTACAGGACATTTCAGAAAGAAAAGGCAAATTGAACTCGTTGGAAAAGATACGGGGTACATCTGGATTGCATGAAGCAAACTTTACCTCTTTCTGTTCCTTTTGCTCCTCTTCACTCGGTTTCACTTCTTCATTCTGCGCAGAATCTCGTTGGGCTGATTGAGCTGACATAGCAGAAGCGACTCCACCAATCGCATTCAACGCTGCATCTGGATCCCCAGAACTTATAAGTACATCGATATTAGCTGTTGCTTCATCCAACTTGGCGGAAATTTCTGCTGCGTTTCCTGCGGGCATTTTTACCTGGAAAATAAACCAAAACACGGCTGTTAGTTGGAATTCTCTCCGTTTATGAATAAAAGAGGACTGTTGACAAACGTCGCTGTTAAACACAAGTACGGTTTACCGAGCTCATTTATGATTTTTAAACTAGTACCTGTTTTCAAGTAAAAATGCTTACCTTAAAGATTAGGGATTTCTACCAATATTTCCCCATCAACCTACAGTAGAAGTATTGGCTTTTACAGAAAACCCTTCCCCTTTCCAACGACGAATTTTTTTACAAGGAACCACTTTCAAACAACTTCTAAAGCTATCGGCATCCCTTCCTTGATTCAACTCCCGAAAGAGAAGAAGAGGGGGGCACCTATTTTGGAGGAAGTGGAACTGAATCCATTGGGGCACTCACTAAGTTTATTCCCAAATCGTATTCAGATGTGTTCGCCTTCTCTATTTTTTTGTGATTATATAAATTCTGAGCTGATAAAACAACACAAACTGTGTTTTGATATGAAACACAAGTACTCAGGTTTTAATTGCGGCATAAAACGTTCTCTGAGATCCTGACGAGTTAAAAACCTGAGGAAAGGACCTTGTGATCCCTAATTACGCACTTAACTGATTCGGCGCAAGGAATCACTTTTCAATGAGAAGGGGTAGGGAGGGGAGGGTGAGCTCATTTAAAGTCGCAGCACATTATCCTTATGAAACTAGACAAAATGACTCGAAAGACATTTTCTATGGAGCATGGCCTATGCTGAGAACTCAGTCCCTTAGAGTGATTTCCCTCTTGCCTTTACCTCTTTCAAGCGAAGAATTCCTTTATAGGACGATAAAACCCAGAGCCTGGAATCACTCGGGGGGTGGCGGAGGGGGGGGGGGGCAGCAGCGGGCTATTACCTGCACTCTTACGATGAATTTTGTATCAGCATCGTCTTCGTCTTTGATTGTAATGATGACGTCAATGTAGTTTTCGTATTGAGCTAAGCCGACTGGTAAAGTTTTAGACGACAGAGAGTAAGTCTGATCCATCGAAAGTGGCTCGGCGGGTGATATAGGAAGTTCTGCTTGACCAGTCTCGACACTGGCTGTTACACTGTAGATCAGTTTAGTATCGTCAGACCATCCGGAACAAGTGATTCTGAAGTCGGGTTGTAAGGCGAAACCCTGCTTTGGAAAGACATCACACCGACCATTTTGTGGCGGCATATTAACCTCTTTTTCATATTCTGCAAATCCGAACACTTGTTTTTTGGTTGATATAACCCAGCTTTCCAAGCGGAATTTATAAGTTTTTCCCCCTTTAAGCTTGTCAGGCTTTACGGCAAGGGTTTTGCCGTCGAGAGGGGTGGCCACCATAGCGGCTGGATTTGAAACATCAACATAGTCATCACCATTTTTTACAGATATTATCCACAGATATGCGACAGCAGTCTGATCACCGCATAAATCGCAATCAGCGTTTCCAATTAAATTCAGGTTTACCGATGGGTTTATCTTCCTGCCACAGTTTGGAGCTTGCTTGGAACAGCTAAAAAAAGATCAAACAAAACAACTTGTAAGGCGTCTGTGAAGTTAGTGGATTATCACATCTAATACACAAAACAAAAATTTATTGAATAGAAATAAACTATGATGGGTGAACATGGAGAATTGAGCAACAGCGTACCCACCCCTCCCCTAACCTCACCTCGTCCCCAACTTGTTATCAGTTAGCTGTTGTTTAGACGCAGATCTAAAATGTTTGTATCTGTTTCACTTACGTAATCGCCACTTCAGGAGGGTCTCCAGCAGTCATTTGCAGAGTAATGCAAGCAGTACTTTTCCTGGTATCTTTGCCGACTTGAACACACACTTCGTAGTCCGTGAAGGCTGCCATCCTGAGCGTGTTAAATGTAATACTTGGCTCAGATGTATTCAGTCTTCCCTTTGGATATCCAAAGCAGCCATCTTCATCAAGTTCGGTCGACGTACTGTTGGTATCGTTACCCGAATCAGATATTGGAATTGGAATTAAGGGGTAGGCGTCAAGCTGGGTGCAGTTTTCCAGCAGGCCAGGATCGTAGCTTCCTTTCTTAGCGCAGAACCAACAGAATTGGAAGTCACTTGGACTATTCGACACTTCGTCTGGATCACTGGTCTTGAGGCTACTGACTGTTGTATCTTTCCCTTGCCCCACTGCTCTGGATGTTCCCTGATCTATTACTGCTTCAATGTCAGATGCTTCAATTTTGATGTAACCATAGGAAAAGCTGACGACTCCTGTTACGTTGACCATAGCCACGCTGAAAATGAGACGGAATACTCCATACTCTGAAATCCCTCTGGCGGGAACGTCCAGGCTTGGAGCAGTCAATGAAATAGTCGTCGCTACAGAAACACTCCTCTCCTTGGAGGAGGTCTCCATTTTATTAACCTGCCAATGAAATTCAGTCTGGTCTGTTGCTTCGCAGTCCAGAGTTATGACGTTGCTGATCTTGAACCCTTTCTTTTTAGGGTACCCCACCGCGTTTTCTGGGCTTTGTCCAACTAAATTAGTTTTCATAGTCACATTAGGGAATTTGCATTGCTTTTGTGTACACACCCCTTCCCCTCGTTTGACGATAGTGTGGACCAGATTGCACGCAGTGACAGTCACGTTGAATACTCCAACCTTAACACACTCCTGTGTCCAGGAGAATTTTTTAGGATTACTCCAGACTGTCCCCTTTGAACTTGCTTCACCACAAGCTGAAGGACAGGATTTGGAATTTTTAAAGTTCATGAGTTTGTAGCCACTGATGTTCACAAAAAAGCACGAGTCAGTTCCAGCTTCGTCAAGAACAACCTCAAATGAAATAAGTTTTCCCAGAGTTTGAGATCCATCCGTTTGGAATGTGCTAATTTTTATCATACGCTGCATGTTGACGACTCTAGTTGTGATGTTACGACTGATAGCATTTTCGGCAATAAGCCTGACCTCGTACCTTCCAGGGTCTTTAAAAGTATGATTCAGGGAAGTGTTCACCGTGGTTACACTTTCTCCATCATCGAAGTCCCAGAAGTAAGAGACATTTGTCCCATTTCTAATGGAGGTGCTAAACATGACTGGAAAGTCATTTGGAAAGTATGTATTCCCAGGACCTTTCCCCGGCTTGCCTTCTTCCTCCTCGGGTCCAGTATGAACAAGAAAAGTTTGTAAACCTGCTATTGGTGTTTGAACTTCGACTTCAGTCTCTAAGAAGGCGAACTGTACTTGATTGGCTACGGTGATATTCATGACATAGGCGCCGTGGTCTTGATAGCTGTGTTGCAGCACAAGAGGAGCGGAAAAAGGCTGATCCGCGGACGTGCTCCCATCGCCATAATGCACAGTGTAGTTTGCATCAGTTGGGGGTTCTTCTCCCGGCTTAACAGCAATCGTAAAAGTGATCGTTCCCAGTGGAATCTCTTGTGGGCTGTTCGACATGAGGGTTAAATTAGGTGGGTTTTGTATGAAAACAGGGATAACACTGGTAAAGTTACTGACGCTGTTATTACCAAAAAGGTGAACTATGTATTCGCCCTCGTCATGAAACGTGTGTTCAATAGTCATGCCGTCGACAGGGAAGGGTCCTAGGTAGTTTTGTTGTATAACCAGTGAACCATCGGTGAAATTCCACCACAGGCTTACGTTAGACCCAGCTTTTAAACTAAACGAGAAGTTTGTCTCTATGTGCACCTCCACAAACTTACTGGCACGGGTTAGAACTGGCGTAGTTATTGGAACATCAATCATGACGGTTAGACAAATGGTTTGACGTGGAGTGACGTAATTGATAGCTGTCACCATGAGCTCGTAAAAGCCAAGTAAGGGCATCATGTCTGAAGTTATGACAGCCGATCCGGAGGTCTTATCCTTAGACGTGGTGATGTCTGTCACATTGAAGGAAGCCCCATCGATCACGTGCGTGAAGGTTAGATTATAGATGGCGTCGGTACCTGAAACGGTACGCCAGGTCAACGTGAAATCCTTTTGAAAAGGTTTGGCAATTGGGTCATCAACGTTAAAGCCAAGAATTGGAACCTCAACGATGGCTGTGGTTTCTGCGGTTGTGTTGTACAAGCGATTGGTACAATTTAAAGCAACGTTATAATGCCCCACAGCGCTGTAGTTGTGATACGTGAAATTTCCAAGATCCACGACATGAGTTTCACTGGTTGTGTGGTCCGCCCAATTCCACGTGCACCTGAAGTCCGTTCCTCCTGTGATGTTGAGCATACAGGGCACGTTGTCAGTTAAATTAGTGTGAGGGCAGGTGACGTTGAACCCGATCAGTGGCTTAACTGGCTTGTGAACTTGAATCTCTTGGGATGCGTTCTCTCTGCTCACGTTATTATAAGCTGAAATACTAACATTGAAGAAGGCATAGTACGAATACGAATGCTGAACACTTAGTTCTCGGGTTGTAGTAACCGAACCGTCTCCAAAGTCAATAAAAAATTCAGCATTGGTTCCTTGGGAGACTGTTATTTCAACGGTCACGGTCTCATTCACTTCGATGTCCCTATTAGCATGGATGACGTTACATGTCACGCCATTCAGCGGCAATTCCACAACAGCCATGTCTTCAATAGACGCGTTGGAAACCCAGTTCGACACGTTGATTATCACGGTATATTCCCCTGTCGCGGCATATTTGTGACTATTTATGGCGGCAAAGAGGTAGGCGATATCGAAGGAGCCGTTATGGAAGGAATCTCCATCGCCAAAGTCAATTGAAATGTTGACCCCGTTTCCCTGTCGAAGCATCCACATCACTTTTGTGTCATTTCCCAGGGGTACAGGACGGATAGGTTCGTAAAATGATAAACCTAGGACGATATCTTGAACAGTCACATAACAGGCCTTTATCTGAAACGACATCATATTGATAACGTACAGAGAAATTCTGTAAGAACCGCTCGCATGATATACATAGCTGGACGGCAGATCGGTATCCAGACGAATTTTCTGCATGGTGTTGTTCTTCCCGGCGCCAAAGTCCACAACATAAGTGACATTATAACCTTTGTGAGGATGTATTGTGATAGTATAAGTAGCATTCGTAGCTACAGCTTTAGGCGTTGTCCAAGTTACATTGGCCACTCCTTCAGTAGCAACGATTGTTGTTGTGTCTTTTAAGGTATTGTGTGGACCGCGGACTGTAGCTTCCTCGTTATAACTACCGATGGAGTAGTTATGAGTAAACCAAAACAGCGAGGGAAGTTGTTGAATTGCTGCAATCGCATACTGGATTTGTGATTCACTTGGAGAATTCGAAGCTGTTGTGATAATCGAACCAAGGCTAGGCTGTAAATCGCCAAAAGTAAATGCTGTAGCATTCATCTTCCGACTGTCCCCAGAATTCCGAGATGTTATCTCAGCAAATCCTTGTCCATAATAGGTAAACCCTAGGATATCTCCCTCCTTTACATCTGTGCAGTTCTTGACGTCATCAAACTGAAAAATATGACATCCAGGCTTGGAGAGGAAGATATGACTTTCTATAACTAGCTCGTACTTCTCGCCCAGAGCTGCGCTCGGCATGTATTGGGGCGTCATGTTTTCGTCAGTGCACGTGCCCGTTGGGGTGGAAAACACCTGGCTACTCGTGCATGTAGAGGCATGTAGATTAGCACAGGGTGTCAGGTTAATAGCACATTTGCTGTTCGAATAACAGTATTTATTGTATGTCCCTTTACCGCAAACCGGTCTGAATGCCTGAGAGAAACAAGAAAGAAAAAGATTACTAGCCGTATTGATGCCTTGCATCACGGAAATCATCACTGTAAGAATAGAGTGAAGACCCATATGGATCAAGTACACAATTCTACGATCTTGAACGGCCCCTCAATCAAAACTCTGTTAGTTATCACCTTTTCTTTGAGCATGAACTAAACCGAGCATACAATGAGAAGACAATAAAAAAAAAGAAAGAAAAAACGTACTTCAAATTTTTTGTTAATCATCATTGTATAGTTAAATGTACAGCTCTCCTATTTCTATCAGTACATGTGTTGCTTTGCTACATTACCTAACAGAAGTTTACCATTCAAAAGTAATTTTCGATTTAGAGTCGAAAATGAAGGGGGATTTCTTTGATTCTAATTAGGTTTGCTCTGTGATTGGTCCAGAAAGCTTACTCTAATTTCTCAACCAATCACATTCAAACCTCGTATTTGGTCATTCGTGTTTTCAACGCTTAAGGCTCTCGGCTTGTTTTTACGTGAGGGTCTCATTGACCCCTGGGAATGCATTTCCTTTTTCTGATTGGCTGTTCTAATAAGTTTAATTTTCGTCTCACGAAATTCAATCAATTTGCGCTTCACTACAATTCGTTCACTGAACCCAATTTAGCCGTGGAACCCCACTAGTTCATTAATTTCATTGGATGAGCGTAGAATCGATGATACAGTGTCATGTTAGCGCGCTGGAAAAATTCAGATGGGTCTCTTTGTGTTCTTGAGCAAGACTTTCAAAGCACATTTCTCCAACCTGGAGCATAGATGAGCGCCAGTGAACTGTCAGGAAAATCTGACGAAATGTAAGGAGTTTTCCTTTGATGGGGAAGTATTCTATCAAAAAAGGGAGTACACATAATCCTGCTCATTTCATTTTACAGATACGTGGGCCATTATGCTTAACATCACAGACCAAAATAAACTTCGTTAAATGGATGAAGACTGCTAATGTATCCTCTACCTGTAGGGAAACGAAGCCGCTGGTCTGCGAACAAATTCTCCATCCCATCAACTTGCCATCTTCTTCAAACCTGTAGCTGGGGATCAGTATTGTTTTGTTCGAGGACTGGCTCAGAGCACTTCTGGCTTCGATTTGAAAATTCTCTCCCACAAGTCTAGAAATAGCATCTATTAAAAAAAAGTACGTTTATCAAAACTCTGTATCTTCCGATAGTCCGGTGCGCTTCATTATCATTGTTATAAAGTTAGTGAGGGGAGATTATGATTGCTACTCCCTGTTGTATAAGATTTTTCGATTTTGTTGTAGACTTATACACAGTGATCCCTATCGAGCTTCAACTTCACCCTTTCACTCCAAAGATCTTATTAGTAATTCTCCATACTACCCACCATCCAATCCTAAACATGTTAGTTTGGAGAATTTGGTATTGGATCAACTAAAAATCCCTTCATTCATATTCTTCTTTATTCTTATCACGTTTCTACCAGATATTATATTGATATTGTGAGGAGAAATTCTCTCTTGATCACTCATGGGAGTTAACGGGTTTAACAACAAATACTCCTGAAATAAGTGCAGCTATGATCATTGTTTAAAACAAAAAACTTGCAATAATATTGGTATTTGTAATGGTACAGTTTTGATGCAGTAGCATAAGTGTTCCATGCAGTGATTACTTTCAAGGCGTCTACTGCACGAAAGTAGGCCATGATACTTAATATTACCGTCTAAAGGTGTTGTATATGAGTTTCCACCGGTGAATTGGATATCGAGATGCATGTTGGATCCTTGGTAGACTTTGACAGGACAATGAAACTCTTCATTTGCCTCAACGGCTGGTGGACAGTTGAGTTCAAAATGAGCCGCACGAGAGTGAACGTTCACCTGTAGTGGACCAACATTGAACCAGTCATTGGCCAAGTTTGAATATGAAAACCTTTAGATTAAAAGTTTTATCGAAATCGGGAGATTGGTTGGAAGCTTTAGGCTGACAGATGTGTTTCTGTTACTTAATTGGACGAAAAAAAAAGCAAGAGAAGCGCGGTAAAAAGAAGAATGACCAGGAAAAGATAAGGAAAAGATTTCGCAGCAAAAAAGAAGACGAATGGGAAGAGATGAAAGGAGGAGTTGAAGAATTGGTAGAAGGAAAAATAAAACTGAATGAAGGGAATAAGATAAAAATGAGAGAGGAGTTCAGAAAAGTAGAAAATAGAGGAAAGTAGTAGAGAAGATATGTAAAGGTAGAGCGCATATCTGTGGTTGATTTTACATGATTTTGGATCGCATAGATTGTCTATTGAACCAAGACATTTGTCACCTAATCCTTAAACGGATCAGTACAGAGTTCTTGAATACATCAAGGTGACTTACCGCCCATGAAGTGAACTTCGTTTGAGCTTCTCCATATTCCCCCAGCAGGACGCGGCCATAACCGCTATGTTGGCCATCTGTGTGGTAAATGTAGGACACGGACGTGTTCTGTGTGGTGAACACAACATCCTCGCCAAAATCCAGCGTGTAGGAGGCGCCTGGGTAACTGGAATATGTAGCGGTAATCGTTTCGTACACGAACGTGCTTTCCGGCACTGTCACCTCAAACGAAAAATTGTAATTCCCCAAAGCTTGGTAAACACTGTAAGATTCCCGCCCTCCACAACGCAAGACAATGTTTCCCGTGCACGGCTCGTTGCATTGTGGCTCCCCGACTATGCTGCTCATGTCCAGTGAATCTGAGCACCAGCACTGCTCGCCGTTCCTTAACGCGGAGAATTGGTACCCTACGAGTCCACAGCAAGTGGTGCAGATTTCAGCAGTTAAGGCATCTGATGCATAGTCTCCGCAGGCTTCAAATGTGCCTTTTGTAAGACACCCAACGTAATTTACCGCTGTGTTCCAAGGAAAGAATTAGAACATGTTCTAGAAATTAAAATCGTGGTAATCTCTTTTGAATGAAAAATTAAAGGATGAAGTGCTAATGAGAGCACATCTTTCGTACTTTGTAAACCAATCTCATGATCCCGGCTCACCCCTCAGAAAAAATTTCAGTAAGTTTCCTGGATGAGACATTGCAAATTGTACTGGCATATAATTACTTTTTAACACAATTCTACTCAAGTTAAATGTGCCCCTAGTGACTAACACAGTGTTGTTACCAATTGCCTTCCCATTTGGGAAGTACTTAGCTGAATTCGATGCCCCATTCTGCTGAGAAAATTGATAGCTTATCACTTAATTGCAAGGTTAACTTAAATGCAAAAAAAAAAAAGAAAAAAAAAAACAGTGATGTTCGCAGGTTTCATGCTTGAAGCATACAAACCTGTTGTATTTCCATATACTTCTACTTTCAGTGCTGGCTCGCTATACCAAGACTTGCAGTAAAAACGGATGAATCGGGCACTGAGAGGCGGGTTTATCGTATTTTTCACTATATCTGTAGCATTTGTGTTTCCCGTAAATATCTGTTTTAGGATAAAAAGAGGAAATTAATTGATTTGTACGAGAAAGGTTGGATATTATGGCCAAACAGGAATGTCACACCCATGTGACTTACCTTAATCAAATTACCATTTTTATAAGTTTGCCAAATAGCGCCACCTTTGCTGTGGGACAGAGTGTACGTCTGGCAGTATGAGCTGCCTCCATTTATTAACACACCTTGCGTGCCTACTGCAGAAACCACCTTGACTTGGTTTAAGTCCACCTGAAGCCACTGTTCGCCCGTGATAATTTTTGGCTTCCACGCTCTATCCTCCCATGAGCCATCTACAAATAAAAAGGTGAAAGTAATCAATTTATATTAAAGCCTTTTCAGACCTCAGAGCTAATTTAAGATGAGAATGCTTTTTACCGTTTTAACAAAGAAGACATATTAAATATTCCTGCGTGAAAAACCACATTTGAAAAAAACTGCACAACTGGTACACAACGAGGACATCGTTTTAACGGGAAGTACGAAACTTTATGCTTACCCGACATCCTTCATGTCACAACACGTTATTTCATTTTCATATTTCATCAAGGAGAACTTAACTAAGCTATTTAAAATTTTACGAAGATCCCTCCGCCAAGCATTCCATTCTAACTGTTCACTGTCGGCAAGCTCTACGTAAGCGTTTCGTACCGCGCTCTAAAGGTCGTATTTGAAGGGGCCGATATCAATGATCATAAATTTCCTTGACAGATTTGAATTCAAATTTTCAGCAAAATACTGAACATATACCGCCAAGCTGCACTGTGTTACGTACGATCAACACGACTCGCAAGGCAAGCTATTGTTTTGGACTGAAAACTAACTTGGAATGTTTTTCACAACAATGTGATAACTGCTGCGTTTTTCTTACCAAAATAAGGCAGATTTGCGCAATCCCGATCCAATTGGTAAATCTCGGACTTGCGATCGTACTCGTCTTAAGATCTACAGATTTCTTAAGTCTCAGACCATATTTTCTCCCAAAAGGCGCTATTAACTATCTGTTGGCTCTGATCGATAGTTATTACGTCGATTTAACAGAAAAGAGAAGGAAGAGCGGGATGTAATTGGAAAAACGTGAATCGAACCTAATTGAGATCGCCATATCAGACGACCTCTGGATGAGGAATACCCAGGTATTCTTGATGAAGCTGACATCGGTCCTGAAAATCCTGTACCAACACCAAGCTTAGCTGAAGGAAATTATAAAACATGTGTAAACAAGAATTACTGCCAGATTTATAGGTGAGCCTTTCTAAGCAAGTGACTTGATGAAAAAAAAATCTCCGAGTGATAGCTACAACCAAGTTGGAGATAAAAAATTATAAGGCTCACTTCAAACGTGAACTTAAACTGAGTGAATCAATTTCATGTAGAGTTAAACGTTTGAAACAGTTGAATTCGTCGAGTCCAACTGAATTTCGATCCGCCAACACGTTTTTTTCGTCTTCTTTAGACAGATAGAGCGTTTGAAGATTGACTGGGGTACAAACGTCCGTCTCTTTAGTAATGAACAAATTACAAATCGCTTGATTTAAAATCTCGCTGACCGAAAGATTCGTTTTGCTTCTCTGAATTTGGTTCGACGTTTCACCGAGCGGTCGGTAAAATTTTTACCCGTTTGGGCGAAAAAAATTGCAATTCGTTACTATCAATTAATTTTGTCTCATATGAACTGGGCCTGAGAATTACCCTGTACTTATATTGGGTCGCTGAACATTTCTGTAAACGACGTATACTTACAATTTCCGCTGAGGCCGTCGTGTTGAAAGCAAGTGCTGGCACCGGAATCGTAACAGCAACCGATTGAGATACACTTGGGCTTTGGAATACCACTCCAACCGCAGCTAATACGATCAGATTTCTCAATACTAGCACAGGGCGGATACTCTGTCAAGGAAGAATACATAAAATACTGTTATAATTTCTATCAAAGTAGGTAAAAGTGCGAATGGCTTGAGTGAATTTTACAAGAAATTTCACGCTGATAACTTTAATCACGGGTATTTCTAGTTTTGCAGAAATCAATAAATGAACGCATTAATAAGAAGAAGCTCCTGGTAAAGGAAGAAGAGGGACTGAGGGGGAGGGGGAGAAGGAGACGACGATCAGGAAACAAGCTTAGTGGAGTGGACAAGAAATCAAGATCGCCTTTACAAAGGAGAGGAATCCAGATAAACTGCTCGACGTATCTGAGCCCTACGGCATGAATCGAGCCAGGATTTCTTAAGGCAAGAGATTTCCCATACTCAGCTATATCCTTGATAATTTGGTTTTATCAACTGAGTTGATAATGTGAATAGGCCGCCATAAAGAGTTTCAAAGTTGACGTTTCGAGCGTTATCCCTCCGTCATTCGCTCTGACAAAGGTCTTACCTGGTTTTCCCACCGACGCAGAACCACAGTTTCTTTAGAAACTTACCCCCTATACTCACATATCCTAGATTCTGTGAAACAAAGGAGTCAGAAAACTAGTCATTCCGACGCGCTGAATGTTACAGAAATAAACGAGGCGTGAAGCCTGTTCACCGGGTGGGGTGTCAATCCTTTGAACACAAGGTGTGGTACATTTGTATTTTCAACCCTTATATAGAAGAATGACGAGAAAAGCGGAGAATACGGGCAATTCTCAGCGACAGCATTTATTGCAACGTGCGAGATGTAGTAACACCGTAAGCTAGACGGATTACAATCGAGGTAACCTACCGGCCTGCAATCCAACGCAGTGGAACATTGTCAACATTTCTTGCTTGCTCAAAGGTCTTTTGTATATGACGACTTGGCTGAGACCGCTGTCAGATACCCCGCCCGCGGGACGCTTCCCCGCAAGAAGATGTGTGTGCGTCTCCTCGAGTCTTGACACGGACGAACGAGAGCCCCTAAGCTCGTAGACGCCGTTCACGATGAGAAATGGCGACTCGCCTTTCTTCCAGCTCACAAAAGCATGGTACCAAACTAGGGTAGTTATTCTGAGTTCAACCACGCCTGCTATGTCATTTGAGTAGAATCGGAAAGTCAGTTTGGAAGAGTCCTTGTCGTAGGAAATGAAAAGCCCACGATCAGATGATATCTCGGCGGTGTGAAAGATATCGCTGCTACCAATTACCATCACCCAGAAACCAATAGTAATTCCTGTATTACATACTGCCGCGTCACTGACACAATCTCCAGAAAAGTCACCAAAGTCGATGGTTTTATTTTTAGCACTATTAAGTTTCACGCCGAGGCTTGCCATTCCATGGTATCCAGGACCATTTCCTAGGGATGATTCTTCAACTTTCCCGTGCTTCGAGCCAATCAAGTCATACACAGTACCAGCTACAACTTTGTCCAAGGGCCAGAAATGATCAGCACCTTTGTAGCATTTGACTGAAAAAGAAACAAAAGATAAGTTCTTTTCGGTGGAAACTCCTTCATCTTCATTCTTCAACTTAATGAGCGGAAACTCTAAGTTCAAAGGCGTTATCCACGAAAAATTCAAGTAAAACAGTTTCATCCCTCTGCGATCTCAATTGATAAAATAATTTCGCATCATATCTTTTAATTAAACGGGTCAGGGGAGGAAGGGGACGTTGATCGGCCTACTTCATTAATTATCGTTCAAAGTTGCAACTTTCTCTCCGAGTATGCCTGTGTCATTCACTCGAATAAGTAGGCTTTAAACTTACCATCTTCCTTTACATCATCATTGTGCAAAAGCGTCACATTTAACATGCCAATCCTTGTAGTGTGAAGGAAGTTTGTCCCCATGAACCTACAGTAGTTAAGCGATCTAGCCTGCCACGAGTCTCCTTCAGCTCAGCGACAGAGCATCCGAAGTACTAATCGGAAGGTCGTAGGTTCGACTCCTATCGGGAGCACTCGGAGTTCTTTTTCTCATTCACTAAATAAAATTCATCTCTCCCTTTTTTCAAGTTCTAACATTATTAGTGTGAAATTTTATAAAACATAACATGCCGAGACTCACTCTCTTTGTTGCAAAGAATAATCCCTGTTTCCGATGAGCCATCAGCAGTGAACGACACGTAGCTAATGGAAAAAGGATTTGGGTTATTCCATTGAAGAATAACTTCACTGCCAGACCCCAGGACCAGGTTGCTCGAACGGAAGTCAATCCAGAAGGTCCGCCATTCGCTCGCGTCGAAAGGATGACCTGATATATCTGCGAAATGCTTCGACACTTCTTGTCCACCCTCTGTCGCAAGATAAATGGTGGATTTGGAATTACCGCCAATATCGTAGCGGTATCTAGCAGAGTCTGCTTGTGGCTTTTCGTATAGAGTTATGCTGACTTCTTGGCCAGTCATAACCACAACCGAGATAGTTTTCCCGAACAAGGGATGCATCTCAGACTTCTTTCCAGCTGGAAGTAGCAGTCTGCTGCAAAGCTTATCTGAAAAACAACGTAAAAATATGAAAGATGACAACACTTATATTAGTAGTAATGGAAATTGCAATGTTAAGGACAGTGGTTGTGTAATGGTAATGTTAATCATGGTTGTAACAGCAGGTGGTAAGGGAAATGGAAATAGCAATGGGAATGGCATGACATTGGCGATATCGATGGTAGTGAAAAACGAAAGGACAATCGCTATGGTGATAGTTATACTAAAAGATATTATTTTTGTCAGCATATACATAAATGCCATGTTAGAGTCAATTCCGTTCTCTTTCCAATGTCGAGACTCGTTGAATCGAGAATTTGATCAAATTGGTGTCCGTCGATTGATGTCGGTGATAGGAACTCATGGATTGCAAAGTGTATTGCTTCTCTAATTGTTCCATCAGATAACTGACTACCCTAGACAATCTTTCAAGCGAAATTTGAGTTGACACGTCTCTGGTCGGCCCTCAACACTGATTGCAATGATGATCATGACATGTTCAGTAGTATTCCCCTTATTATCCAGTATATTCTGCGTTGCACCTCACGTTATGGAATGTAAAGAGTCCCAAAATTTTGCACAACAAGACAAGTTTGTATTCTCGCTAACAGCTCACATTTTAAAAAAGAAAAACCAATCAAATTAATCTGAAGACAAAAAAACAAACAAACAAACCAACCTCTGATGCAGTCATTGTGATAAAACTCAACTTCTTTAAACCCTATTTTCCCGGCAGCATACACCGTATCCACTTCGACCTTCACAAAAGAAGTGCTGACATCAGCAAACGTTCGTACGTCCCAGATTGGTGTGGATCCATCTGTTTTGGTGAGGTCCACCTAGGACGGATAACACACAGTGAAAGGATTGTCAATCAAAACACAAAAACTCCACGATTTCTTGAAAACAATTACTCATTATCAAACTTCCTTTCGTCAGTACATTTCGGGCGTTTTTGTTATTAAAATTAGCTTCATCTCGATATCATACCGGTCGTTATTCTTACAGTTAATTACAATTGACAGCTGCATCAACGACTTTTATCGCCAAAATCATGCAAGAAAGGTGTAATTTAAAGCTTGTGGAATGAAGCAATCGGTTTTGGTAGTTTGGTCGTCTTCTTGGCAATTGAAAGTAGAAAACAACAACTGCGCAATCGCAAGTCATCGCACTTAGATATTTTTATTCTTGTGACCTTTCAGAAAAAATCCATCTCAACTGAGTCAAACATGTCAAATAGAGTTATAGCAAACACACTTGATTTCAATATAAGGGGGAAAGTTTTAAAGGAAATTGTGGCGCTGTGTCAGTAGGGGGTATCTCGTTCTGACGAAGAGCTAACGAAAGAAACGTCAACTTTAGAAATCTTTACGGCGGCTAATTTACATTATGAGCTCAGTTGATAAAACTAAATTATCTTAAATTGAATGTTTGTTCATTCACAGGTAAGCACTGTCCTGGCGAATAATCTTGTCTCTTTGCAGATAGTTTTAAGCTAAAATAAAATATCAGAGATTTCATTTGAATAAAATGGCCGGAATGGTACTTTTTGACCAAGTGCGGGAAATTGTCGAGTAGCGTGGTCTGTCCGAAACGTTGCAAACGATTCTGATGAGATTGGGACGATTGAGAGGGTCGGCCGACGAGTAAAATTAATCTATGAAGAAAACATGGGTGGAAGACTTGTAACTTCCGAAGGAAAAGCTTTTGATCTCGAATGGAACGAAACTAGTAGCCTAGCAATACAAATCTTGCGTGTTTTCTACCCAAACTGTTCTGTTTTAAGGAAAACACTAACGCAAGATTCATTGCTCAGAAAAGAAAAAAGATTAAAAAAAAAAAAAAAAAAGAATTCTCACCCTCTTATAAATAAACTTATGTCATTATGAGAAGATCCGACAAAAAACAACATGATCTTCCCCTGATCTACTCACATATGCCTCGGAGCTGTCAGAAAACTCAAGTCGTAGACTTTTAGCAAGATCTGTGAGTTCAACTCTTTGCATCACACGAATGGTATTCAGTAGATACGCTCGAACGAACTGGACTTTGATCCACTGTCCTACTCCACCATTGCTGGTCCAACCATTGACTATGTCTCCGTCTATGGACTGTCCACATTTTGCAAGGTCGTGTGAGGCCGCAGCACACTTTCCACCATTGTTTGCTGCTGCTATGTTGATGTGAGTGCATCGAAGGGAGTCTGAAAAAAAGCACATGAAAATGAGAGGACAAAGATGGACACCTCAGTTATTGGCTGGGATCTGACGACTTAAGACCTTTTAGTTTGATCAGAAAAAGAAGTCTGTTTCCCAAACATTCGCATAGTATCCCAATGTAAATTTCTGCTTAAGAGACACAATTTCCTTCTTTTTCGAAGATGTTTTCCACGACAATTCTAGCTTCCATGCTATTTGACAATATTTGGTTCTCATTCAGAACTCTAGATTGGTATAAACCTTCACAAGGAGGTCTCTGAACACAGAATTTCTTTGAAGAAGACGATCTTACTCGGACCTGCACCTGACAAGGACACATTAAAGAACTATTCACTTTTCTTTACAGTGGCTGAAATCCTCAAAATATACAAAGTTGTATCGTAAACATCCGTGGATTAGAATTTGAAAGAAATGTGAAGAAATATAGGAAGAGATTCGAAAAGGTAGAAATATTGAACACTTTTTTTGCATCCACAAGGGTTGAAAACCTCAAAACACACAAAATTGTATTGGAAACAAATGTGGATTGGCGTGTGAGAGTATTGTGAAGAAATATAGAAAGAGATATGTAAGGGTAGAAATATTGGACACTTTTACTATCAGGTAAATAAGCATGGCTTTGAGGTTCTTAAGAGGAAACGTCACGTTTAAAAAGCGGCAGCGAATGCAATTGGGAGCTTACAGATTAAAACAAGATAGCCACTCATTATAAATAATTAAATTCAGATCCCAGTTTAAACAAGAAAGGAAACTTTGAGAAAAGCTATCCGAATATTCGCATCCGTTTCCATGCAAAGCAGTCGCAAACGACACATGATCATAAACAAAGATAACATTAAATACATTAAAATAATTGATCTGAATGAAGTTTTCTTAAATCTTTTTTAGTTTATAACTTCGCTGACATATTTTGTTGAGTCGTCCTCACAACTACAGATGAAGACTTTCAGCACGCTGACAGTCCATTAAGTAATTTATTTTAAGTGTTCGTGAATCTAGTCTTTGTTTTAGTAGCAGCTAAAATGTTATAGCAACTCAGATTGCAGAATTTTACTAAGTGATATTTTACCCGACTTATGAAAAACTAAAATGAAAATAAATTCTGTATCACGTTAACCTAGCGGATACAAGCCGAAGTCATGAATCTTTTTTTCCGGCATTTGCTGTACAAGGAAAGTGTATTTAGCGGATACTGACCTCTATTTATAGGACGCAAACACTAAATTTGAGCACTTCGTGACCCAAAACCTGTATTAATCCGACGCATCAAGAGATTTTCAAAAGAATTCTTATAAAAATTTATTTCACACCAATTATAATAGAATTCTTATATTTCAGTTTCAAAATCAGTTTATCTATGTCTTACCACAAACTTCAACAGACAAAACGCGACAACTTTGTTTCCAACCTTATTTGCTGTCAAAGTCTTATTATCAATCCGTTATAAGGGAACGCAAACAAGAAGTTACTCAAAACAGTTAAAAAGCCGTTTTTCTCACCGCACAGATCGCTAGTACCCGTGTAAAATAAAGTTTATTAGACAAACACCGAGTATCAGTTAGGCAAACACTGGCGCGGGTCTCCTCAATGTACACTTAATACAAGTTTCACTGTTTAGTAGGAAGAGACAACATAAACCTCCATGCAGTAAATGGTTTGAACCCGGGGGTAACATGTGAAGGTGTAGTCTGATCGTCCGGGTGAGTGTAGTCCTGAGAAGGACTGTTGTCTGTGGCAGTGAGTCACTGCCACCGACAACAGTCCTTCTCAGGACTACACTCACCCGGACGATCAGACTACACCTTCACATAAACCTCCATGTAGAGAAATTTTTGTTTCATATATTGGCCGCAACACAAGACACATAACGATCTGAGATCATGACACTTACAAAGATAGGGAAAAATTACGCTGAGTAATTGACTTTTTTTACGGCTAACTGTTAAAATATGTCAATTTTTACGCATAATTGCTATATGTTGCGGCCGTTTTACGGCTAACGGTTAACCCAAAAGAGAGCCTCTTCTTTCAAATACCGCTCTCTTTGTCTGTAAACAAAGAAAAAATCCTGCGGTAGAATTGATTTGTACAATTAACTGGATTAAGTCGGCTGTAAATGGTAAAAGATCTAAGTTACAGTATTCTCTCCAACACAAAAAATACGAACTAAGAAAACAGAACAGAACATGAAACGGAGCACAAAGCAGAACGCTTGCTGTTCAGTTTCTAAAAACGACCGACGACAAAAAAACTCCTCATAGAGGGATCCCGATTTTTTTCATAACCGAATCTGACTACTTACGACAAACCTGTAAATGTCCTATTGAAAGATATACTCAATATCATTCTAGAACTGTTTCATAATTCATTCTTTAAGAAATCCCTGCGGTTAGTTTAATTTCTTGTAAACTAAATATTTTAGAGGCCGGCAGAATCTTGCGCAATGAATTGTCAGAAATATAGAGTAGGAAATTTATGGTTTAAATGAAATTACCGAAACTCCAGAACCGTATCGTTAAGTTTCATTGCACTGTGCATCGTTAATTAATGGCTCTTAAGATCGCAAAGTAAAGTCAACAACGAGGACGTGTGAAAACAAAAGAACTAATTGGCAGAACAATAGCTCAGCACGTGTGTTTTAAAACTTTATACATTTCTTAGCCGTCCTATGCAAAACAACAGCATGAAATCGTCAAAATTTGCGTCATCTGCGAACGGAAACCGCGACAGCAAAATTATTTTAATTTCCATTTGGAACTCAACGCTTTTTTTATACGTTAGGCTGAAGTTGAAGTGTGGCGCC
Source organism: Stylophora pistillata (assembly GCF_964205215.1). Classification (NCBI taxonomy): domain Eukaryota; kingdom Metazoa; phylum Cnidaria; class Anthozoa; order Scleractinia; family Pocilloporidae; genus Stylophora; species Stylophora pistillata. The sequence continues at coordinate 16,071,344 of NC_142528.1, read as the reverse complement.
GTATGAGACGGTAAACGCATGCAGCCATTTTCGAAATTCTAATTAAAAATAGAAATTCATTTTATAATCGACGTCTTCCCTGTGGTTGCCGTCCTGACTGATTAAGGTCCCTATTGTTCGATTTATGGAACTTAATTAGTCCGGTGATGATCCTCTTTTATCGCTTGTGGTAAAAAAGTGGAAAAAATTCTTCTTAGCAGACATTGAATTTAATCAACTAGAATTAAAATCAAAATGAAAAAGTAATATTTCAAAGGCCATGAACACAATCATTAGGCAAAATCACGAAGGGAAGTTCTTACGATTCAAAAGTCCGAGCGTGCTGTGTTTGAAAAACCTTTTAACACTCCAGCACCTCTGCTTCAAACATACCTCAATTGTAAATATGGAAAATCAATGAACTTAAATAGTATGGGAATCACACGCTTACTTGGTACGGTGTAGCTTGCCTCAGCCCAGGTCTGGAAAGAAGGAATAGAATACTTATTTTCACAAGAAAACTAACATTATAACGGGAGGACTTCGTTGGTCATTACGAAGGTGATACTTACCAGACAAATTAAGACGATAAAAACTGCGCTCCGGTGGAAACCTAAAATGTTTTTCATCTTATATTATGCGTACGTTTTCGTATTTCCATTCAGTTCATTCGTAGTTTCGTTAAAAAAAATAAACCCAAAACACTGCCAGAACCAAATGAAACTACACCGTTCTCCAAAATTCTATTTTTGGCACAGGCAGACTGTTCTGAAAGCTAATCCAACGAACAAAACAACAGAAGAGCAGAAGAGCTTTCGTGTCTTGAAAAACTTGATGGCACTGTTAGTTCCACTGATTACTTGCAGTCTGTCAAATGGGTCTTGACGAAGTTGAAACAACAGAAACACTGAGTAGTTCTTGATCAAATGCAGTTTGGTAAACAAATTAGCTGGGTGCCTACGGACAATGTATAACACCTGCACTTACAAACATCTAATTCCCAGAGATTCGAAAACGTCTAATTATGTTAATCACTTACGGCCTTTAAAAATCGTCTTGACTGAGGCTTAATGAACATTAGGGAAGGGAAACTTTTAAGGAAGATTTTGAAGCTTCTATCGAAGCAGCATCATGTCACATCGATAATGTCGAGAGATGAACCATCAAACTTTAAGTCGTTTGGTTGAATTGCTATCATTCAAGCACAATGGTGTGTTCACTGCAACAATTCTTTCGCACCTCCGCAAAATTAGCTGCTTTGTTTGATCAACAGAAGTAAGAATTCATCTACCAGGGGCGAAAAAAAAGCCCTACAATAGGTCTGAGACGATGACTCTATGTTCTCGATTATCTTGGAATAGGAAGCGTACGCTTAAGTAAAAAAGAAATCGTACGGGTTTGACATTTATTTACTACGACTTCCTGGAAATCTCGCATAATGATTAAGCGCGCAGAATCAAAACTATATCTGGACGAAATTAGCTTCAAAGTCATAACGTGACTGAGGAATTAAAATTTGACTGACAATCGACTTAGAAAATTTAATAAGATGAAAAATTACATTCCTCATGGAAATCTTCAGTTGAGCCCCACCCTCCTTGCCAACAAAAAAGTAACAACTATTCTTTTTTTCGCTATAAAGGCCGGTCTCATTACTTTAAAACTTTGAACTTCTGTTATGATTGAGGCCCATTCATATTTCACGACCCGTTTTTCACTTGAAGTAAACCTCAAAAGAACTTTGACAGTTCTCTTGGGTTTTGGTACTCCATCTCTGGATTTCAACCGGGCATTTTTTCATAGCTTTTGAGGATGACTTAACTTGGTGTCAAAAGCATCCAACTGGTGATCATGAGAACAGGCAAAGGAGCCAACAGCCTCTCTTTCGCCGATTTCTTTCTTCCTGGTGATTTCCTTAAACTGCGCGATCGAACTCCTGAAGCAATAAACTTAGTTTTTAAAATAGTTTCCTCTTTGATAAAGGTTCACTGTTTGACATTAAGAGAAGTAAGAAAAAACAATCCTATCGAGGTTTAGATTAAAAAAAATCAAATGCATTCGAACTTATTCATTACCGCAAAAAGAAAGCATGATCTAAATGATGGTAAAAACTATGTTAAGTTCAGCTCAGACTACTTCGGGTAAGGCCCTAATCCGGTCTAAATTGAAGTTGTAGGAGGGGATGGAGGGGCGGGGCCATGACTAAGCGCCTCAATCAGATTCTATCTCAGGCTTGCACTGGAATATCCACCGGGCGCGTCTTGATCTAAATAAAGAATAACTTGGCGTAATGAGCTTAATTGAAAATGAATACCGTCTGAAAATTCTTAAATGAACGGAATGGCTTTGATCGTGATAGATAAGCTTTCAATTTAGAAAAAATGAAAATGCCTTCATAGAAGTTTATACCACTGGAACCGGATTTAATCATACGCTTGATATGTGACGTTTTTGCTCCCGAGAATAAGAAGGCGTTGTAAAAAAGAATTTAGAGCTCAAAGACCCAAGGATTAAGAGTTCGTGCCCAGTCTGGGTAGAAAGACCATTTTGAATATATTAATGTGAGGAAATTAGACCGAAGAATCTCGAAGAGAAAACAATAGCAACTTCAAAACTAAATGCGCACGAGTTACCTTTACTATCGTTACACCCTTTAAGTGAAATACCAGTAAAGTGTACAATTACATGTCACAGATGCCGCTTTAGAGGGGAAAATCGTAGACAATAAGGGTTATACATTAGAAGCTCGTATTGTTGCCGTCATTATTAACTCGGTAAACGAAACTTGAAATCACCTGTTTTTAAAGGCGGGGGCGTCTTGTGGAATTTTTTCTTTCATGTTCGCACAATTTACCCTGCTGGGGGAATGCCGGCGTGCATGTATCGACTCTGCCCCAGTCTCTTATCGATCGGAGAGTTCCCTTGATTTGCGCGATCACCAGCATGCTCGTGCAGAATCTTCGAGAATTCAAACGTTACCTCATTTCTGATATATATACATTTTTTTCAGCATGCAACAATTCAAGAAGAAAGGAATTCCCTCTTATTGGTTCCATTTGGATCAACCAGCATGAAGGACGTGTCACCCAAAATATTAAATGAAAGGCCCGATGCTAAGCAGGAGTTCAATGGCTGCGAAACGAACTTTGTCTGTTCCGTGGGGAGACGTGTAGCCCGCGAACAGTTGCTCACTGATATCGCTTCAGCAAGTATGAGGCCTTGAGAAACTCGAGCCGGAGAAAGGCCTGCAGTGTTAGTATTACGGCCAGACTCCAGGGGAACTTCTCCTCGACTCGTCTCCAATTTTCCCTCAGACGGAGACAGTTGCACCTCCTTCAGCGGCGAAAATTAATGAGGGTGTGCTCGCAGGCTAGAAGTTGGGTTTAGAATAAAACGCTATTATGGAGTTTCCAGATATTGAACAATCCTACCTAATTGACGTCAAAATACGAAAGCTGCAAAAATTTCAGCCTTGGATAACCAGCAACCCAACAGTCTGAGGTCAATTGTGCGGGAGGTCGAGGGTTCGAGCCCCGGCCGGACCAACACTCAGGGTCTTAAAATAATTGAGAAGAATTTGCTACCTTTCTATAACATCAAGAAATGGTTAGATATTCTAGTCTTCTCGGATAGGGACGAATAAATGGAGGTCCCGTCTCCTGCAGGGTTGGGGTTGGAGACGTTAATTTCCCGCACACGAGATTACTGTGTGATGGATGTCCTCCCCTGGGGTGGGATGGGTGGGAGGGTGGACTAGCACGAATGCTTCCTATGTTCCTTTCTAGTCCTTCCCCACTGCAAAACTTAATGCAGTGAAAATGGACTAAATTAAGTTAAATTACCTAAAACTCAAACGCGCGTGAGTGCGCGAAATTCGAGACGCACGCTACATGGCAAGAATCTTCGCCTTTAACCCTTTTCTAGCAAGCCACGCATATATGGGTGTCATAACACCAACTACTGTTGTTATTTGTTTCTTGTTGAAATTAAGAGAAAACATTATGTAAGTCTGTACATTGCAAGGCTGTTTGATGCGACACCTATTGCAGCCTAAAACAGCCACAATGATTCCCGATTTCCATTGTAGTGAACCGTTCATATAACAACAAATCCCAAAAATCCAGCATTCTGCTCCAAGAGCAACACTGAAAAAGTGTCGATCTTTTAAGATCAAAACTTGCTCAAGAAATCAAAAGTTTGCATTCAAAACACACCTCAGGGCCAGATCTTGCTGTTTGGCTGGAAAATGCCTTCTCACTTTATCCGCTAGCCCTTGTTCTTCCTTTTGACGAAAGCTAGTGTCGCAAACACAACCTTTGCCTCGTTTATGCCCGAAAAGAGTTCTGTGAAATTCCAGCACAACTCGAGAGGGCAACACCTCACATTTCCATTTTAACAAATTATTAGCATCGTGTCGGGCCACCCAGTCCTACCAGCAAAACATCACATTGATCGAGACTTTTGCCACCCAAACTGGCCCAAAAAGCCTTGGTAGGTCCTGGTAGCCATCCACAGATGGGCCAGAGACACGACTTCACTTGTGGACTCGCCAAGCTTGCAGAGGGGGGCTTTGGGATTTTCGGTTTTGCAGCTTAGACTGTTGTTTGGATCGGTTTTTCGGTATTTGAGCTAAAAAGGTTCGGTTTTGATGTTCAGAGTGGTTTGCGGATTTTACGTGTTTTTGCATTCGGTTTTCACGAAAACTCTGATGCGGTTTTCGGGTTTTCCTTTTTGACCCCTTTAGAGGCGTAAATGTAGCGGTTTTGTCAGGTTTGCATGCGGTTTTCGGTTTTGCTGCCTTTTTTCGTCGGTTTTTCGGTTTTTTGAGGTTTTTTCCTCCGGTTTTGCGGTTTCCCAGAGAGGCCCCAATGCCCCCCTCCTTGCATGAAAGTATTTTGGCGGTCCAGTCTACATGAAACTACCTCTCACCTCTGTTTTCTTTCAGAGGCTTGCCTCTACCCACATTCCAGCTTAATGATGCTGTCCTGAGGGCTTCTGTAAAGGGAAAATGGCTCGAAAAACACTTATAAACGCGAAAAAACGAATCGATTTGAACGCAGCCAAACACGAGCGGGTGATCTAGGTCACGTGATCCTAAAGTCTGAACCCACGGTGTCTCAAAACCGCAAATACTGTAAGGGTTACTTCATATAACGAAAACCAAAGTGAGCTTAAGTTTTGTAAGGTTTTTGCCGGTTGGAAAAGGGTTAAGTTGTGATCTTTTTACACAGCACAACTTTGTTATTGGCCGACCTGACCTTTATAAAAAGGTATTTGAATAATTCTACAGACCATTGTCCACTCCGTCAATCTTAAATGAATGGATGTTTGGAAATTGTATCCAAAGCTCAGAGAGCCAGGTTGGAGTGTCTCGGCTGCGAAGTATGCGAGGTCGATCAAGTGCTTTGCTTAGCTCGATCGAAGTAGAAAAATCCGAAAAAAATATAAGATTAAAAAAATATATATACAAAGCAGCAATTTTGTGTGTGTCCCACCTAATAGTTGTAAGTCTCTTACTTAAAAAGACGCTTTCATCATGTAGAATTGCATATACTTTTGGTCATTGATTTATTTCATGTAGCACAAAGAAAATTTATCGGAGTAAAAATAGTTTGTAGCCTTCCCCCAAAAATGACGCATCGAAGCAACTCAATGCAAAGAGGCACGATGATCACTGAACACATTGCTTCGTAACAACGAGCTACACGTGGGGGGTAGGAGCAGGGATAGGAGCTAGCTGTTGTGGAGGGGTGGGTGGGAGGTCTAATATTGTCCATAAAATACTCGTTTTATAGCTGTTAAATTGAAGAAGTCCAGGGTTTGACTTAATTTGCTTTCTTCATTTTATCCATAACATGCCATTAATATTGTGTGTCTGTGAACCTATTGTTATTTTTCATATCCTTAATTACTGAAAAATAATAATAGGTTTCAGTCCTTACTCAGAAACCTGATTTTGGATTATCCATTTAAGTCACAGCCAAGAATTAACATATCCCATCTGTCTATTTACAGTTAATAGAGTGACAGTGATATAAAAGCTCTGATTGGTTGATGTTTATTGAACAAGCTGTCATTTCTTGAAAAAACTAATACTTTCTTAGAAGCTACAATTAAGCTTGTTGTTTTCTTGATATCTGATAACATGTGCTCAGATATCTAAGCAGTATTATACTAAAGTAACTGTGCAGTTAATCCCACTAGGTTGGTGCATAGCCATTGGCCCTATCCAAGTCTTATGACTTGCCTGCTGAACAAATTGTTCAATCCTAAAGGGAAGAATAATATGTAAACTGCTTGCACCCAGTCTAGGCTACTCAGTTATCAATGTCTAAATTCATGTTAGTAGAGATTAAAAATTAATGTTTGTCTTTTGAGTTAATTATGGATTTAATCGTTCTTATCGATATTATTAACTTGATTCAAGTTCTTCATTTAATTTTTCATTTTATGATTGTAAACCTTGTTGCAACTTGAAGTACATTTATCTTTACCAGGGCAGTTCATTGACAAAGAAAATTTGATGAAGAAATGTTTAAAAGAAGCTTTGAACATTATACATACTCAGTCAATCTTAAGTGTTACAGTACATGATTTTTTATTCCTAGTTTGCTAGTGTTCTACAATTTAGACTTCTACAATAGGCACTAAGAGAATTTATGGCCGCATGTTTTGGAACAGTTAGTAGTGATACAGATAATAAAAATACAGAGTCATGTTAAAAGCAAAGAGGTGGATAAAAAGTGAGAGACATATACATGTTGTTTGTCTTTCCAAGTTCATCTCTGATCCTATAACCCTTAAGAGTCACTGGCATCTAATTTCCCCTTACAATCATAGTTACAACATCACCTCTGAAGTACACATCAAGGTCATGAGACTAAAGGAAATGATCGCCAAGTAAAAATTATCTTGATTGTCAAACAAATTCTCCTTGTCAAAACCTTGGGAAATGTATAGAGAACAGTATGGAGAATATACATACTGATGATAAGGTGTAAAGGGTGAAGTACAACCACAGTCAAGAACTAAGGATGCTTCAAAGAAATAACACCTTTGCCATGGCAATAATATTTTTACTAAACTCAGAGAGGCTGACTGTAACATTTTTTTCAATAACTGGCCTTTGATTCAAAAGATTATCTAAGATCATATTACATTTTTATTTTCAAGGCAAAACTGGTGTGAATATATATATTCCCCAAGTATTTGTCTATAAATTTCAATTCAGAGTGGTTCATACACTGAGGTGGTATTACTAAATGGGTAAGGCAAGGTAATGGTTAAAAGAGTGGCACAAGATGACCATATCAGTGGCTGGTTGATGGTATGATTTCAATGTGTTGAGTTTTTTTTAACTTTAAGCAGTATGAATAATGGGGAAAAGAACTTTTTCCCCAAAATTTCCAAAGGTAAATGACTGGACTCCATGCACCTATATTAACCCCTAAGAGTAACAAAAACCTCTTGGTTCTCCTTATTATTAAATACCAGCCCTCAATCAATGTCACATTAATGTCACAAGAATAAACGAAATCATCACAAATTAACTAAAAGTAGCCATTGATTCTTAAACAAATTCTCCTTTTCAGCATTTCAGGAAATGTATGGAAAACATTACGGAGAGTATCCATACCGATGTTTAAGTGCGTAAAAGGTCAAATTGTGAGTCATTTGGATTGCAAAGGCATGGATCAAGTGATATTCCTGCAGCAACGATCATGAATTCTTTTTTGATATGTGGCATTACTAGCAGTTTACATGGTTCCAAAGACGATTTATAACATAACCAAAGTAAAGCGCGTGCTCTGATTGGTCAATTTAGCGTCTCCCATTTGCCCATGGGTGTACGCTGCTGACGTGAGCAAATGCAAAGACTATTTTCCGCGCGCGCTTGTTTTTTCTGGTCACGTAAGATTTGTTAAATAAAAGGGAACTCTTTAGCTACAATGTATCAATGTTATGTTATAAAACAAATGGTAAACACCACACCGTACACTATTGAGTTATGGATGCACTTGGGAGGTTGCTAAGCACTCAAGAAGCTAGAGTCACTCTCGGCTATCGCCTCGAGCGACTCTTACACTTCTTTCGTGCTTAGCAACCTCCCGCGTGCATCCATAACTCAATAGTGCACGCTGTGGTGTTTACCATTTGTTAAATGGTCTATAATTCAACCAAGGACAATATAAATAATAGCGAACTTGATTTCGACCAACTTTATCAGTCAGACTCAGTGTCCAATTTTGAAGGTTTTTTCGTGTAGAAACTCTTTTTTTTGCAAGGCTGTTTGTTATCATTTTCAGCCTTTTTGTAATTAGTCACTGTTACATAAGTAATGCAAGTATTGTTCTCTCAATAAATATTGTAGGAAGAATTAACGTGTTTTTTGCTATGAAAACTTTTTTTATGAAAAATTTGGTAAAAAATCGAGGTGCGTTTTATACATGGGTGCATATTATATACAGGTAAATACATAATCCCTTAATTTCCAATTTGAACATTTCAAGATAACATGGGTTACAAACTTGAAAAGAAATATTTCATGTACTTTCCAGTTTGTGTATGTCCTTATAACTGCCAATACATCATCCAACAAAGAGGTGATTAAGAGGTGATGGGAATAACTAGCCTTGTCAGTGAGAGAGTACCATCTTGATAGTACAAAAAAATTATCTCAACCATTCAACATGCAATTGAATATCAGCCAAATAGGAGATTTAAAATTGCATATTAGAAGTCAAAGGTTTAAAAAAATGAGAGACAAAGTACCAGCAAATAATTTAATTGTACCATGTTTCTTTACATTAGATTCCAGGTGAGTGGGTAGAAATACAGCATCCATAGACGAAAAGTTATTTCTCTTAAAATTATAATATTTTATATGGAGGAAAGTATTTTCAAATTCATAACTTCTCAAAAAAAGACAATGACTGTTGCATATTTATGAACTCTGGTCATCTTAACTAATTATCTTGTGAAATGAGTTTCTTCTTGTCCTTCCTCCTCTGCAGCCTGTAGAGCTTCCATTAACCAGTCTGCCTGAAATGGCACATCACCTCTTTCTCCATTCAAACTAATCTGTTGATATTCCATAACTTTTCCCCCACTCCTGTCTCCATCAGGTAGTACAAGAATACACTGAAGCATGGCAAAAATCAGTGCATATACACCACACACTCCTGCTGCACAGCGAAAAATAATTACAGGGCCATAAATTTGATACAAGAGTGCCACAGCCACACCACCAATTCCCATACCCAAACCATGGTATACTGTGGAGAAAATGATTTTGAGTGTCTTTTCTGTTCCCTGAAAGGCCACTGTAGCTGCATATGATGAACAAGCCATATGAACTGTTGTATATGAAAGACCATGAAGAAGTTCTATGGGAATAATAAGCCAGGGGTTTTTAAAGTACGAAAAATAAAGAAAGCGGCCTCCATAGCAGAAGAGAGAAACAAATATTACCCAGTGATGACCAAAGCAGCGAATTAAGTGTGTAGATATGTACTGCGTTGGAATTTCGGAGAATGCACTTGCTACTAAAATTATACCCATAACAACAATTGATGCTCCAATGTCCTGTAGGTACCACATCATAAAGTTGTACATCAGAGACTCTGCTATGCCCAGTACTAGCAACACAGCAAGGAAGCATATCATGTTTACATCGCAGCAGAGATACCCACAGGTCCTTGCAAATCTTAGAACCAGGATTGACTTTTGCTCTTGTTCCTTCAAGAGTGCAGCTAAAGCAAAGGATACAGTTCCAAAGATTGCAAAAATGTAAAAATGTAAGTAGAAACTGTTTATCAGGCCAAAATCACATCGATAATAGCCTATGACCATAATAAGTACCCCACCTCCAAGAACTGTTCCTAAAGATGTCCAGAAATTGTAAGCGAAGCGAGTAATTTTGTTTTGTCGGTTTAGGTCAAAAAACAAACTTCCATTGATTGCTTTCATAGAGGACATAAAAAGTTCACTTAAAAGTACTAAAATGAATAGAACGTTAAAAGTGTAATCCATTCTAAACCCGTAGAGGCCATACCATTCGCTTTGCACTTGATAATTTAAGTAGTCGGTTTGGCTTTTGTTATGTGTGCCTGCTGAATTATTAACTTGGGGTGCCAGAGGCGGTAGGCCCGGAAGGCTTAAAATATTTCCATTGTTTGTAGAGTCACTTCGTTTAATTTTCCGCAATCCAATGTCAAATCGTTTGTTTATCGTTGACGTATTGTCATTTAACGGCGTAAAATTTCCCATTGCAGCTAGCCGCTGATTTGGAAATAATGTGGCGAGTGAATCATTGATGGCACCTGTTGTAGATATTCCTGATGACTTCTTTGTTGAAGCGTTTAGGTGATTCATGTCGGATCCATTGACTCTTGAAATGCTGTGATTAAGTTCTAAATTCTCGCAGTTATAAGCCCGGAAGTTTGTTGTGGATACCGGCGTGCTTATTAGTCCAAGGGAAATATTGGAAATCACTGAGGCTAAGAGTAAGACAAGAAAAAGAAACTTTCTCTTATTTGTCTTTTCGGCGATAATCCGTAGCAAAGGGGAGGCCCAGAAAGATACCAAATGTCTCGCACTTCCCAGCACACCATTTTGAAGAGCTGTTAATCCAATAAAACGATAAAACATCGGCAAAAACGGCAGAAGATTCGCTTCACCAGCCGACAGAAACAAGTTGATCAACTTCGCGGGTAGCACCGAACGGTTGATCAGAGACGGCTTCTTTTTCCTTTGAAATCCTTGGAGTTCCATATCAGATGCTTTACTAACGACTATAAGGCTATTTACAGCGATCACTTTGTGATTTACAGTCAGTGAAATTTTGCTGTGTTTAATCAGCTGATCGAAGGGGACTTTTGAAACGTGTACTCCGGCGTTGATGTTTTCATTTGAATTTTATGAAACGTGACTCGGTTCCAGTCTTAGGCGATCACCTTTTTAAAATACGCTCGCAATGAGTGCTCAAACGGAACAATGAAATTTAAGTTTTTTTTTAATGAAAGCCGGATAAATGCTCCTTAGTATCTCAAAGAAATACATCTGCAAATGCAATTCTGGAAAAATAAATATTTTTTTACAATTTTTCGAAGGGAAGTTCTTAACTTGATAAGAATGGTTTCTAGGGTAACTGTGCATCCTCGCAAACACTCATAACATTACCAGCCACATTAACTATGCCAGCTATTAGAAAACAGAAGACACATCAGCTAATCCAGCATGCAGGAGGCACGCTTATCTTATATTAGACAAGTGTAATAAGGCCTGGCCTACAAACGAATTGTCCATAACACTAAACATTCGCGGGCAAAATCGGCAGTTTTCTTTGCCCCAACCTTGCAGCGGACTTTAACATTTCCTTTGATCAAGCAATTACCACAGCTTCGACTTCTATTTGAATTTCAATAACGCACTTTTTATTCTGTTCCAGAAGTAAATTGTGTTTTCAAAGATTAATGCGATATGGCGCAACCATAACCAAACTCAATCAAGCAGGTACCTTATGGTTTGAGTTTTGCGCCCACCCCCTTGAATTAATTTGCAATAAATGAGGTCTTGCTTTAAATTCGGGTGAAAACATTTTCATTAGCAATCACAAATAACGGATAGATAACAGCTTGAGACACGTTTCAGACGATACAAAAGTGCTCTATTAATGTTGCGCGAAGAAAGTGGGTAGAACTCTTTAATTGATCAAACGCAAGATACGCACGTGCAATTTTATCGCCTGGCTTGCATGGAAGGTCTAGTGGAGTTACCGTCGAAAACACTTTCAACTGAGTAGTGCAAAAGAAAAGCTAGGTGCAATGAGCTGTCGTCCTTTCTTAGATAATCAGTTTTATCAAGAACTGTTGCAGCTTCTAAAACCTGCTGGTACTTGAACACTTCATAAGACCTTCCGTGCTTCTCGTTCAAGGCGATGGCCAAAATACGGAACACAGAAATTATACGTATATAAGAAAAGAAAAATCCTAGTGAAAATTGTAGAAGCAGCTTAAAATCAATAACGATGACTGGTTCATGTTGTTTAGGTGGGGCGGAAACATTCTGATAACGGCTGATTAGTTGAGTGAGGTAGCGCCAAGCGAGCTGAAAATTGTCCTTCAGTAGTATGACTTTCCAGAAACTTTCATTGTTTATTTTTTGGTTGGTCTTTTATTAAAAAGAACTCATTAGAAAAAGAAAATTCAAAACAGGTTTCTAAATTCTTTTTAAAACTTAAAAAGTCAAAAGAAACATTTTAACTGCCTTTCCAATAACTGGACAACTGTATGAGTTTTGAGCTATAATATTGGTCGTTGGAGACATTCTCAGAATTTACACTCAACTCAGAGAAGATCTTAGACTGAGTATTTATGATTACATGTTGTGTTTTACTAAAAAAGCGTGGTATGAGTTTGACAACTAAACCAACCTTCATTTCTTGGCGCTCGCAAAGCTAACTTATTCATGTAGAATAAATTTATTAACTCGTCAAAAGCCGTGTTTTAATTTGAACACGTAAAGGGGTGCTTTGAATAGTAGGTAAGCCAAAATTAAAGTGATTTTTACACCTAAGTCTTTCCTCGGGGGTCTCTCGTGTCGCCAGATGTACGAAATGAATTTAGACGTTAAATAATTAATTTCAGCTCTCATAAATCAGCGACACGTTCAGGTGATTTAAGATTAGTCTTGATCCAAGAGTTACTGCTTTTAACTTTGAGACAAGATGGAACTTAGTTAATGGTGTCTGAGAAGTAAGGTGTTTCAGCACGTAATCTGAAATAGATTTAGCCACATAATATTTTTCTCTATCAAGTTGGACATCATTAAAGTACAGGTCTTTATTTAACGTGTATTCATCAATGTTTTTATTAACAGTTGCAGTTATACAAGTATTGTTTCATCTTGATGCAAATTTGACAGATATGCTATTAGTCTATCATATACTATTCCATGAAAGACACTATGATAATTATGCTATAAATTCAGTATCAGCACGGTGACAATCAGAATTGGGTTGAAAGAACTGAGGTTGAAATGAACTGAGTTGCCTTCGCACCGGGGGTTTTATGTTTGATTGAGCTATATTGGAACAGTTTTCTGCAGCCAATCAGGGAATGTTCTACATTCACTGTGTCATTTAGTTGAAATTAATTCATACCTGACGGTGGCAAAATATTCAAAAGAGAAACCGTCAATCGGCTCCGTAGGTCTTCAAGTAAAACTGCTGTCAGAATGCAGGGGAGATCTCCTCTTTTACTCCAACTTCTTATCGCAACTTTCTTTAAAGTTGTTCTGGTACAGTTGATAGTTATTCCCTCGTCGAATTGCTTTTAAGATGTCAATTAAGTTTATTGAATTTTTTTTTTCTTATAGGGCTCAAGTAGTTGCGGCGATCAAGTTCCCAGTAAGTAGAGAATGTTCGTAACTTGGGTAGATATACTCGACGTGATAGAGTCAATCACGATTACCAACAAATGGGTAGTTGTTTGGTTAGATTGTATAGTGGTAAACAGATTTTTACAAAACTGTCTTCTACATTAATTTTGATTTTCAATGAAACGGCCATCTAGATTCCAAATCTCAATTGTTTTGCTGGTTTTTCTGGAGGCAAAAACGTTTTCGAACTAAATCGATAGTCCTGTTATGATCGATTAGGAAAAACTTAGAGTAGCATGATGAATAAATAATGAACATTATTTGAGTGAATTTTTTAGCAAAAATTTTTCACTCCCAAGCTGTTTTCCACGTTTCCTTTCTTTTTTACAACACGTTTTTTCGTCAAATCGCCTAGCTTGAGTTCTTTCATCCGCAAAGAGAGCGAAACATACGATCTTTTATTACCTTTAGTTACTTTTTTTTCACTCAGGAGTTAAGTTTTTAAAGTTTTGTTGTTACTTGAACCCAGGAGGTCTGCACAAACTTTGACCATTCTTGCTCTCCAATTTAGTGGAAATTCATGCCAATAAGAAAAAAGATTCACATCGCTGTAAGATCGTGCAATAAATGTTCACCTGGCTACGACAGAAAAAAAACTGAAATGAAGCAAACAGAACAAACATAGCAAACAAAAAAAAAGGAACAAAAATGATTGAAAATACATTTTGTTACTGAAAGTTAATTGAAAAGAAAGCTTGGAGCCCATTTTTATCAATGGATCTCTGTTGCAGTGTACTGATCATGATGCAAATTAAAATAACATGTGACGGCGTATAACGTAAACGTAGAGATCATCATCGATGTTAAAATCTGTTAAGTTTCCGAGTGACTAAGGACAAAGAAATCAAAGAGGTCGAAACAATATACCGCACAGAGCGACTAGAAAAAGCGAATAGTTCCGCTGCTTCATACACCGAGGAAAACTCACAATTAGAGATGACAGAGGCTATAAAGATTGCCGTAGATTTTGACGTTTAAATAACCAAAGTCGGTGTCGTTCAGAGTGGAGTTACCCTGTCATATTTTAGAGTGTTCAACACATCGGTCTTAAGTTAAGACTGTGATATCAATAAGTTGCTTGTTGCGTAAGAATCACTCATATTAACACCTGCTGCAGTGGATCCATGCAAAACATCTCTCGCACCTATACAAAAAACCTCGTTTCTCCTTACTCATTCATCAGGACTGCTCATTCCTTTCACTTTTAAGCCTGTAAACGTGACGTTCGAATTAATTTCGGTATTTCGTTGTTTAACTGTCTTCATTTTGTTTGTTTGTTTTTTTTTTTTTTCAATTTCAAGAAGTTCCGTTCAAAGCACTCTAATGCTCTAGGACCTATAGGGTATAATCATTCGGAAAATTCTGTTGTTTTCGGAACATCTTCGGAATCTTCCACTGTAGAAAGGTAGGAAGAAATTATGACCTCAAAGAACAAGGAAACTTGTGGTGTATTGTTACCTCTAATAGTTTAAAATGAATCCGAAATTTGCTTACTAAACGATTCAATCAGTTTGCATGTACCGTTCCTCTTAATTGCAATATTGTGCAAGACCTTCCCGGAACTCTCAGCGTGGTACGTAAGGTTTCATGTACTCATGGTTCATACCTCTAGTACTTATCTGATATTCTGTCAAGTTCTACAAGCTCTAACGTAAGTTGACTATTAACTAATTGTAGCTTTTCATATAGATTCTAAAACTAAGTAAATTCAGATACCTATGATAAGGCGTTCGTTAATACAGTAGAAACGTCAAAAAAGATGAACTACCCAAAACTATTTCATCTTCGTAAACTAACGGCCATGCTTTAACTTTTAAACAGTCGTGGTTCACAAGGGGACATGGGGATGCCGGTGTTGTTAGAATAGCCCAGGGATAGCTCAGGCCGAAAGAAGAGAGTCGAAAGGGTAAAAATACCGCAGTGTTAGGTAGTAGGTGAACCACGACTCAGATTTCTACATGCCGGATTGGTCATTTGAAGTAAGAATTTCTTTTGGTGTTAGCAGTAAGCCGTCGTGACACTTTTCACAAAAATCAACGAGATAGATGTGGCTCAATACAACGTCAAACGTTTGTTCAAATAGCTGGCCTAGAAAGCTTTCCCTATTTTTCCAGGTTGGCTTCAGTGTACACATTTGAACGTTGCCGCCAAGAGAAATGGTGCAATTTGTTCGCCTATTTCTAACCCATCATGTGGCGGTGCTATTGATGGCAGAATTGATGCTGGAAGTATAGACTTTGTCTTTGACATAAATCAACAGCCCGAACCGTCCATTAAAATCACATTTTCCCATGATTTTCTCATCAACAAGCTGAAGGTGATACAACTTAGCAGCCCGAATCCACAGATCAGCAATGTGCGCTTGGAATTTTCGGATTCCTCATCAGAATCAGTGAGTTATTTCTGTTTCATGTTAATGAATCGTAATGCCTTTCTTGAGATGAAAAAGTGTTTTAGCTGTTATTCGCCGGGATTAGTTCGTTATTTCTTTAGCTCCCACTGGAGCATAAGGCCGTATTGAGTGCAATGCTTTTGGTAAGAAACCTTCTTACAGTATTTACAACAACTCTTTAAATCGCATGCAGATAACCTTAACACCCAACTCAGCAAACGCAGTTAAGGACGAAATCTCCTTTACACCCCGTGTTGTAAAATGGATACAGATATTCTCTACCACGGCCGGTGGATTCAAAGAAATAGAGGTGTACTACGATCACTGCATGAGAGGTAAATTAGTTTTTCGATAACCTTAGCTGTGGCGCAATCGAAACTGACTTTATAAGTCTCCATTAGATAATGGATGCAGAGACTGTATCTAAACTTTCATAGACAGCGTTTGTTTTTGAGTTGTTTGCGGACCATGATGCCAAAATGTACTTAGATGTTGGAGGAATGGGTTGCCGGGTAGGAGGTTTTTAGGAAGTCCATCAGTAATCTGCTTTCTTACCCTTTTCCTCTTTGAGTTGCTCAATAGACTATAAAATATTGCATGATAAACTGAATTATTAAAAACTGGATCATTGGATAATGCAATTCAAGACTTTTTATTGGCTTAGCCATTATGGTATATCAGCCAATATACCATAATCTACAAATATGGTAAGCGTACGCGTCAGCTTAAAATCAAAAGGGAGGTAAAAAATCCAGTTTCTTCTTACAAAATAATAATTTCTTGAGGGCGTTTTTAATAAAACAATTATTCCACTCGCGCTTGTTGGATATGAGATGATAGATAGCCAACGAGGCGCGTAGCGCCGAGTTGGCTATAATCATCTCATATCCAACGCGCGCTCGTGGAATAATTGTTAATTATACGTGTACACCCAATTTGAAAATGTGGTAAGAAAATTAATGACATTCTCGACTGCGCCTCGTGTGCCACCTTTTTCATTCTTACCACGTTTTGACGTGATCTATGATCTGTTGCTGAACATATGCAAGGCAATATGGAATTCATTTGTTAACGAGATCTGTTAACGAGAATGTTCTAGATTTATCTTGTTTAAGAATCATCTCTGTTATCTCATCTTGCAGATAGACAATGTGATCTCATCAACCTTCTCCCTTCTAATGACAGCGGTCCTATTACTCTTGTTGACGACACTGTTATGTTTAGCATCCAATTGGCTATACCGGTATCTGTAAATGTTCGCCTCACCACCAAATCCGCCTCAGACGACGGTTACATTTTCAAGATTAGTGCCAACGATATTGAATTATTTCGTGTAGTTTCTGCTGCAGAGACGTCATTACTTCAGAAGAATTATAACAATGTCGTAGGTGTCGGATGGCGCACACTCTGGGTGAATTACCGCTGCACGAGTGTCATTCTTGGCTCAGGGAACAATGTAATTTTGAAATTTGACGACACGATCAATCACCAAAGTGTTCATTTCATCAAGTTTGAAAAGCCACTGAACGCTCAAACCATTCTTCTGTGTAATAGGAAAGGTACAATTCACTCCTTCATGTTATTTCATCTCGAAAAGGACTGGGATAATTGATCAGGTCTCTTCAAATCAGTTACTAAACGGCGTTACCAGGGTCTCTCTCATTTTCACCTCTTCTGCGGGCGAGAGTGGCAACCTCATTCGAGAAATCACCTGAAACTCCTAGACAAAAATAATTATAGTAATGTTGCTATAACAGTAGAACTAGCCATTGATTGTCGAATTTTACGAAAAAGCTAACTGCTAAATAGATTTTGCAGTAAATCGATGAGATTTAAAGTCTTAGTCATGTATAATGAGAGAGACTTGTAAACTCACAACTAGCTAACTAACACACACCAAACTGGCCGCAAATAAGTATTGAAATTTTGAATTTTTTTTCGTTGTCATCACTTTAGACAAGTGTCATAGTGACGCTAGTCATTACTGGCCGTTGGACAAAGCAATCGGCGAAGTCTTCAATGACGCACAAGGCAGAAGTAATGGCAAAGTGAACACGAGTCTGATGAAAAGCGATGTTTGGGTTAGCGGTCCAAGATGGCACTCCGTGAGGTCAGCTGCACTAAATCTTTTTGAATCTGGGTAAGTGCGTGCCTCCTTAACGATCGTACTGCATGGCAAAGACCAAATGTTGGATAGTACTTTGTCTCGCAAAAAATGTTTCCTTTGCACGGTAAATTATAATTAAACCAAGTTTATATCATCAGCGGAGAGGGAGAAAAAAAATTTCAAGTGAGGCACACTCCATTGCCTGAGAATTCGCATGTTAAGGAGTTTGTCTGACTTACTGTCTCAGATAGATTCTTAGGATTCGTAAAGTATCCTATGCCTTAGTTATTCGTATTGTTTTTTCAGTAAATTATAAACGCATGGAAAACTTTCACGTCAGTTTATAAACATCAGTCTTCATCACAATACCAAACGAAGAGCAGGATAAAATCATTTGGAAGTAATTTCAATATTTCTGTCGTTATGAACCTCCACGATACCATAGAAGCTTTCCGGTGCCTTTTAAAAAATAAATTACCCCTTAAAGGTATAGGGTAATAGATTATCAGCTACTGACTTCATAGACAGAGGTTTTCCTGTTGTTATTCTAGACCTGTCGCCTTAATACAGAACCTGTCGTCAACTTGCCTTGCTGATATTCAGCAGTGCTATGACGGCCTCACTGTAGCATTTTGGTTCCAGCTGACTGAGAATATTGCTGACTCTCAATGGCTGTTATACTCCGCTAAAGACTTCACAGACATTTCCATAACAGTACAGTCGAATCACGTAAAGGGTGCCTTTTTCATCTCTGGAAACACGTGGTCGGCCACTTTCGACGTCACACTCCATCAGTGGCACCACGTGGCTTTCACATGGGCGGAGAGTAATGGCTTTACAGCTATTGTGGACTTTGTACATTCGGAACAGGGTGGTATAGATTCTTCTTTGACATCCAGCGGTGGTGACAATCCTTTAACCATTGGTCAAGGACTTACGAACTCTTCACTTTATATAAGCCACGTTGTTGTGTATGAAAGGTTTCTCAGCTCGTCGCAGATTCAAAGGATAGGAAGGTGCACTGACCTTGTCTCAGGTGAGATTCTAGATCTGCAAATGAGGACGAACAGACGAACGCGTTTTTATCTGCTGTTTCACTCAACTACAGGTGTATTGCCTCAGGTTTAAGGGTTGAGCAAGGTTTAATGGGATGCAAGCTAGTATTACACTCCTGGTCAAAAACAGATGATGCGCAGGTCTTACTCACAATACATCCTAACAAAGGTACCTGCTTATTTGTTTGTTTCCTTTAGACACAGTTCCTGAGTCGTATGGTGTTATTACAGGAATTCTCCCTGATGACCAGTTCGTTGCATCATCCAGCCTCAACCAACAATCAGGTCCCCATCGAGGAAGGGCTCGTGTTGGCCAACCAGGCTTGATCTCAGGTAGAGCATCCATTGATAAAACAAAAGTACAGCAAGGGCTTGAATGAGATCTAATGCCCCCCTCTTTAATAAGTCTCTCTTTACAATAAGCTTTTTTGCCGAGGAATTTCTGATTCTATTGAGCCCCTTCCTTTCTCCTTCTCTCAACCGAAAACTCTATTAGAGTTTACTCTATAAGATGACACCGCTATGGCGACTCTATGTTAATGGTTTAACTGTAGTATTGGTTATCAGTTTAGATTAGGCTGCGTTTTAGTACCATACATACTTATATTGAAAAGTCTGTATTAGTGTCTACTTTATCGATATTGTAGGTTTTTTAACCACGGCCATACAGGCCGTATAAACAACAAATCACTACCAGTTATTAAAACTGAGCCACAGTGAAGAAGAAAACAATTATTAGTTTTGTAGCTATGAATGAGCTTTGAAAAGGCCTGTAGCTATAGTGGAGCCTTAGAAATTTACATGCTTGGGGATTTTGAGCGCGTATTTCGACTGAGAGTCGTAAGAGAGAACAAATAAAACATAAGGAGCCAGTCATAAGTGGAAGCGTGATTTGTCTTAGCTTTTCTTTATCAGATTGTCTGAGTCGGTGGTACGTTTTTTTCTGGAACTAATCACAGATCGTATAGAAGCAAATCTCGGATCCTTTTCGACGCTTGATTGAAAATTTGTCAGTAAGGTTTGTGGTAATGGCATCCAACAGAAATGCATAGTTTTGGTCTTCATTTAATGCCACCACAACTAAAGAGTGTTGTTTATAAATACAGGATCATGGATCCCAAAGGTTCATTCAAAGTCGCAATATCTCCAAGTCGATCTCCTTCAAGTTAGAAACATCAGTGCCATTATGACTCAAGGGAGGAATGAGTGGGAGTGTAACTGTGGTGAGTGGGTGACTCTGTACACACTCTCACACAGTCTCTGTGGTAGCATTTGGTCGGACTACACAGCCAATGGCAGCATTAAGGTAAGGTTATCATGATACTTATCATTAGAGAGATCTCGCACCGCGTTTACGTGAAACGTGAATGGCAAAAGTGACTATGTGACGTCATTTTCCCGCCGTTTTTTCACGTTTGCCGGTTGCACTTTGACGTTTCTACGTGAAAGTAACCCTTTTCGCGTTTGCCGTCCACGTAAGATTTTCTTCACGCTTTCTCACACAGAGTAGAAGTTCATTGCAGGAAAAGGGGCACCAAAAGTATTCCTTGTAAGTCATACAAGGGCGCCTTCAAACTACCATGACGTGAGCTCACGCGAAGCTAAAGCAGCAAGGTTCAGCTATTTTACGTGAAACCTTAACTATGGTGAAACGTGAAAGGGCAAAGTGACATTTGCCGTTTCACGTAAACGCGGTGCTAAATCTCTATCATGTTCGCATGATCCTTATTAACAATATCAACTTCACCAATTTTGTCATCATCGCTATCATCCAATCCCATTCTTGGTCGTGATCATGATTGCCATCAGCACTGACTAAGTCGCTTCTACAACTACTTCCACCTCTGCCACCACAATTAGAGTGTTCTCCTAATCACGACAGTTACAGAAGGAAGGGGAAACTTTGCGCTCACTACCTGTCGATAAGCAACAAAATTGTTGACACATCGCTATTGAAATCGTAATATTCTGGAATAGCCCTTACTTCCAACCCCTTTCCTCCAGTACCATATCGCACTTTGTTTTCTGTGATTGTACAATACCAAATAAAGGAAGGGAGGTATTGTAGCGAACCCCGCTTCAATTTTAAAACATAATTCCTTAATAATATTTCCTTTAAAATGGCTTTAAGGATGTTATGTGTCAACTAGTTTTGGTACTGATTGATTGTGATTTTAGTCTCGAGTGTTGCAATTCCCCGGAAAGCTTTCCTTCGCTGCAATTTTCATCATTACCATTATTCTTCCTTCGTAGTACTTTGTTGGAAATCACGATGGGGAAACAATAGTGTCCAACTCCTTGTGTCCTGACCTGACAGCCCGAGTGTTACGTTTCCATCCCTTCTCTTGGCATAATACCATCGCCATGAGGATTGACGTAGTAGCCACAAAAAATGGTAAGATGATTCGTTTATTTGTGGTTCTATCTTTCACCTGTTATGCCTCTTATCACTTTTAAGGACTGAATGACCGATATCTTTTTCTTATTTTAATGCCTTTTTACCCGGCTCTTCTGCTTTCCCAACAAAGCGTCTTCTTTCTTGTTTCTGGTCAATTGCACACCTTCGCCAAAGAGGTGCGCAATATAAAAAAATCTTTGGGAAATGATCTGCACTATTTTAACTTTGTTCTTTTCCTCTCCTTATTCACTGATACAGCCGTGAATTACTTGGGTTGCTTTTCCTCGCCAAGTGACATGATCTTATCAAACGACTCCGTCGTATTCAAACTGACACCAGAGCGTTGTGTCACTGCGTGCGGTAAGGCAGGTAAACGATACGCTGGCATCACACAGGGAACTCAGTGTCACTGCTCTAACAACTCGCCTGATGCCGGTAAGGTGACAGATGATGCTGCTTGTTACTATCCGTGTGAGGGAGACAAAGCACTCAAATGTGGGAGCAACTTATACTTCAGCGTTTACGACGCCCCTGGACGATATGATTTCCCTTTAGCTTTGGCTGTTACAAGCGCCTCTGAGGCTTTTGAGAAACTCCAAATTACCGTGACACCAAACTATGGTTCTATGGTGATGCTAAAGTTGGACGATGGAACAGTGATCTATACCAAGAATTCAACTATTGATTATGTATACACCACTCTGGGATTACACGAGGTACTCGTTTTTGTATTAGTGCAAGGTCCATAGCAAATGAGAAGTTAGCCGTGTTCTATTAAAAAAGTCTGTTTCGACCGCAACTAATATAGGAAGATGAATAAGAGGGTGGTGGTGGTGGGGGGGGGGGGGGGGGTTTAAAGAAACTGTGGTGCTGCGTTGGTGGAGGACTGTAACAATGTAATTATGGTTTTATCAACCGAGTTGATAATGTGAATTGGCCACGGTAAAGAGTTATAAAGTTGACGTTTTGAGTGTTAGCCCTTGGTCAGAGGGAGTGGGATGATGGGATGATGTAGGAAGAGACACCTCGAAGTCCCCCAGAAGAACACTCCGCCAACAGTTCCGGTTGAAACATGTAACTTCTCGGTAATGGTCGTCATCAGACTTTTCCGTGATCATATTGTCAGGGAAGACAGCAAATGGCACCCAATTTCCGTGCGAGAGGGCGATTCCTAAAACTTTCTTGCTGATTCACCTCATATTTTCAGCCTATCGAGAGAGCACAAATAACTAGTTATTTTGCTCATGTTGATAACGCGTCTTACGGGCAGTATCAGCCACCCACGTTCTGCTTCAATAGGGACCTTAAGCAACCACGATGGCGACGGCAACAAGGACGTGGAAAAACAAGAGATCTAATTGGCAGAACAATAGCTCAGCACGTGCATTTTGAAACTTTGTACATTTCTTAGCCGTCCTATGCAAAACAACAACGTGAAATCGCCAAAATCTGCGTCGTCTGCGAACCGAAACCGCGACGGCAAATTATTTTAATCTCCATTTGGAACTCAACGCTACTTTTATACGTCATTCTGAAGTTGAGCTGTGGCGCCGTATGAGACAGTAAGCTCATGCAGCCATTTTTGAAATTCTAACTAAGAGTTGAAATTCATTTTTTAATCGAAGTCTTCCGTGGCATTGCCGACCTGACTGCTTAAGGTCCCTAGTAAGCGGACGAATACGTCAGCGGTCGCCACTCATGCTTTTTCAACCGTTTCAACCGGATATGATTTCGGTTGAGGAAGCCGATCTGCCAGATCTACATTAAACTTTCTTTACCGCCAGTAGAACAAAGAAATACCAATCCGAAGCAACTGACTTGAACTGGTTAATTCTAACAAAACAAGGAAATACCAAACCGACGCAACCGACTTAAACTCGTTGAGATTATTTTTCGAACCGCTCGACCGAGGATTATAATAATGCCAACATTTAAGAAAAAGTTTCCCTTTTGAATTTAGGTTTATGCAGAAACAACGATTGGTTATTACGGTGAATGTCAAAAAATCTACGCTATGAAAATTATTAATGTATCCCTTCCGGTCACTGGAGTAAATGTACTGTGTCCAAGCGTGGTGGAGGCGTGGTCTGATTTTGAATGCAGTCTGAAAGTTGGAACTGGATCAAACATGGACGTGCAATTTACCACTCCTCTTGATGAGATCGTCAATGGTTCAATGGAAGGTAAATTTATAAAACACAGAGGGATTTCATATAACCACGCCTGTTTACTTAGTAATAGATCACAAATGACCTCAAAATGTGGTTGGAACAAAAAAGTGGCACATACAGTCGAATGTGTCACTTATGTTCTTCTGCAACCTATAAAGAAAGAAACAGACCCACGGAAACATTTTTATTATAAGATAAAAAAAGCAAAACGGTACTTATAGTGACATCATCTATGCGTCGACTTTGATTTACTACGATCTATGGTTGATCTACAATTCTAATACCTTCTTTTTGACAAAAATTACGCGATATTAACATCAACTGCGTCTTTCTTGCTAATTTTTAACGGGTTTCAAAACGGTTGCATGTTTTCAGTTGGAGTTCGTATTGGATCCTTTTGTTATTTAGCTTTATACTCTAATTGGTTGTCTTGATTGTTTCGGTTTTGCGTCACAACGCTCGATACACAAGCTTTCTTTAGTATGATACAACTGAATATTAGCATAAATGAGGCTATAATAACTTATAAATGAAAAACTAGAGTTTTTTCTTATTTTTATCCTCTTATCTCAAATTTCCCTTCATGGGAACTTACAGAACTTTGTTTTTCTTTCTTCAGACTCAACTCCGCAAATGGTCGGATCTAAAACACCACTTTCATCAATTGAACCCAAATTTAATTTATCAGATGCTAACAAAACCATTATATTACCAAATTATTACTTTGGTAAAACTGGAAGACTGGTAGCAGTGAAATCCAATACCACTCGTTCTGGATACATTGAATTGCAGGTATGCTCAATAAGAAATGTTTTTATTGATGATTACAAGGGAAACCTCAACAAGCTGACTACCAGCAATATTTCAAATTGATAATTTTGCGAGCTTGATATGTTTAATAAGTTCCTTTCAGGGGGTCCCCTCAGGAGTCCGGTATTATCAAACAAAACAACACAATAACATTTAATACAAATATATTTCTGTCCTCATTTCTCCCTTTTACCAAATTATGTTTTCATGTCAATATGTGCTTATTGGTCTACGGCTGGTACAATTTTGACAATGCAGGAGGTTTGTATCCACCAGAAAAACGAGATTTGTTTGCTTTGCGTAGATGTTATTGGTTTATCATATTCACTACCTACAAAGCTTTCAAATGGTAAGATGTCTTTCACTGTTACGAACGTCCTGGTTTGCTCGGGCAAGGAATTTAATTTGTACTCCAGAAACGCTTTCTGTTGTCAGTTTCTAAGAGCCGTAAACCATATTATGCTTTGTTGCACCGTTCAGTGAGAATTATTCTCCATTTTGTACTGGCAGGTACTCCGTCCTCTTTGCATTCTGCCCGCGGAGAGCAAATATTGTTTCCAAAACGGGAGCTGTGTAACCAACATTCCTGAGTGCTCTCTTGATAACCTTGGCTACCAATGTTCATCAGTTTCCAACGTGCACTGTGGTCAAAGTATCAACTGTCAGATGGGTCTGCTTAACTGTCCAGCAAACCAAACCTCGAATTCAACCTTAATTACACATTATGAAGTAGTTTATTCTTCGGCACTCTACTTACCTAAAGGGTTTCACATCACGGTCGTCAACCAACCAGGTTTCATGGTGCGCAAAGCAGATATTGTGTCTATTGGCGCAGTTAAAAATCTCGCTGCAGAGATAATCTCAATAGCATCAGCCGGAAATGCTTTTATTTTAAACTCACACCACTTTAATTTGGGAAAAATAGTGTCGGGAAGAGACAACCCAGCCCTCACTGAGATACATCACACGTTTGATCTTTTGGTCGTTTATCTTCCCCCATCAGAAATGGTGGTTTCTTTAGGAAACTTTCCTGTTGGTCACTGGAAACAACCAGGATCTGTTGCGTGGAAGAGCATGGAAGTTAACATTACGGCCTGTGTTAGCATGAAAAATGTTACCTGGGAGGTACCTTATTTTGTTCCTAAGAATAAAACCTTTAATATCGTCGTCCCTCCACATCCCGGACACAACGTCACGTTTGGTATCCAAATTATGGAAGACCATTCCTCGAACATCCAGTATAAAAAAGAAGAGAGAGAGTTCTTTTATTCTTGGACGAACATCTCAAAATCTCTACCACTAAGAATAGACAGGCAAAGTCAGACCACCTTACTTTTGACAGCTTCCAATCTTCTGTCATCAGCGATGCGCAAATGTCAAGTAGAAATTATGATTCCCGTAGAGGAAGTTTACCTCTTTAACATCACTTTAACTACCCTTGGCAATGACACGGAAATCAGTTGGGTCGTTGAGAGAGGAACGAATGTTAGTTACCTCGTTTCTTTTGGTGATGGCAATCACATCATACGTTCGTTTAGAGAGCTAGGGACTTTAGTCGGCACGTACCTACACAAATACTCAAGAGAGGGAAACTTTACTGTAAATGTGACAGCTTACAATCTGGTGTCGAATGAAACTGTTACTGGTGTAGCAGTAGTTATCGCTCCCATAGTAAATATTACTTGCAGAGTCATCCATGCTGCTCGTGATATCGAAGTAAATGAAACTATCCAAATTAACGCAACTTTTCCCCAAGGAAGTAGATCTAAGTCGCTGGTGGATTTCGCGGACAATTCAACAACCACTGGTGTACCAACCCAGACACTCATTTGCCGTGACGGTTGTCGACCAATGTTCTCCTTGGTGGTGTCACACAATTACTCCACGCATGGCTCTTACACAGCAAACCTGACATTCATCAACGTTGTCAGTAAGAAGAGCTGCTTATCAAATATCTTTGTCCACAAGCCTGTATATCCTTTGACGGGTTTCAACATAACATGTCCTCCCACCAACCTGTCTACGCCAACTTCCTGCATGTTGAACATAACGGGCGGAAATGATTTTTGGTGCGACTGGGATTTTGGCGCTATTGGCCAGAGAAACAAAAGCCATTACTGGAATTTGACACTACCAGTTACAAACACCTATAGGACTTTTGGAAATTTTACCGTCAGGACCAATTGCAGCAACCGTTTGTATAACACAACTGTGATAGGGAATGCTATCGTACAAGAACCAATTACAGGCTTTGTTGTAACGTGCCCAAAGGCACAATCCGTTGATGAAGCCTTAGACTTGGCCATTCAAGTCGCAACTGGATCAGGCATGAAAATTGAGATCAGTTTAAAAAATGCGTATGCTAATAACTTCACGTTACAATTGACCAACTTTACAGATCATAAATCTCCAAAGTTTTCAATAAGTCCACAGAAATTTCCAGCAGTTGGAATTTACCTCTTGACGGTGAAGGTCGTCAATCTGGTAACACAACAGCAGATTTTTAGCCGTAAGATCAAGGTCGATAAAGTCATCACCAACCTTCGTCTGCTCAACAATGATACTTTCATTCCTGTAAACAAAATCATTAAATGCTGGATATCGATCAATGCTGGGACTAACGTAACTTTGGAGTGGGACTTTGCGGATGGACAAAGATTTGTATCACTATTTTTCGGAGACTTCTTAAGGTTAAATGGTGCTTATTTGGAACACACCTATACAAACCATGGAGCTTACCTACTAAACGTTACAGCTTCAAACCCTGTCGGTACAGTGACAGTTACCAAATATATTTACGTGCAGTATATAGTAAAAGATATTAAAATCGCATCTGACAGTCCTCAGGAAATTCCGCCGGGCACTGTAACGTTCACAGTGTCCGTAAAACCGGACACTCACCCACCTACGAATGCTACGATCGACATGAACTTTGGCGACGGCACGAACAGGATGACCATACCTCTTGGGGGGACTCGAAGCATTAATATTCACAACGATTACGCAATCCCAGGGATATTAAGAGTTAATATGACAATGAGAAATGACGTTAGTTCCGTCAATTTAACGCATGTGGTGGATGTTCAGAGAAGAATTAAAGACCTGCGCATTTTGGGTTACCACACTGGTGGAGACGCCGGGTATGGTGCACCGGGAAGAGGACCAAACAACGCGGCTTTTCCACTGGAATATGACGTTCTGCTTGTTGCAAACATTTCAGACGGAACAGAAGTGACTTACCGATGGGATTTTGGGGATGGAACTCCGACGGTTGAAACGAAAGAAACAAATGTATCACATCGTTTCGCCCACCCAGAACATTTTTTGGTTACTGTGAAGGCAAAGAACTCTATCAGCAATGCAAGTGTCGGTCTTACCATAAGAATAATGAGGAGTATATCAAATGTCACCTTTGAAAACGACAGCCCAACAGTACATGAGTTCAACACAACGTTGCTTATTACGATCGGACAGCAAGGTACTGATTCCTGTTTCTTGGTAGACTTGGGTAATAACACGAGAATTCTTTACAAAGGATTTAGTGATGTGAGTTGTGATGAAGAGCTGAAGACAACAAACGATATAAGGGTTCTACCATCCCTCAAATTTAATGTCATTTTTGAGTACTGGCAGGAAGTTAATTACGCTGTGAAACTGACAGCTCTTAATTCCGTGTCTAAAATCACTATTCACGGCTGGGTGATTATCCTGCACCTTCCTTGCGACTTCCCCGTTATACGAATACCCGATGCTGGACGATCATTTGGCATTCGCCGAAAGTATTTCAGAGCAGATTACGTAACAATCAAATCCCGCTGCACTATTAACTGTTTGGCATCAAGAAAGACATCATTCCATTGGGAACTCACATGGATTTCGTCTGAAGTTGATAACGGCACTACCCTTCAGACAGATAGTTTTGACAAAAATCAGTCCGTGTTAATTGTACCACAGAGATCATTGCCGTACGGGACGTTCGTGGTCCGCCTAAATGTAAGTATGGTTGGACTGCCCCTTGTTCACAGACACATGAACGCGTACATCGAAATTTTGCCGTCGCCTTTATTGGCTAAGATCATAGGAGGAAATGCCTGGATTCAGTCAGTTTACAAGAAGGTGGTCCTTGATGCCTCATCTTCGCATGATCCTGATTACGGATCAGAAGACAAACATGGTCTCGACTACTTTTGGTACTGCAAGACAGCAACTGAAGACTACGAATTTCCCTCTGTTCCGGAAAAAAATTTCACAAGTGCTAATGGCACTGGTGCGAATGGGTGCTTTAGAAATGGAACCAGACGTTTGCCAGTAAGAGCAGACATTCTTGAGATCCAACCAAATGTACTGTGGGTAAACACGACTTATATATTTAAATTATTCGTCACAAAAGACTCCCGAATGGCTGTGTTCTATGTTCAGGTCTCACTGACTTATGGAGATCCGCCCACGATGAGTATAAGGTATGTAGTTCGAATTGCTCGTTGTGCAAGTGATGAAAGCAGGTGGTTTTATCTTTGACTTTACACCAGCATAATTCTCACCATCGATAGTTTTGCCGCGTAGACACGAATGTAAAATAAATCAGATAGTTTTTCACCCTGTGCTACAATACGATAACAATACCGTCATTATGATTTTTCAAAAGGACACCTTACGATGAATTTCCAGGCAAAAAGAATCCGTCTGCCAAGTTATCTTTGGAGGGAGCATGCAGAGGCTGCAACCAACAGGATATTAACAGCTTAACGATTTCTTGGAGTTTGTGGGTCATTGGTGAAGGATTCAAAGATGGAAATGCACAGAGTAGGGTAGAAATGGCAACCTATACAATAACGGACTTGACTAGAGTGTCAAATCTTCTGGCTATGACAAGAGTAGGCATTGATTCCGAGTTTCTTGTCTTAAGGGCAAACAGTCTGGAAAGTGGAGCCACGTACGTTGTAAGAGTCGAAGGTAAGTTTGATAAAGTTGCTTTTTTATCAAACCTGCTTTCTGCATAATCTAAGGCCTGCAGAGAAGAAACGTATTCGTTTGAAAGATGTTCCTAGCGTGAAAACCTCATTTCCAGCCACATTTCCGGAGTGCAATCTAAAATCAAGGAGAGAAGTACATATATCTTATTAGACGTTTTGTTGTGTAGTATCGCTGAGTATTTTTACGAGTTGTGCCGTATTTTGACGAGCCCGTAGGGCGAGTCAAAATACAAATAACGAGTAAAAATACTCACCGATACTACACAACAAAACGTCTAATTAGTTATTTACTATCCAACACGCCAAACTGTTATTTCAGTTCAGGCGAATTTCGCGGATATTTATTTACGGAGAGTGCGTGACAGAAGTATGCGAAGCGGAACGGAATTAGCGCGTTGCCGTGTTGCTGTTTCTATTTTCTTCAATAAATGAAGAAATTTCCGGGTCGTCTAGCTGTTTTTCTTCGTTCGATTTATCTAATAAACTTGGATGTATATTTGCCAGCCATTCTGACTCTTCGTCGTCGGAAATATGATTCAAATTGTCCGCCATTTTTTTTTTTGGTAACTACAATTCAACTCTTCGCTTGCGCGATGCGAGAAAACCTGTTTAACCGGTACTCTAGAGTACAAATGCTGCGTGGTATTTTTTGCTCGTCCATGGCGTTATTTGTACTCTACGAAGTGTAGTTGGATAATAAAATGGTAGAATGGATCAACATCAGCAACTGCGCACCTACCCCTCTCCTAACCGACTGTTCTTGTTTTAGCAGAGGGGTGGGTGTGCAGTTGCTCAGATAAGGAGGTTGATCCAATAGAATTATGGTTGTGGTGGAACAAACAGAAATTGTGAATAACGACTTCTGTAAACGTGACTTGCTAGAAGATCCTCTGAAAATAGTCTTTATCTTAGAAAAGTACGAAAACATTTCACTCAAAGATGCATTTCGCCTTACGGTTTTTCATGCTCTTTTTAATTTTTGTCCCAGGTCGATTTGGTGAAGGTGCCACTGGTTTTGCTGAGTATGTCTTCGTTACTGCCTCTTCTCCCACCGGTGGGGAGTGTCGCGCGATCAAAGGAGATGGCAGTGGTCATGAAGAACTTATCACTCTGAGTTGTACCGGCTGGACCAGCTCCACGGGCTCGACTGAGTTAATATACGACTACTTCTACAAAACGTCGCCCAATGGTACAGAATATTTGTTTCAGTACACAAGGGACGGAACTATCGGGAATATTCGGTTACCACTCGGGTTAAAGGAATATAACTACACGCTGTACATGAAGGCCGTCATCTCAGACGAGCTTGGGACTAAATCAGAGGCCAAGTTTGAGTATCAGGTAAAACTCACTGTGGTCTGATAGTAACTTGTTATTGGTGGTTTCTTGAAGTTGCAATTAAGGGAAATTATTGTTCATGCGCCCACAAAAGTTCTGGTCATCATGATGACTTTGTACGTAGGAGGTAGTCGATCTCTACTACACCTTTCCAGAGTTCCCCGTTTCTTGAGCACAGTTACCTCTATCTAATGGATTTGAGGGGAATTTTATTTGTGACAATAAGAAATAGAATAAGCGTCTCCCATCTTCCCTTATGATCAACTTATTTTGTATTGTAGTGAGATCAGCTCCTAAATGCGAAATTCGGATCTTGCCAGCGTAACTTAAACGGGTTCTCCGTGGCTACCGCTTAGATTACTGGTCGAGGAGAATTGCGGATGTGTGGACACTGTTGCTCGTTTTTGTCGAAATTTCTTAAGTCGATAGCAAATTATAGATGCAGCAAGTTTGGTTTGCCTAAAGATACTCTGTGGATCGTAAGGTAGCGTATCGGTTTTATATACATTTATATTAAAGAAGCCACTAATGTTTACTTATCTGATCCTGCAAGTTAACTTTTTTTTTTTTACCTAGAGTTTTCCAAGTGAAGAAGACGACGCTGTTCTTATCGAAAAACTGTTGGAAGAGATGACCATTAACAGTACACTGCGAACTCTCGAGATGGAAAGTTATTCACAATTTACCAATCAATATATCGTAGAGGTGTCATCGCAGTTAAATGCCATATCAGAACGAGCAGCCAACCTCAAAGTATTTAAAGAAGCCTCACGAAACGTTAGTATATTAAGTAACCTTAAATGATTGCTAGTTAAACTGACGGAACTAAAGTGTGACGAGGATTCCCTTCCAGTTTGTTTGTGTTTCGTTTCACATTTCTGCTCAGAGGGTGTTAATTTGTCTCAAGCCACTTTGATGATGGCAAACTCTTCATTACAGTTTTAATTATGTTTTTTTTTTTCACTGGACCCTATATCCTTCTCTTCACTAGTAACACAGTGATCAAACGCCTGCGCGTGTGTAAAGGCGGTAATGATTAGGTGGTATACTTTGACGCTGTCAGAACCAAGTTGTGTCACACGACTGAGTTATAAAATAATCACACAAGCCAGCAAGTTACGGTGTTTCAAAAGCGTATAAATTTTTTGATGAAGCCCAAAACAAAATGGTAAATCAACAGGACACACGTGCTTTACCTTTGACACCATGCGTAGGAAATTGACGCACGGCCGGCCAGAATTAATCTCTTTACGTATGCCCGACATTTGACCGCTGTGTTACTTATGACAGTCTTTGGAATAAAGTATTGTTTGTTTTCATCAGGAAGCTTAGTAGTAGCTGGATCAAAGTGCTCTGATTCGAAAATTTAAAAGTATGAGCTTTGGTGACACATTAATTGTTTTGTTATCCAGTTAAAAACAAATCTTACTTTTTGATATTACCTTGAGAAAACAGAACTACAGGCTTAACGTTGCGCGGGCGATTATTTGTGCTTTCTAATCATTTTTGAACCACTTCTCCAGATCCGCACACGAATGAGTCGAGTTGTGTCAGAAATTACTATGGATGACATAAAGACAGTCAGAGAGACTGCTAACGCCGTCTCTAAGCTTGCCACCGTACCTGATGAGTGCGAAGTTGAGACTCAGGTATTTTTATAACAAATGAGCTCAAAATATACCATCTTTGTTACTGTATCTTTGTTCAGGACTCTTTCGACATAACTGATGGTAGCGGTTTGCAGGACGCATGTCACATATGCCAAGGCAATTTTTTTCTAAAGCAAATGATGGCTTCACGACTCAAATTTTTTTCCTAAAATACCGCACCAAAGGTTCGCCATAATCCTTACTGGAAGCTCGAAATTCTTTCCTCGTTCCACAGTCGTATCATAATTAAACTACCCGAGTAATTTCCTATTGAATGGCGAAAGAAATCCAAGATTTCTTTAATTTTGCTTCATTTTGCTATGTGATTGGTCCAGAAAACTCGCACCACTTTCCCAACCAATCAGATTAAGACTGAAAATTATCCCAACCTGGTCGAACACATTTTACCGTGCTTCAAGCGGTTTGCTTGTCTTTACTTAGTGTTCTCATTGTGAATTGTCCCTTTTTCTGATCAGATGTTATGAATACTGTTTTTGGTTTGCCACACCCAATCGAAATTCGCTCTGTCTGTGTAGTCAAGTTGCACATTTTTATGTGTCGCCTTTTATTTGGTATTTTGTTTGTTTTCAAACAGTTGAACCTGAACAAGACGCTCAGTAATATGGTGCGCTTAATCATACAACAGTCCGCAATAACAGACTCTATTGACCTCTGGGGAACGTTAAACACTGTGTCTGAGGCATTAGGAAATGTGGTGTGGGTCGTATCTCATTTAATGGATGGACAATACTTTGATGGAAATAACACAAAAGCTTCAGTGACCCAGGGAAATTTCACTGTCATGGTAGGTAGCTGGCCTGGACATACAGGAATGAGAGTTATCGATAAAAAAATGTTCAGAACTGAAATCCATTCTACTGAACAATCCGTTTATCATAGTTTTGAAAGGGAAAATTTTCGTTTCTTCTGCTTACCTCAAAATGGAGAAATGTTTTGAAAACGAAGTAAGAAAGTAAAAATGTTTGATATATTCAAAACAGTTTGATGTCCTGCCATTCTTTGCACAAAAAATCACCTGATGTATACTGTAGCCCGATGACAACCCAAAGAGAGATCGCTCCTCACATAGACTGCTATAAAACTGTGGGAATGATGATCAGAACAAAACTAAATAAAGAGAACAAAACTGAACAACACA
Organism: Stylophora pistillata; assembly: GCF_964205215.1. NCBI lineage: Eukaryota > Metazoa > Cnidaria > Anthozoa > Scleractinia > Pocilloporidae > Stylophora > Stylophora pistillata. The sequence continues at coordinate 16,037,873 of NC_142528.1, read as the reverse complement.
AAGCGTAAATATATGCAGAACGCGCGTAACAATTTTTTCAGATGTTTACCCCTACAGCTGGGTACGCATAGCAATTCGTGGTCCTAATCGCATAATGTTCCATTCTGATATTAAATGAAGGAAACCGAGGCCCCAGTTAAGCTCCTTTTCAGTCCATTACAAATTTTGAATTAAGAAAATTCAAGTTTCCATGAGTAAGATACAGCTTTCTTCGCTTTACGTTGACTAAGAGAATAGTTACACTTCTCCTCTTTCAAACCTCATGCAACTCGTTGATTAGACCATTCTGGAACTCACTGGTTATTTCTTTTAATATCTATTTCAACTTTAAAGGGTAAAATTTTGATTGAAAACGTCATTGATTACGTCAGACTGCTATCTGACTCGTATCTTGGTCACGTACTACCAAAAGAAGAACCCATACAAGTCCGCTCTTCTTCGCTTTATTTCACGCTTAACCGTGACTTTCCCGCGGGATTCTCGGGACGTAGACTTCACTGTGGCGTAGGAGGCGTTGATTTGCCTGACAACTTTGGGGAGCTAGGCATACTGAAGGACGGAAACATGACCGCTCTTATCATTCTCGACGCATTGGTAAGTCTAACTCTTACTCAAATCATTTTAACTTTGTGTTTTACTTTCTGGTTCATCTTTTCACAGAAAATCCACTAAATTGAAGAAAGAGGTTTTTCGATTTAACAATACGAAAAAGATCTTTCTTTATTTCATAATCGAGAAAATTAATTTTTTTTTCCTTACCGAGCTTAAAAATGCAACAGAGCGGAGCATTTTTCACAAGCATCAAGTTCTTTGAAAGCGCGATTCAACACTCCCTTTGGTGCAAGATTTATCTTCACAATCGAAACTGAAAATTACGTTTTACTGATTCAGAAGACCCTACGGACAATTTGTAAAAGAAAATTGTAAACTCTATGTTATTACGAAAGCCACATTTTGTTTCTTTGTGGTATAGTACCTTCAAGATTTTTTCTATAGTTTATTTTAATTAAGAATGTTTACTTATGTGATTATTTTAAGCTTCCCTGTGCTAATGCTTTATGTGGTTCTAACAAATCCATTTTTTTGTTTCTTATGTTTCCTAACAGGTCACCTCGACACCTTTCGTATCTTTTGTTTGGTCCCCAAGTGCTAGTCTTATCAACAGTCACGTGCTTTCAATAGAAATACGCAACTACAGCACTCAAAAGGAACTGAATATCGAAAACCTTACGAAACCAGTAGACTTGTGGATAAGGAAAGGGAACGACTCCCTTGAAATCTCTCAAGGGAAAGTAGAATACACCAAAATCCTCAAGCATAGCTTTGAAGTAAGGGACAACCGAAGCTCTATCACTATTGAAGTTGACCTACTCGGGGAGTTTATGGAGCAACCTTCTTTAGTCGTTTATCTACGAAAAGGGGAAGAACCAACGATGAAGGGCCTTGAGGGGGATAAGATTAGGGTTGTTCCCCAGCTCAGCTCCGGTAACACTAGTTATGATGGACCTAGGGATTCAAAGCTAATGTTCTTTAACAATGCGGAATTAAACGGAACAGCAGCAGGGGAATATTTTGTGATTATCGAGTACAACGGAACTGTCAGCGGTGCTAAAGTTGCTGAGGAAGATAGGACTGTGGAATACTTGTTTTCTTCATACGCATCCGAGTGCTTGTACTGGGACGAACTGAATCATATTTGGATTGGAGACGGTTGTGTGGTAAGATACTTCTGCATTCATAAGTATGTAAGGAGTGGACGGAAACAGAAATCAGTTTACTACCAGTTTGACTTCTATTTCTTTCAATTTGCTCAAATTATAAATATTCATTAAATTGAGAAAGATATTCTTTCATTAAGATATTCAAAATTGTGAAATATCGTATGTGGAATGCCCTGACATTTCAGTCAATTGAATTCACCTGCAACTACACTGAGCATAACGTGTGTCTACGTTGAAAATGTCAGCTTTTACGTTAAAGATATTTAATTGCAATTGCAATTGTAGTTGTTGTAGTTAGTTAGTTTGTTTTTTTGTTTTTTCCTATCAGGTTGGACCGCTGTCCAATTCAACACACACGCAATGTCTGTGCACTCATATGTCGTCATTTGCGAGCAGTTTCTTTGTTCCTCCGAACAAAATTGACTGGGGTAAGGTGAACATGGAAGAGCTTCTCAAAAATCCTATCGTCGCTATCATCGTTTGCTGCATCTTTCTACTGTATTCTCTGCTGGTGGTCTGGGCCCGACGTAAAGACAAGGCAGACCTGTTGCTGGTAAGGATTTACTAATATTCACTAAGCGTTGTATAATAAAACATAGAGGTATCACAACAACCGATGAGAAGAAAGGAATTATGATGGGATGCCCATGAAGAAAACACCGAAAATGTCTGAAGTGCAGGAAAGCGTGGGCGACAAGGTAACGAATGGGCTTAGGTTTTGATCCGGATTGGTTGAAAGGACAAGGCGAGTTTTCCTAAACTAAAATCGATAAAATCCAAAAGTACTTTTCACCCTTAAAAAAAAAAAAAAAACATTATTATCGGTATATTCAGCTCATTGGGTTTTAGCAGATTATTTAAAGTTCTCTTCAACCAGATAACCACATTTAAATAATCCTTAGACCATCTTTTAAACCTAGACTTGTAATAACTGGCTCTCGGCACGCGAAATTCAAGTAGTTGATCAAGTATGCTGGTGTTGACAAGTGAATCGGAAAAAAATTAGTACTTAAAAACATTAGCTGATGATGTTGGGTTATGGAAGAAGGAGAAGGAGAAATAAAATTTAAATTACTGTGCCACCAGTGTATAAATTAGGACAACCAACAAATGTAAGAGAGTATAAGGGAGCATGCATATAATTTTTCATTAATACATATATCTTATTAGACGTTTTGTTGTGTAGTATCGCTGAGTATTTTTACGAGTTGTGCCGTATTTTGACGAGCCCGTAGGGCGAGTCAAAATACAAATAACGAGTAAAAATACTCAGCGATACTACACAACAAAACGTCTAATAAGTTATTTATTATTCAACACGCCAAACTGTCATTTCAGTGCGAATTTCGCGGACGTTTATTTACGGGGAGTGCGTGACAGAAGTATGCAAAGCGAACGGAATTGGCGCGTTGCCGTGTTGCTGTTTCTATTTTCTTCAATAAATGAAGAAATTTCCAGGTCGTCTAGCTGTTTTTTTTCGTTGAATTCATCTAAAAAACTTGGATTTACATTTGCCAGCCATTCTTGCTCTTCGTCGCCGGAAATATAATTCAAATTGTTCGCCATTTTGTTTTCGTAACTACAATCCAATTCTTTGCTTGCGCGATGCGAAAAAACCTGTTTAACCGGTACTCTAGAGTACAAATACCGCGTGATATTTGTACTCGTCTATGGCGTTATTTGTACTCTACGAAGTGTAGTTGGATAATAAAAGAGAGTATAAGGGAGCATGCATATAATTTTTCATCAATACGCTTCCTTATTGTATCAGGTTGGTGTTACTCCACTTCCATCTAATGATCCAAGGGATCTCTTTGGCTACGAGGTTATAGTATTCACTGGTTTTGACAGTAGCGCAGGAACCACTGCAGATGTTTTTATTGTACTGACTGGCGCTTTTGAACAGACACAGACTCGTCGCTTACTCGACCTGGAGCCAGTTCGTAGAAAATTTCAAAGGGGAAACATTGATAACTTTCTACTGACAGTCCCGCGTCCGCTTGGAGAGATACTAGGCATTCGAATATGGCATAACAACACCGGCCTTGACCCTTCGTGGTTTCTCTCAAGGGTGCTTGTGCGCGATCTTCAGACTGACAAAGTCGTTTGGTTTGTATGTGATCGTTGGCTCGCAGTTGAAGAAGATGATGGCCAGATCAATCGAACACTTCTTCCCGCTTCAAAGGAAGAGCTGGTGAAGTTTAATTTTATTTTTAGCACCGAGGTTCGTAAGAATCTCAGTGACGGGCATCTATGGTATTCAGTGTTGTATCGTCCTTTTGAAAGCTCCTTCACCCGTGTACAGCGTCTCTCCTGCTGTTTGTCAATCCTCACCTGCAGCATGCTGGCAAACGCAATGTTTTACAAGGACGGAGCAGAGGAAGAGTCAGATGCCGATGTTGAAGTCAAGATTGGACCCATTCGACTCTCCACAAACCAAATCGGGATTGGGGTCATGTCAAGCCTGGTGGTTCTTCCCGTGAACTTGCTTATAGTTAATATTTTCAGAAAAGCTCGGCCGAAAGACTGGCCCATTCTAGATACAAAATCGAGTGATCACCAAAGCAATGCGTCTGGCGACAGTTATTTTGATGGTAAAACCAGCGGAAGTTACGATCTGGTCAAGGAGGAGAAAGAAGATGCGGGAAACAGCGATACAAATAAGGAAGAGAAAGGGAAAAAAGAAAAGAAAGCGTTCACTTTACCTCATGTTACAATCTACATCGCCTATGGTTTGATTTTTGTTGCTTCCATTACCTCTGCCGTCTTCACAATCTTTTATTCTCTGACATTTGGAGAGGCCAAGTCACAGAGATGGGTTTCAAGTATGATGATATCCTTCTGGCAAGACGTTATTATATCTCAGCCACTCAAAGTCATCGTCGTGGCAGTGCTCTTCGCTCTCATCATCAAAGATCCAGACAAGGCCATTCAAGACGAAGGAAACCAAAGGAGGGAGCTCGGAAGAGACGAAGAATGGATACATGAGCCCTATGGCAATCAGAAGAGTGGCTTTGACTTTAGGAAATCGGTGGAAATTCCCAAGCCACCTAGCGAGGAACATCTGCACATCGCCAGGCAGCGTCGCAAAAAGCAGAAGCAGATGAAAATCATCCTTCGTGAAATTTCCCTCTACTTTGCGTTCATTCTTGTCCTATGTGTTGTAGCGTATGGAAGTCGAGACACTCAAGCGTATGCTGTGACCAGAGCACTGACTGATATCTTCCCCGAGAGCAAGTACACCTCTTTGCTTCCGTTTGATAAGGTAAACATACCAAACTATGACGAAACTATAACATTAAGGTGGCAGGTAGTATTGCCCTTACTATTCGCACCCATTATTCAATTACTTGATATTACAGCAGTTACTCACTTGTGGTCTGTTGTGCACTTTTTGCCGGTTTTTCTCTTCCACTTGCCTTTCTGTCATTTTACTCAAGATCAGGGCTAACGAAGGGCTAACGCTCGAAACCTCAGCTTTGAAACTCTTTACGGCGGCCAATTTACATTTTCAACTCAGTTGATTATCATGTTATACTCCCCAACCAATGCAGTACCACAGTTTCTTAAGAAACTTACCCCCTTTCCACTATTTGTTTCATGTTTTAGCAAATTACTCTCTAAAAGCTAATTGCCCTCTATTGGGTTCTATTCCATCGATGCTCAAATTATTCTGAAGTTTGCTAAAGCTAACTTGGCGTGGAGGTGTATAATCAACATGAACCCAAAGGAATAACTATAAGCTAAAAAAGGTCCATCGCACCAATAGGTAATTTCATGTGGAAGGACATTCCTTTCCTGAAAGTTTTCTTTCTTGTGCACGCTTTTGTCTTCTTTAACAGAGCAGTGAAGCATCAAAATTATGGAACTGGATCGAGAATTCCTTCGTTCCTTCCCTACATCCCCAGTATTGGTATGGTCCGTTTATTATCAAACAGGAAGAGGAATTATGGTCAGAAGAAAGGATAACATTCAAAACAGGACGCGGAGCGGGTCGTAAAATAACGACCATGGTAAAGGGCGGTGGTTCCTACGCTCATGATTATGCCGAGTCTTTTGAATCACTAAAGAGTTTCCCCAAAACTGTCACCGCCGACCGAGGAATGTTTTATATTGTGGGTGTGGCACGGTTACGTCAGCTGAGGGTGAAAAAAGGTAATTTCTGTAGAGTTCATGGTGCTCTATTGTTTTCGTCATTTCGATGCGAAATTACGGATTTGATGGTTAGGCGGCCATTAAGACTAAGTGTAGAGCGCTGTATCCAATTAAGATAAAGCTTAAGGACGAGGCAGACATAGCGGCCTCCAAGCTAATCATGATTTCAAAGTGTTGGGATCATTCAGAGACCCCTTTTTAAAACACTATGTCTCGCCAAGAACTCTAAGCAAAGGGATTCAGTTTGTGAAACGCTATGGTGTTACATCCAAAAAAGACTCCATCTGTTTCTATCACTGGCTTAAAACTATTGGAGTAAATACCTTCATAGACGGTAGCTACTCCTGTAAATCAGCAATGATTAGTGGCAAATAACATATATTATAACATAACCAAAATAAAGCGCGCGCTCTGATTGGTCAATTTAGCGTCCCCCATTTGCCCATGATTGTACGCTGCTGACGTGAGCAAATGCAAAGACTATTTTTCCGCGCGCGCTTGTTTTTTCTGGTCACGTAAGATTTGTTAAATAAAAGGGAACTCTTTAGCTACAATGTATCAACGTTATGTTATAAAACAAATGGTAAACACCACAGCGTACACTATTGAGTTATGGATGCACTCGGTAGGTTTGCTAAGCACTCAAGAATCTAGAGTCGCTCTCGGCTATCGCCTCGAGCGACTCTTACGCTTCTTTCGTGCTTAGCAACCACCCGCGTGCATCCATAACTCAATAGCGTACGCTGTGGTGTACCATTTGTTAATTTAAAGTTAAGATTGGACGAAATCCATTATCCTTTGGGAATTATTTTTCAGATGCCTGTACAATCCCTCCATACCTGCTCGTCACCATTAAAACGTGTACGTCTTACTATTCATGGGAAGATGAAGAAGAAGGTGCTTTTCATCCTGGCTGGGAACTGATGGAGGAAAGTGAAATAGAAAATCTCCCGGATGATCACCAGTCTCCCTGGATTTGGCAGAGCGCCTTAACCCTAAATGGAACACCATTCTGGGGAATTTTTGCATCTTACTGGGGAGGTGGTGAGTGTCTGAACCGTGATCAGCTGTCATAAATTTACACCCTCTGCACCTTACAGACTGAATCAGTAACGGAAATACCGGATGCAATTCGCACATGAAATGAACCCAGTGAACTTTTCATTTCTACCCTATGATCTTTTTCTGAAATATTTAACATTTTAGGAGATTGGTGGGAAGAGGGTGGTGACTGGTGGAAAGAGAGAGTTTTTGCATTATAAAATTGACATCATCTAAAAAGGTTCATAACTTTAAACGTTGAGGTGATTAAAGGTACTTTCCCAGCTTCTTCGATTCAGTGCAAAGTCGAAGTACTGTTGTTAGAGAAAAGTCCAGTGACAGTGTAACAATTGAAGCATCCAGTAAGTAGGTGGGTGCTTGGAGAGATTTATAATTATGTCCATCGACACACGACAGGAAACATTTCAAGGACGCAGAATGAGAGGTCGGACGGGAAGAAGAATTAGAAACTCTTAGTATAAATTAGAAAGCTTGATTGTATCCGTGTTGAGTTCAACGCCGTTACTTTTTTGCAGGGTTTGTGTACAATCTCGCTCCCACGCGCTTAACCACGCTGAAGAAGATACAAGATTTACACATTGATGAGTGGATCGATCGCTACACGCGCGCCGTCTTCGCAGAATTCACAGTTTACAACGCGCACACTAACTTCTTTGGTGTAGTAACCATGCTAACAGAAATTCTCCCCACAGGGGGATACTACCACTACCCGAAGGTCCGTAGCATCCGGCTTTACCGCTATACTGGTCCGGAACAAATAGTGATTATGGTGTTCGAGTTTATCTTCTTCATATCCTTATGCATTTACTCTTACAGCGAAGCCAAGCAGCTGTTTGTGTTAGGAAAGAGCTACTTTAAAGACCCTTGGAACTACGTCGAGATAATAGTCATTGGCTCTTCATTCTCCGCTATATTTCTGTACCTTGCAGAGTTGGGGTTTGCTAAACTGGCCATGAAACGAATGCGAGCAAACACTGATACCTTTATCAGCTTTGACTACATCATATTCCTAGACGAAGCTTACCTAGCAACATTAGGCTTTGCAGTCTTCTGTTTCTTTCTCAAGTTTCTCAAACTTCTGCGCTTTAATCGACGACTGTCCACACTGGCTCAGACGATCAAAGTCAGCAGCAAACCATTGTTATCCTTCTTTGTTATTTTTCTTCTTTTCTTTTTAGCTTACGCCCAGATGGCGTTTCTTGTGTTTGGTCCGACAAACGAAGATTACGCCACTTTCGTTGTGGCATCAGAGACCATGCTGTCCATGACCTTGGGAGGATTCGATTTCCTGGGGATACAAAACTCAAACCGACTCATCGGACCCATGTTTTTCATCTCGTATATGCTGTTCATGTTTCTGATCCTTGTCAATGTTTTCTTGTCCATTGTAAACGAAGCCTTTGCTGAAGTGAGTAGTAATGTTGGAAACCAAACGAACGATTACGAGGTACTTGACTACATCATGTACTGCCTTAAAGAGCAGATTGGACGGCTGGTGAGTCCACCATTCAAGCCGCTGTATAAACCCGCTTTGACAAACTTCGAAAAGGCAGTAGTAGATATCGAAGACTTCGCAGAGAATATCATGTATACCTTGGACAATATTAGCGTCGAGGAACAGCGTCAGGCCAATTGGCTCGAGGTCGACAAAATAAGTGATAAGAAGAAAACGCTGTTCCACTTCTTGCTTCACCAGGACGAAGACTTTGATGAAGACGACATTGCTGATGCAATCCCACCTATGGCCAGATTTTTGTCAAAGTACAGCCTGGATCAGCTACAGGACATCTACCAGAAGTACCGTGAACGAGTCGTGTTATCAAAATTCCGCCTAAGTTGTGCGTCTTCTCTGGATGACAGCTCTTTCGAAGGACAGTATGAAGATATAGATGGCTTTGACGAACATGTCTTAGGAAGCTGGAAAAGTTATAAAGAACTTAGCCAAGCTGATGTGGGAGTGCCAAACAAGTTACGATCTCTTGATTCGATTGCCGAAGAGAACGAACCCATCGAGGCCAACCACACTTACGGCTCTTTGTCTAGCAGTGACGAACATGGAACTTGTATTAGAAGTTCGTTTGATACTGACAATACAACCCAAGTTACTATGAGTAAGTCAACTTCCTTGGGTGATATATGTGTCGAAATAGAAAGTAGTAAGCAGTTGTAAAGGCTTCTTTCGCAATCTGGACAAAAACTTTGCCACATAATCGGAGATCTAAACTGATGGACGACTCTAACAGCCCCCCTAACAACCCCCCCCCCCTCCCCATCTCCTCTCCTTTGGGAAAAAATTAAATAAAAACGTTACGCGTGTTTTAAATCCAAGCCATCTTTGCCCGTCGCTCCTAACCGGAGATTGTTGGTACTCTAGTACCAATCCAATGTGAAATAATATTAAGAATTATACATGATATAAGTGGCAAAACCGATGTTTTGTTTGTTCAGTATTAGTAGCATCACTTTCATGCTATAAAATGATTCACAGGGCACGATGTAGTTTTATTAATTAAATTTACTAAAGAAGAGAAGCAGACCTGGTGATTGTTGGACATTTTCATCATAGAAATTTGCTCAAAGAATAAATCCACAAGTTGATAAATTACACTGTCATAAAAATACAAAAATAAGAATTTGAATCAGCCATATGTACAAGTACTATCAAAATAAATAGAGGTGTTTTGGAATTGTACGAGATAAAATTACAACTAGAAAGCCACGTTTCTGCCAGTTTCCCAGCACTTTCCAAATTACGCATTACACTCCTCATGAGTAACAGTAAAACAAACTTGACTTGCCAGCCACACTAAAACCCGTTTAACTGGTTTCGCTCTCCATCCCATACCCCATGGCTGAAGCAACGGCTGCGGCGACCTTTCCACTGCTTTGTTCATCTCCGTCTTTCTAAATTGTAAAAAAAAAAAAAAAAAAAAAAAAAAAAAAATCAAATATCTTTCTTTGCGGCACCTTTCATGATGCATCACTTGCCAAAAAGTAGCGAAACAACAACAGTATTATAACGCGGCGTTGTCATATGCCGCGGCCGTTTCTGGTATTTAGAGAAAAATGCTAACAGTGCTGTGCTGTGTAGCTCCAGAGAGTTTCAGATAGACGGTCTCAGCTAAGGAAAGTAACCGGTGAGCGAATTCTCGAGGGGAACAGCAAAGGGCGCTCATGTCTGGGATTTTACTTATAAGGAATGTTCTCGTGCCGTTGGCATGAAGTAATGATTCACTCTTACCACCATATTTCGGCCCTCTCTTTCCAAATTCCCTGGATCCACCCCTGAAATACAATTACTTTTGGAAAGCGTTTTTGCTTCACCAGTGCTTACGCATTTGTTTTGACGTTAAGAAATTGTTTTCATCCACTTCTGGATGAAAAATTTGATACTACTGAATAGTAAAAAGAGGCATCTGCTTTCCGCCAGTTTGTTTTACTACCTCTATCTCGATGTGACTCACCGTGAGTTCTAAATATATCAGCTCGCTTATCTTCTTCACATCTTTCTGACGTGCCAATAACTCTCCTTCGCGCCTGATAAGGTGATTAAATGATAAACGTAAAATAAACTAATGGAGAAAAATGCACAAGAGATTTCAAGCGAATCAGTAGCAGCTACCAACACGTCAAAGGGAGACAGGACTTGTGTTTTCACTCTAACGTTTTGGTGGCCATTGGAGGGTTGAAGCAAGAACTTTAATGGCACAAAGGTGCTGAACTGAAAATATAGGACGAGGAAAGGACACGCCTGCACACCCATGTAAGGAGCCCAGTATTTATAAGTTTCATGGTGGATACCCTCTAATATACAAAGAAAAGTCTATAGTGCGCGTTTTGATTGGACGTCGCGAAACCAAAACCGAAGCAATCGCAACGACCCTGCAGGACAAATGAAATACTCTCAAGAGCCAATCAGAACTCAATATAAAAGCAAGCAAACTGCCTAAAATACGGGAAAACGCGGGGACAAAGTGGTGATTACTTTTGGTTTTGCATCCGATTGGTTGAGTGACGAGAGTTTTCTAGACCAATGAGAGAGTCAAGTAAAGGAAAGCCAATGCAATTTGTGATTACTTCGACACTCAATTGGTAAGTGCTCTGTCCTCTTTCTCTCGAGTCATCATACATGACGAATGCACCACGAAAATAATTTGAATTGATACCTGGTGAAGTCTTTATTGGCTTCTTTCTGTTTGCGGGCAAATAAAGTTCGTTGGTGAGAGTTCTCTTCGTCCAGTCTAAAACGAAGAAGGAGAGAGAAATTAAAAAAAAAGGCTGGTTATGTACTTAACAGTAAAGTTTGGAATAGGAGTCTGTCAAACATCAGTAATTCAATAACTTTGAAATCATATTTACACGCAGGATATTCAATAAAATATTCTGTACCTGTCGGTTTTAATTTCGTTCAAAATATTAGAAATGAAGTTTTAAAAAAATGCGATAAATTGGAAAAAAAGAAAAAGAAAACGTTAAAACCGAACGAAAGAGGAAGTTCGGTGAGCATGTGAGACTAGCATATCTATACTTATATAAAAGAGGGAAAATGATACGTAAGTATAAGACTGTCGCTTCTGTATTCCCTCCCTTATCTGTTCACTTTCTTGCTTGACGCCCAGGATAAAACACTTGGTTGCAAGCGAGTAACGCATGTAACTCTACATGACTTTTCACTCGCGTGGTCCGGTCTGAATCAATTACGCCTTCTTAAATGGAGCAAAGGCTGCCCAAGGCTAAAAGTACTAAACTCAATAAGGAATCCAAAACGAATCAAATATACTCACTTTTTAAAATCACTAGTCAACGCTTGTGAGATCTTGAGAGAGTTTCTGATCACCTCTCTGTAAGTCGGGGCGGATAATGTAAACGCAGTTAAGGAAAGCTAAAGAAGAATTTACAATGAAAGAACAGGAAAAGGATCTCGACATAGAGAACTAAAAAGGAATTCAAAGGTCCCGGTTCGAGAGCAACTTGAGCATTCGAAAAACTTAACATCTTAAATGGGGTTCTTTTTAAGTTCGACTTTAGTTTGGGACAGTTGAAATTGCGACTCGAAAATGCCTTCACTTAGCTTGCGAGTAGGCCCGAATTATTCGGCATAAGTATTCACTTGCCCGCGGGAAAGTATGAGAGCTCAAGAAACGCGAGCCGGTGAGAAGTCTGCAAAGAGACAAGCAATAATAATTAGTGCCAGACCCCATGCAAACTTCTCCCCGACTCGTCTTCGATCACCCCGCGGGCAGAGAAACGCGCGTTCAGCAGAAAAAGAGGGCCTGGTCGCGAGCTAGCCTTTACTTCACATTTCCTTGTTTTCTTTACGCGCCAAACGTAAAATAAATGTTTTTTTGAACGTCATTTGCCAGCAGTCTGGAGTTTTATCATTTTTTCCTCTCGAAACATATGTTATTTGAGCTAATTTCAGCTCAGAATCGAAGCAGGTTTTTTTTTTTCCTCTGAGCCGTGTGTCGAATCACCCAAAATCTTCATTTAGTTTTGCACATGTACTGGGCCGAACTTGACGTGCTCAAGTTATGTTGTACAATTAATTCATGCGAAGAATTTAATAAAAGCGTGACCTAAAAGGAGACGAAAATGATTATGATTGTCTCTTTAGGTACTCATAAGGAAATTAAAACCAAATAATTCAATCATTCGGGGAAGAGGGGAGGAGAATATGTTATTTGAGCTAATTTCAGCTCAGAATCGAAGCAGGTTTTTTTTTTTCCTCTGAGCTGTTTGTCGAATCACCCAAAATCTTCATTCAGTTCTACACATGTACTGGGCCTAACTTGATGTGCTCAAGTTATGTTGTACAATTAATTTATGCGAAGAATTTAATAAAAGCATGACCTAAAAGGAGACGAAAATGATTATGATTGTCTCTTTAGGTACTTCTAAGGAAATTAAAACCAAATAATTCAATCATTCGGGGGGGGGGGAGGGGAGGGTACAACAATGCACATAGGCGTGTCCAGGAGTACTCCGGTTAGCAGCCTGTCTTGTACCCGTAAAAACTCATTAATTACATCACCCCGCACTACCAATTGCATGGCAAAGATTAATCCAAAGAAGGAATTCAGATGAAAGTCACAAGTGACTTAAATGAGAAAATAAAGAGGAGGAGAGTTTACGACCACTAAGGACACCGTCCTTAAAGCGGGCAGAAAGAAAACAATTCTGACAATATTGTGAAGGATATGGTGGCAGTGACTTGATTTCAGTTCTCTGAATCAATACGGACGTTCCTGAATCTTTTGCCAACTTCTGCATCCGAAGAAACTGTTCCACAAGCGGGCTGTGACCATAAACATCGAACACACAACGGGAGAACTCTGGGCCTCTACCGACTGGACATGACTGGAAAAAAATGTGCAATGGACAATTTAACCAGTAAATTCAGCAAAATGATAACGGGAAAAAAAGTAGGCCATGAAGCCATCAGCCATATACAGCTGTTCTAGCCTTATTAGGTCTCATCAGCATTGCATTACTATTCGAAAAGCCTTGGAGGTCTCAAGTAGAAAACTGAAGAAGACAGAAGTATCTCTTTTTAGTAGAAAATACCTCATGTTAGTACCATTGTGCCTTCGTGAGCATTGTGTGGCTTTAACATACCATAAACTAGTCAACATTTTGTAATCACAGCCACCTCCCAGAGTACACCATACCAACAAATTCGACGAGATTTCACTAACGAAAGAGCAACGGAAAGGACACCCGCCATACGGAATGCCAACCGTTCGTGCATCGGAATAAAAGAACCATGAAAGTTTGATGTAATAATTTTGGCCTCTCTTTTTCAGCATCTTTTTATAAAGCTAAATATGACGTGATACGGTAGTATTGCATAAGATGGTTCATCGTAAACCGTTTAATCGGGTTTCTTAAAAAAAGGAACGTTTTACCCGCCGAAGGTTATACATAGCATATTGGATTTATTGGTGTTAATACATTAAATAAATCTGGGATCAGTGCAAGACTTATCTCATAGTTCTGTGGTTTCGTTATCATTCTCAGTTTTAACTCAGGTAAATGAAGAGATCCTTTGTAGAGTCGCCAACTGAATAATCATCGAAATATGAACGAACGCGCTGACGCGCAAATTAAGAAAGAGCGTGCCCACTGTAAAAACAGTCAAACTGAAGAGCGAAATGGATCTCGAAGGAAACTTACCTCTCTTCGTTTATCTGCGCGATTCAATTTATGCACACCAGCAAACACCGAGTAAGAAGACACTTTTGCCTGCAGGCGACTCAAAGTTTGTGGCGTCGCAGATCCGCTATCCTCGCTTGCGTCAGGTGGAGCCAGATGACCGATGGAGTCACGAAACTCTTCGCTATTGGTCACATTAATGTTTTGAGACGATTTTCTCACTGCAACGGACTTTCTCCTGATGTCACGGCCTGGCAGTAATGTGGAGCTACTTTGTATTGACGGTTTCTCATCCACAACAATGTGAGGTAAGGACTTCTTGACAGAAGACAAGCTACTCTGTTTGGTCAAATTCTCTTCGCTGAGGTCAACTGGGAGCGAAACTAAAGAACCTGAAAAGGAAAATTGAAGTTAAGTTTTCCTTCAGAACTTCGTTCTGCAACCCAACCCCAAACATTCCCCCCTCAAAGTTCTGTGGCCATCGCTCTTTGAGTTACTCACGTGACCTTTGTCTTCACTAGCAGGGCCGTTAAGTGAAGATAGAGTAACGCTTTACAATTGAGGATATAAGATGCTTTCGCAACTGAAGTTACCTACTCTGTACCTTTGGAAGCGTCTTGCTTGATCTGCTCATCTTTTCTCATAGCTTTGGGTTCTAATGCTCTAAAATTCCACTTAGCCCAAAGCCTTGGTACAGGTTTGGTTCCTAAATGCGACAAAAAAATACGTATATTAGTTAGTTGTTTGAGCACTGCATGTTAACAAAAGAGTTAACAAAAGACACAGAGAGACAGGACCAAACTGAAAGTAACACTCAGAATTCAAGGATGACGATACTTTTTTTCGGAAAGATTTCTGCAGAGCACATTACAATTCTTGGATAAAGAAAACAATACAAAAACAGTCGATTACCTTTGGGATTACGGCTTTGGTTTAGAATGGTATGAAATCTGTCCGCATCAATTTTGTAATGTTACACATCTACCCGAGACAATTGGTCATGCAGTAGGCGTGATAAAACAATAACTGCTATATTATCATAAATAACTATTAGCACATGCATAGTTATTATCATCGTTATCACCTTAACAATCATTGTCATTGTTATTGGTCCTACGGGGTACATTTTGCTTTCTACTTTAAATTGGCCATTTGAAAAGAAAGTGTTTGAAGTAAAGTACATTATGCATGCAGCACAAGTACATGTTTATGCACAGCTCATCAAGCAAATTAGATTTAAACCAACCAGCAATCCACTCATGGATCAACTGCACCAGACTTTCTTTGAATTCATCTCCAAACTGCTTGTAAGATGTTGGGAATGCTGTGCAAAATGTGCAGTACACAGCTTGAGCCATGATATCCGGATACCTCTGGAATTAAAAGAAAAAAAAAAAAAAGAAAAGATAACCAAATAGATTCCATGTTGCTGAGTGCCTGTTCTGTATTGGATCTCAGAAAACATCAAGATGTGAGGGACCAGGGCTTAGGAGGGCAATGGGAGAGACTGGCTCTTGCTGCACACACGTCTTCCTAGAACATTACCATTTTCCACTCCTCACTCTTCACTCTTCTCCACTGACTGGGTCTATGGTTTGTCATGCCTAGAACTCCACCATTTTCTCTCTACTTTTTCACCTAGCATAGGCTGTCAACATAGCTCTTAAAAAGCACTTGCACAAGTATGTGGTGCATTAATACAACATTTGTACCTTAAGAAATTTATCCCTGTATTGTGTCACTGGGGCTGTAAACAACATCTTGACATAGTTGTGAGCACTGCGATTAAACAACATTTCCTGGATGTTCTTGTTGGCCTGTTAAAAAGAAGAGATCCCTGCACATTACAGCTGGACTGTGGTGGCAATAATGTTAACAGTCCCGCAATCTATTGGAACTTTTTCTGTCAAAGGCTTGTTGATTTATTATAACTATTATTATTAAATATGTGGCCTTCCTCTCTAACTAGGGCACTGTGAAAGTGCAGAACTCACCTGATATTTTTCTAAAAAGTACCACCAGAACAAGTCCTGAGTAAGAATTAGAAATAGTTAAAGATACCAAGTGAGTTCAAGCAAATGATCTGATGATATAATGCCACCTTTAATTGTAGATTGAGTTGTTTCGAATTCAGCCCCTGAAACAATTGTCTAGTTTTAAAGACTCCATCATAGTTGTACAAGTGCAGATGACAATCAGAACCACATAGCTTATATGTTTCTGATACAATTTAATTTAGGAATGGCTTGCACAATCTTGCCAGGAAGTTCTCAAACAGAGAAGGGAGTTTACTGACCTGCAGAATGTCCTCAGATGTCTTGGAAAACACAAAAGCTTGAAATTCACGTTTAAAAGATGGCTAGAAAAGTAGAGGTGAAAGAAAGTAATTGTTGGAAAACTGAACAACTAGACAACCCATGAATTGTCAACATACAGATCTACACTCAGTCAAAAGTTAAACAGCATTAAATGAATTACATAAATTACCATAAAGCACATACAAATGCAAGCTTGGATGAATGCATGCTAACTTATAATTGTTCAAAGTGTGACACGTCTCCTGAAGGCTCCAATCCCACACAAGGAGACAGCTTAAAGTACTCCACACTGACTTACCTTGAAGAAACAATCAGGGAAAAGATTATAACTCATTTCAAGCCAATTGTAATTTTTTTTAATTGGAGATTGCACGCTCCTCGTGTAATTTTTCAGGATCATTTCTGTCATTGGGTTATATACTTTCAATACACCTCCAAATTCCTCTCCCCTAAAAAAGCTTTGGTGATATGGTTACAGCCTAAGAGAGGATTGTTTCTCAGTGAAGAAAACAGCAAAATTTTTTTACTTTCTTTCTTAAATCCCTCTGAGCATCAATGACAGTTAACAGAATTTCTTTGGCAAGGAATGGTGGTGGAAGTGGGGTGACATCATGCGGTTCATATCCTGGGTAAACATGCAGCTGAAAAAAAGGATTAAAAGTAATTAAGCCTTGGTGCTTTTACTCCCGGAGTGAAAAAATAAAAGATTTCTTCTAATGATCTCTCTACAATGCCCATGAGTAAGGTGATCAGATGAATGAAAATCATCAACTATTAGACAGTGCTTGATTTAACACCAAATTCTAAGGAGACGATTTTGTAATCTTGAGAGTTCTGAAGTTAAATTAACAGTAACTTAATTATTTTTAAATTTAAAGAACCACTTTATTTATACTTTATTCTAAAAACAAGTAAAAAATCACTCGGGGTAATTTTTCTACACTGAATTGTTAAATCACATGGTTTTACTATCACTGAGGCCTAGCTTTGAGTGTATGGATGTGTCTCATTAGGGTGAGTTAACATCAAAAAGCTCAAGATCGTTTCCTCAGCTGGCCATGTCTGATTTAGAGTTAGAGTGGATGGTGGTGGAAGGGGACAGCAGGAAAGGCAACAAAAAAAGTAACATGATGTCTGGATGGCTTGTTAAAGGCCTCAGACAGGCCAGGGTCACTGTTCTTTCACTGCCAAATTGTTCAAACACAACTTTCTATCAGGGGCATAATTTCTCCTCTTCTTGGTGGGCAGATTGTGATGTAAGTTTGTTGGCTGTGGTAGGAGTTTGAGTATTGCAAAATGCTTTTAATCCAAGATCGACAACAAACAGCAAAGTGTTTTAGATTCTAAAATGAAAGTTACACACAAAAGGCAGGGACTTAGTGATTTAAATTGATGCATTTAATATATGCTAATTATAAGATCAATAAATAGTGTGATAGAAGCACAGTGTCATACCTGTTGAGTTAAAAACAAAGGAGGACACTTACAGTCATTGGTCAATTTTATGAATTTATATACTTAAGATGACAATATATTTACAAACATTATTTGTGTGTTTTTACCTCTACAAGCATTGGTTTCATGGTTGAACTCTTCTCAGTTTTCTGGAAAAAGAATTATTGAACAGGCTGATCATGGCTAAACTTAAGTATATTAAACTCAATGTTAAAGAAGTAGTAGATTAATTCCAGGCAAATAGTAGCTGAAAAAAAAAAAAAACACACTGCAAGGTTTGGAAGGAGTCCAAGAAGACCACAGTAAAATTGGTGTTTAATTACCATTCGTTCAATCCAAGTTCTAGCATGTAAATTCTACAAGCCTAGATTTTCAATGCCCAAAAAGGTCAATTCTTTAGAAAATTTGTAATATATTGGGCTCTATGGGAGAGCACATCTCAGTAAACTATTTTGGGAAAATGAAAACCATGGAACAATCCTTGAAAACCCACTTTAATAAAAGGATTCTCACTCTATGAGGGCAGCTCTATCACCAAGGCTTATACTATTTTGCAAAACGAAACGAAACGAAATTGTACTATTTTGCGAAACGAAACGAAACAAATTTTGCGAAATGGCGTTTTTTCGCCTTTATTTAGCAAATATGTCCTCTTCGTCTGAAACAAAATGTTTCCACCAATAAAATGATCAATATTTTTAAGAGCCTGCTCACCTCTCATTTTATTGACCATAGTAGAATTCGTTTCGCAAAGTAGTAATTTTGACAGAATTAATATTTTGCGAGATGGCGTTTTTTCGCCTTTATTTAGCAAATACGTCCTCTTCGTCCGAAACAAAATGTTTCCACTAATAAAATGATCAATATTTCTCAGAGCCTAGTCACCTCTCATTTTATTGACCATAACAGAACTCGTTTCGCAAAGTAGTAATTTTGACAGAATTACTATTTTGCGAAATGGCGTTTATTCGCTTTTATTTAGCAAATATGTCCTCTTCGTCCGAAACAAAATGTTTCCACCAATAAAATGATCAATATTTCTAAGAGCCTGGTCACCTCTCGTTTTATTGACCATAACAGAACTCGTTTCGCAAAGTAGTAATTTTGACAGAATTACTATTTTGCGAAATGGCGTTTTTTCACCTTTATGTAGCAAATATGTCCTCCTCGTCCGAAACAAAATGTTTCCACTAATGAAATGACCAATATTTCTAAGAGCCTGGTGACCTCTCATTTTATTGACCATAACAGAACTCGTTTCGCAAAGTAGTAATTTTGACAGAATTACTATTTTGCGAAATGGCGTTTTTTCACCTTTATTCAGCAAATATGTCCTCTTCGTCCGAAACAAAATGTTTCCACCAATAAAATGATCAATGTTTCTAAGAGCCTGGTCACCTCTCATTTTATTGACCATAACAGAACTCGTTTCGCAAAGTAGTAATTTTGACAGAATTACTATTTTGCGAAATGGCGTTTTTTTGCTTTTATTTAGCAAATATGTCCTCCTCGTCCGAAACAAAATGTTTCCACTAATAAAATGATCAATCTTTCTAAGAGCCTGGTCACCTCTCATTTTATTGACCAAAATAGAACTCGTTTCGCAAAGTAGTAATTTTGACAGAATTACTATTTTGCGAAATGGCGTTTTTTTGCCTTTATTCAGTAAATATGTCCTCTTCGTCCGAAACAAAATATGTCCACTAATAAAATGATCAATGTTTCTAAGAGCCTGGTCACCTCTCAATTTATTGACCATAATAGAAACTTGTTTCGCAAAGTAGTAATTGTGACAGAATTACTATTTTGTGAAATGGCGTTTTTTTTCACCTTTATTTGGCAAATATGTCCTCTTTGCCCGAAACAAAATGAAAGACAACTACTTGTTTTTGTTCTCGATTGCTCTTTATTGGCTCGGAGTTTACTCTTTATTGTTGTTATAATTCTGTTTTCTATTCTGCTCTGTATTCCTTGTATTTTGTTCTGTTCTATTTATGGTTGCCGCAACTCGATTTTATAGCTGACCAAAAAGCCACATGCGTGACTGGCAATTCCAGCCAAACTCAATTAACGCTCGATGTTTGGTCAAACTGCTAGGAAAATACGTTATAAGGTGACCAGAGGTGACCAGGCTCTTAGAAATATTGATCATTTTATTAGTGGAAACATTTTGTTTCGGACGAAGAGGACATATTTGCTAAATAAAGGCGAAAAAATGCCATTTCGCAAAATAGTAATTCTGTCAAAATTACTACTTTGCGAAACAAATTCTACTATGGTCAATAAAATGAGAGGTGGGCAGGCTCTTAAAAATATTGATCATTTTATTGGTGGAAACATTTTGTTTCGGACAAAGAGGACATATTTGCTAAATAAAGGCGAAAAAACGCCATTTTGCAAAATTTCGTTTCATTTCGTTTCGTTTCGCAAAATAGTACAATTTTTTTTCGTTTCGTTTCATTTCGCAAAATAGTATAAGCCATCACCAATTATCAAATGGCTATTTAATATAATCATTTACTGGTTGTTCTAGGATGTGACATACTTAATGTACCTTCCTGGAAGACTTTTTCCATGATAACAAATGCGACTGCTGTGTATCACTAGTCGCCAATGGATTCTGAGATGTTGCTTGTAAAACTGCAATCATGATAGGTGTAAATCAAACAGCACTTGTATGAACACTGGATGCAAAATTTTGAAAATTAAATAATTATATATCCAATCTCTCCAAACTGTGCAGTCTACAGATCACAAATTAACACCAATCCTGGAGATAGTATTGTACCAATTTCATTATCATTATCATTGACTTAATTAATCTTGATGGCTGAAATAGTTTTATATGACTGTAGTCATTTGATTTTTATAGACCACATTTGGATCAAAAACTCTTAACTCATAATGGTCTTGCCAAATATAACAATTATATGAAATAAAATATATAAATTATTCAACATACCAGATCTCACAGAATAAACTCCAGCAAACTTGGACACTTCCTTAGCTTCAACTTCTGAAATAGTCAAGTTACAATGCAATGGATAATATAGCAACTAAGCTAAATATTGAAAGTTTTGGAACAGTAAATATTACATTTCATTGCAGTTTCAATGTTAATGCATTAGGCATGATTCCCAACCTCTACATTGTGTTATTCCAGAAGGAGCATATATTGATCATCTATTGATGTCTTTCATAAACTTTAATTTTGTGCTGTGCTGTTCTTTTCTATTCATTTGTTTAGGATGGTTATAGTCTTTCCACAACAAATAAGGGATTTAATCACAGAGTATGATCATAATGCGATATTGGGTTTAAACTTTTCATGTGTGCTGACGTTGGTGGTTGAAAATAGTGATGTTGTTGCTAGATGTTACCTAACTGAGACACTAAATACCATTCCCATGGACCTTTCCTCGTTGCACACAGGTGCCCTACAAATTGAGTAAACCCAGAAGCCGCCAAACCGTACCTTTTTGAACACAGTTTTCCTCAGTGACTCCTGGATATTGGGCTCAAATTAATATTTGTCATAAAAAATACCTTAGTTATACCTTTGTTACTAATTTTTGATGTTGACTTCTTTGGAAGCTTGTAGTCAATAAGAAGTTTTCCAAAGCCAAATTCCTCCTCATCTGGTTCCACTTCCAAGCCATGCTCCTTCATGTACTTGTCAACAACCAGTTTAGTTGGTGTGTCATAGCTGTGCAAGTTTGCATTCAAACTACTGATATGTTCAGTAATGTCATTTATGGTTCCACCACGATGGAATGAATCTTGCAACTCATATACTGATCAGTATTACATTTGAATCAAGAAAAAAAACCAAACATGACAGCATATCATTACACTCACATTACCAAATACAAATATACAAATATATACCTCAATAACTAATTTAAATTCACAAAAAATAGACATGGCTACACTTAAAGTATTACATCTTTATACTTAAAGAAACATCTTAAGACTTTTATTCCCACAATCTCTGTAGCAATTCTCCTTACTGTCTGCCATGCAATTCTTATAATGTTAGATTGGAGAACTTGATGATGGATCAATTATTAATTCCCTTATTTTATATTTTTATTGATTTGTATCACTTGTCTGCTTGATATTGTATTGATGTTGCAATGAAAGAAATTCTGTCTTGGTGACTCATGATATTTAAAGGGTTAAATGAAATTAACAGGATTCATACCCTTTTTCAGAAACAAATTTTATGGACTTTCCAGGACTATTCCAGGACTCAGATTGATTTTACTAGGACTCCAAATTTCATCTTAAATCCTTTCATTAACAAGATTTTAAACTTAATTCTCCTTACAGTCTACAAACCTTTCTTATAACATAAATTCTGAAAACTTTATTGCTTGAGGAAAATATTAAAATAAACTTCCCGGACTGTCCAGGTTTTGTGGGACCCATAGAAACCCTTAATTACTGTGGAACATGAAACTGACACACCCTCAGACCTCCTGACTCCTGGAACCTCACTGGATCTTGTACAGAAGATCATTTGGCTGTTCTTTTACCATCGTTTTTACTCAGGAATTGTTCAGTTATTGCTCAGGGAAACCAGCCCTTAAAGAATGATTATTATTGGTTCTTGTATGTTACCCTTATCACATAGGAAAAATAATTCATAGCTTCATCGAACAAATTACACCCCCCTCCTCCTCTTCACACTTCCGGCCTCACCCTCCTTTGATGCAACCCTACTCGTGGATAACGTCATTTTCTTCCCATTTCAAGATTTAAAAATTCGCACAATTTACTTAGGAGTTTTACTTTTGATTCTGTAGCTTCCAAGCTTATGCACAATACACATGCACAATGTACAGCAAATGCTGAGAATTCATCGTGACGAAATAATGTCTACCTGACGTTTGTACTCTGTTGTACCCTTTGCGCGCGCGGCGCATTACCGTACTACCGCTCTTTTTCTTTTTTACGGTTCGCTCGACATCATTGAAACTGACTGAGACAACAGAAAACCTTTCCAATCTGACAGTATTCGTTTCTGCAATTTCTATCCCTGCGTAGAACATAAAACAATACGATCGATGCGAACTATACATTAACGTATATAAATTTAAGCTGATTGAAGCGAACCCCGCAATCTGAAAGGTCGTCCGACAAGCCTTTTTAATTAAACGCTGAGATATTCTTATGCAAGCTCTACGAAGAAATAAAGCTACCAGGATGCGGATTTAAGATCACAAATGATCGATTATTCATGACTCCGATTTGACATCGCGTGTTGTGTAGTTCTTTACCAAAGAGCTCAACGGGAGACAGACGGTAGCCATTGGTAACCAACTAATTCCAACGAACACCAACCGTGAGTCATAAGAGTAAAGAGTAAACATCATCACAAAGGATACAATCATCTGGGACTTTTTCTCCTTCAGCCACATACATGCTGTTATTTCTTCAAAGAAAGCTTCATCTCTGGTTGAAAACAGAGATCGCAGTAAAATGTTTACTAAACTCCCATGGAATGCCACGCGCAACAAGTGAGAAGAGCCTGAAACGAGCGACTGACTCGCAGGGCTCTCTGGGACTGCAATGGCGGATTAAATTTACGAGATTTTCCATTAATTCGGCAGAAGATGATGGAGTTTTGCGCTGTTTCAACCAAAGGAATTGCACCACGTAAACGTGCATTTCATTCTTGTTCTGTCGTAGGAGATGTTTTGTTTATTTTTGGAGGAATTGCATCAGACAGAACTGTTTTAAATGACATGTACATGTACCATATTTCTTCCAACTCATGGAGTCGGATCGAGGATAGAGAGCTATGTAGTTCTCAAAGCAGGCCTTTAGTTTCGTCAGGATTTCCTCAGGGAAGACTTTGCACCGCACCGAGTGTCAGCCACCATACAGCGACGGTTGTAAGGGGCCGGTTTATTTTAATAATAGGTGGCTGGAATGGACGGAAAAGATGCGCTGATGTGTTTTGTTTTGACACTGTTGATCAATTTTGGCGTCATATCCCTGAAACTGGAGACATTCCAGTAGGATTAAGCTCGCACACAGCAACTTTAGTGTCTTCTAAAGATATTTTGATAATCGGACGTGAAGGAGGCGTTCATACGCAGCGCCGTTTCGCTGGTGCTTTTTATTTAAACTTTGAAACTGGAAAATATTCCGAGGCACCATTTCATGCCAGCTCCAGATCGGGCCACACAGCAAGTCTTATCCCCATAAGAACTAGTAGAGAGAATCATTTATTTGTTTTTGGAGGCCGTAAGAGTGGAGGATACGAACTAATCGGCTCTTGGAGAAAAGCGGAACAAACTGAGACATCGTTTCCCCAGCATAGAATCGCTGACTTGCTCGAAAAGTCTGCTATTTGCGACGAACCAAGTGGTCGACAGCATGCTAGAGCTGTAGAACTGAACAATAAACATTTGCTCATTTTTGGTGGGGAGACCTGGAGTGGTGTAAGGGAGAATGTAACAAATGAGGCTTTCGTTTTAGAAACTGACACAATGAAATGGTACAAGTTGCCCCTCATAGGAGATGCCCCAAAACTCGTTGGGCATTCCATGGTGGGATGTGGTGATAAGATTTTTGTGTTTGGTGGTGGGCTTTCCAACAAATATTCTGATACACTTTGGGAAGTTAAGATTAAATATCACTAGTGGACTGATATCTGCATGCAACAGTTGCAAACAGGTGGGACACTAACAAAGAGTTTGTTGTTCAAAGCCTAAAACTTGAACTTGGAGAACTCACTTATTAATCACTTCTGGGAGTGAAACAGTTAATTTTTTTTAGAGGAAAGATGATGTATTGAAACTAATTTATAGTGTCCAGCTTTGAAAAACACATGGTTATTCTGTAACATGCATGTTAATGAGATTGTTTTGTCTGATATTCAGAATGCTATACCTGCCCCATCCTCCCCTTTCAGTTTTAAATTTGTGTCTAATTATGGGGGATAAATAGATCACTACTTAGAGTATAAATCAAATAAGAAACTTATTCTACACTGATATATTTGGGAGCTCTGGCATACATATGAGTTATGGTAAGTTGAATTCTTAACCGTTAAGGTCTGATACCTCATCTTCTGAATTTGCCATGTAACTTATTGACATTTTGATTACATGATACTAGTCACGGGCCCTAACTATGTTTAAAAAAAAACCACATATTTACCACACCTACAAAAACCTCAAAAATTATTTTAGGAATTAATATCATACAAATCTCTCATAATCTATAAAAAAGCCTTTTCTTAAGTTCAGTGTGTTTATTTACAATTTTCCAAAATTTTAATGTTATTGCTTAGTTTATAGAAAAAAAAATTTGACATTTTTTTCTGTCAATAAACATGCTCATTGGTTAATTTTTCTTCCCCTAGATCCAGTTCAAACAATCTTGCAGCAGTGAGCACTTCACAGGGTTAGTTGAATTGTAATTGTTATTGAGCTGGTTACCAAAGGTATTTTGAAAAGTAAATCTTACAAAATTGTTTTACAGCTTACAATTTGAATATTATCATGGCTTAGGTTACACATAACCTAACTCCTAATTGCTAAATTATTCGCTTTTTGTTTACCTACTTGTGTGGTTTCATTGCTAAAGAGGCCTAATGTGTACAAAATAATTTCAATATATCAACAAAGTTGAAATGGTTAATTAGCCACTGTTACGATTATACAAGCTGATGTTTCGAGCGTTAGTCCTCCGTCGGAGCGAATAGAGGAATTGTGGGTTGTGTGTGCTTTTAAAGGCAGAAAATGGAGTTACGTTATTGGTGGGAATGTGGCAACGAGAAAAACACGAATAAATTAGTGGAATGAAAAGCACTCGTTGATACCTGTGGGATTTAGACTGCCGGTTTGAAAGATGAGCTTTTGTTCAAGAGTTTTACGGCTTAATGTGTATAGTTGATATTAATTGTTGCTGCTGGCCAAACGCTATATGCTCTGCTGTCTCTGATATTATTAACTTTGAGATCTAATGTGGGTAGCAGACAGTTGATTTTGGTGATGGCTTCAGCCAACTGCTGTGCTCCTTTGTCATTGATACCAATGTATGAGAGGTCAAACCAGCATGGATGACAGTTCTCCCTAATGGCTTAAGCCAAGTGCCGTGCTCCTTTTTCTGATATTATTTGATCTAACATGCATATGGATAGCTAGCAGTTGTTGTTGTTGATGGCTTCAGCTAATCGCTGTGCTCCATAATCGTCGATGTTATTGTCTGAGGTTTAAGGTGCATGGCTGACAGTTGTTGTTGATGGCTTGAGTCAAGCACTGTGCTCTATTGTCACTGAGGCCCTTTTTTGAAAGGATTAAGGAGTGGAGCTGACAGTTTTGGTTGCTGATGACTTCGGCTAAATACTTTGCTGCTTCATCTGTTAATTGATTGTTTGTGACATTCAACCACCTAAGTCAGGGACATTTCCTTTTTAACAACTTTCACATCTCTAAACAACCAAATGGGTCAACTGAATGTTGTTTTCCTCCAAATTCAAGCATGAAAATAACAAATGAAGGACACCAGCTGTAAGGTCACAAATTGATAGACAAAATTAAAGCTACTTTGTTGTAGTTTTATCAAAACTGTCTACTTTATCTCACTGCCTTTGTTGATACATTTAAACAGTATTACTGCTAAATGTTGTTTGCTCGTTTAACATTTCAGTTGTTCACTAACTAGGAACTGGAAAACCAGTTGACATTTCCCATTGTGGATGTTCTTGAAAACAGTTGCTTAAATTAGTTTCATTCACGATGTTTGTCAAGTTCCTTGCAGCGAAAAACTCTTGTACTGTTACATGAATAAAACAGAATTGTTCTTCATATTCAAAGGCAGCAGTTTGATGGTTGGGCAAGCGGTGAAAAAGAGGAGCAACCCTAAAATCAGGAAACTGGAATCCGGAATCTGGAATCTGGAATCCAGAATTCGGAATCCAGAATGTGGAATCCAGAATCCGGAATCCAGAATCCAGAATTCGGAAACCGGAAACTGGAATCCGGAATCCTCCGGAATCCAAAAATAAAGCGAAAACGAACTTTTTCAAATACATGTAAGTTAAGTTGCAAATTTTTCTCCTGGAAATTTAAAAAGGTCAATAAAAAATGGCATCAAAGCACAGCTCTTTTGATAAAAAGGATTCCCAGCATTTCAGTTCAATAGGCAACCGTTAATCCTTGTGAGGGCTATGGATATACGAACCTAGAGTATTGTGCATCATAATTTGATTCTAAGTACCCAGAAGACGACTAAAGTGCGATTGCTTGTAACTGCCTCGTTGTTAAGTGATCTGCATGCAATTTGCCAGAGGTATAACTTGGCCTTCGTGCCCAGTAGATACACAACAAGTCAGCAAATGTTATAGAGAAGGGGCATTTCTATTAATAACTGGTTAAGGGGGTAACAAGTCATCATTTTGCTTTCCACTCTGTCCTGCCCAAGTAATCTAAATTCTTGGTACCAGTGGTAGCGAGAAATGGTCTGTTTATGTTCGCGTGGGCCTGGAATCTGTTTTTAAAGAAAGATGGAGTATCGAGGCATGAACAGTGTCATGAAAAAGAAAACCTTTAATTGCAAATGTTTGAAGAATAACTTGTCTTGGGTTGTGCACACTGGTAAGTCTCATTGCATACTTAAGGTTTCGCAAAACAGTTCAACCACTTGACCAGCATCCTCAGCTATAAGCTGAAATATTACGAACTAAACTTGAGCAGGTATTTTCTCGAATTGTCCGTCCACCAGATTACAACTTAAATCAGTATATGTTTACAAGACCGGTTTCCGGTTTCCGGATTTTAGGGTTTCCCGGGAACGTAATGCTTAATCGGTTCATCCCTTCCCCTAGTTTTTCAAATCAACACAAAAGGAAAGGAAACCACTACTCGAGGAAACCATTACATAAAATAACACAACAATAGTCGGTTATGGAGAGTTAATATTTACCTTCTTTTAACCACGCGTGTGGACCGCGATTTGTACGGGCAACCCTAAAAATCCTTAAACTGGAAACCGGAAACTAGAAAACGGAAATCCGAAACCCGAAACCCGAAACTCGAAACCCGAAACCCGAAACCCGAAACCCGAAACCCGAATACGAAAACCGGAAAAAGGAATCCAAAAATTAATCTAAAAGAGTTCTTCAAATGCACAAAAGTTAAGTTGTAAATATCTCGCCTGCAAAAGTAAAAAGGTCAATAAAAATGGCTTCAAGGTACAACTCCTGGCTTTGGGCGGAACACACCGAGCTTTTGACACCGGTTATTACACCCGTTTGGAATTTGTCCGTGGCAACTCACTCCTGGCCAACATCCTGGAAGAGGGCTAATATCAACCCCTTACCAAAGGTTGAGGTCCCACTACCGCGGCATTAATATTATACCTGTCATAGTCAGAACTTTTGAAAAGGCTGTGTATCGCACCCCGATGCGAAGCAAGTGGTATAGGGGAACTTGAGTCAAACAAAGTTTGCATCTAAACAGGGGGGTAATTGTACGGATGCCTTGCTAACTATTCAACGTCATATTTGTAAGTAGCCGTGAAGCGGTAAGACTTTTTACTATGGATTTCAGCACGGCCTTTGACTCTGTTAAGCATAACCTTCTATCTGCAAAGTTGAAACAGTTACCCTTAAACCCGTATATAATTAATTGGTATCATAGTTTTTTGAGTAACAGACAACAGCGCATCTCAGTTAATGGTCATTCTTATGAATGGGTATATGTGTCAATAGGGGGACCATACAAGGAAGTGCGGAGGTCCACATTTATTTAATGTTTTCCTCAATGATCTGGAGATCTTTATAAACGACACGCCCGTGCTCTTCAAATATGCTGATGACTCAACAATTGCAGCTCCCGTATGGAAGGATTTAGATACGTCAGTAGACCTGGTAAATCAGTTTCTCAGTTGGTGTATAAATAACCAGATGCTGTGTAATCCGAGTAAGTGTAAAGAACTGATATTTAGAAAGAAGGAAAGTAGCGGTATACGCCATCAGTACGCTGCCATCAATAACATTCCTCAATGTGATAGCCTTATATTGCTCGGTCTGATTTTTCAGCCTGATTGTAAATTTAGCGAGCATGTTAGACTTAAGCTCACCAAAGCTAACAAGTGCCTTCATATTCTCAGAATTCTACGAAAGGAACTCTGTAGCCAGAAGGAAATTGATCACTTATTTAATATCCCAGTTCTTCCCATTCTCACTTATGGTCTCGCTGTGTATGGTGCTTCTGACTCTGATTTAAATGTTATACAGCGTTTTTTGGACAGGTGCCATAAGCGTCATTTTACCTTTAAAACACTCAGCATTTTTATTCTTTTAGAACAGCACGATAAATCCGTTTTCAAAAGAGCTATTGATAATCGTGCGCTAGGTGCGATCATTCCCAAAGAAAAAATTAGTATATAATTTGCGTACGAGGTGTCACCTTCCCCAGATAAAAACGGAGAGAATCAAGACAACTTTTGTAAATAGACTTATTTTTAAATATATCTAGTGTAGTATTATTCTATCTTATATTATTATTGTATTTTATCGTGTATCATTTAATACTTTTTCATTGTAACTTAGGATATGTATTTTTATCCTTTGATTGAATAAAGACTATTATTATAAGACTATTATTATCATCTTTTGAAAAACGGATTCCCTACATACTTCATTCGTGCAACCATTATTGTGAGGGCTATGGATGACTTAGAGTAGCGTGCCTCAATTTGATTCTAAGCACCCGAAAAATAGCAAAAGTGCGCTTGTTTGTAACTGCGACGTTGTTTAAGTGATCTCCATTCAATTTTCCAGTGGTATAATTTGGCCTGGTAGATACAGAGCAAGTCAGCAATGTCATACAGAACCAGGCGGGGTCCCTGGCAGGGTCGGTGGCATCCAACTACGACAGTCGCGCCCTTTGCACTTAATGATCGAAGGCTGACTCGGTTCGTCTAGATAAGTTTGTTTTTCCATGCAGCCACATTTTGGAAGTAAAAGCGGAGAAAAATTGGTGTAAATTAATGAATGAATCCTCAGGCCATGCAATTTTTTGTCTTATGTTGCGATCATTTCATTTCGAGTGCATTTCTATTATACCTGGTTAAAGGGGTAACTAGTGCTTATTTTGTTTCTCACCCTGTCCTGTCCATTGAGTATAGAAGAGTATAGAAAGTCGTCTAAATCTTTGGTACTAGCGGTTGCGAGAATTACTAACGTTTGAAGAATAACTCGTCTTGGGTTATGCTCACTGGTAAGTTTCATTACAATGCTTAGGAATTTTGTAAAACAACTCAACCACTCAACCTGCATCCTTAGCTATAAGCTGAAACTTAGCTTAGTATTTCTCGAATTTCACGTCCACCGGATTTCAATATGTTACAAACTTACTTCTCTCTCCTCCTAGCTTGTGCTACAACGACAGTACTGTAAATTTTCAGCTACTCACCAGTCTTCTCATGGAAAAGAACCCCCTTCCGTCGGAGAAGGGTTGACGAAAAGGATAGCAAACTCTATCCACTGGAGAAATTACGAGCCCTGAGTGGATAACGATTTATCAAATGGATGGCCTTATCCACCGTTTGCTTTTTTCTCACAACTTGATAACTTGAATAACCATTCTTATTTTTAGCTCAATTGGTTAGAGCGCCGGGCTTTTGTGCAGGGGGTCGAGGGTTCGAGCCCCGGCCGGACTAACACTTAAGGTCTTAAATTAACTGAGGAGAATGTGCTACCTTTCTATAATATCAAGAAATGGATAGACATTATAGTCTTCTCAGATAAGGACGAATAAACCGTAGGTCCCGTCTATTGCATCTATTAATTAGTTACTTTGGTTAGACAGGGGACGTTAAAGAACCCACTCACGAGATTACTGTGATGTGATCTGGCCTGTTTACTGGGAATTGGGGGGAGAGGGGGTATCTTCAAATAAGTTTCCTTCGATTGTTTGTAAACTGCAGTCCGGCCAAAGTCCCCCGAAAAGTGTTGTGATGCGCCGCCAAGATCACCGAGTGTGTATATACTATTGTTGAATTTTTACCGTGGTGAAACGAATCTGCCACGGCTTTTCTCTACTCTAAAAGCAAAGTTCGTGACACGAGTTTTAATTTTTGTCTACGAAACATCTGGTACAGTTATTTGACAACTGACATTTCAATTACATGTATTGTAGGCAAATAATAAATAAGTCATCCTGTTGTACGCAGTTTAAAATTGTTTCATAGTATTCCACTTGGTCGTACTCTTTCAAGGAACCAACTCCAAGCAGAGCGGTTGTTGGTTCGAATTGCTAGCCACAGAAGTGGAGGGGCTCTTCACACAGTAGGTGAGGAATGCGGCTCGATGTTTGTAGTGGTCTTCAAGGAGGCCTTTCTTGTCACACCTATGTATTTAACTCAGTTGGCCCTTTGGCAGAGAGGGCATCAGTAATTTACGAGCAATAGTTTAATTCGTCCAAACTACTGAACTTGGGTTATTGAAATATTCTAATATGCCTGAGATAAAACAAAATTCTCGTAATATAAAAAATATCTCATTGAACTTAAACGAGGTACTTTGAAAACTAGCGTCAGAGGGATCTATTTTTTTTTCGCATTAATCTTGTTTCACCAAGATAAAACAGTGTTCTAAAATACCGATGAACAAGCTGGCAGTTTTACTTCGTTGACGATGATTTGCTACACGTAACTGAGTGTGAATCATTCTCAGTCCATGGCAAAAATCGTGAGAAAAAGAGCAAGCGAAATTCCACAGTCAAACTTCTCCAGTGACCGAAAGCCTATCACGGGTTCCTTAAATTAAGACAAATTTCAGTTACTGTATTTACTCAGTTAAACACCGCTCTCCATTAAAAGCCGCACGTGGATGTAAAATAACTGATAGATACTGCTCACGGCGCTTTTATCGAGAATTCTTCGAAAAACTCAATAATCTTCTCCGCCTTCCAGGTTGTTGCACATATCACATGTCGGCCAATTATAAATCTATCTCGGAAAAAAGGCGAAAAATTGGAACTCAAGCATGTCTTTGTTCCACTTAGGACACTGCGATTATTGTTGGTGTTTTAAGAGATATGATTTTGAAATAGACACTTCCCTAAAATGAAAGTTTCAAAGGAAAAGTTATGAATTTTTACAACGTCGCTGAGTTTAATTTAGTAAATACAGTGGATTCACTTCTTTCTCTCCAACTTTTAGGTAATATTATGTGCATAAAATTTGTACGTCTTTTTGGAGGAAAAAATAAATTATCGCTCGTAGATATTAATTTGAGAGCAAGCTTTTTAGTCCTAAGAGTGAGGATTACTTGGTTCGAACAAACAATCAGACTCTAAACTTGAACTGAGCATGCTTGACTCGATGTCAGCCTCGCCTTTCGAGAAGCTCATCTGCCAATGAGCAGAAAACGACATGGTCTATCCACCAGGAACTATAGATTTGTTAGCATGGTCAATGTTCCCCGTAGATACCACTGGCTATGCCTGTTGCTGATCCGCTCAAGCAAATCCTAAAAGGAAAACAAATTGACTTGAAAATTCCAACTACTGTCGAACCTGTAGAAGGCGATCACCCACGGGAATGGGGGACCCTAACCCTAAGGGCGGCTACTCAATCCAGTTTGACGCTTAATAAAAGTTCCTTAGTAAAGGGGTATGGGAATGGGGGACCCTAACCCTAAGAGCGGCTGCTCAATACAGTTTGGCGCTTAATAAAAGTTCCTTAGTAAAGGCGTATTTTAAGAAACGATTAAAAACGCCATTTCATGCCATAGTTGACGGATAAACACAAGTTGTACTTTATACTTATAAATTACTCATTGCTATCTTTCTCAACATCTAGGAAATCAGCTTTGTTCTCTCTGTTTCAAACTCGATAGCTATAGCAATAAAACAGTGCTATTTGGATTTCTTCATTATCAAAGTGAGAGTACACCTGATTTTAAGTAGGGACCTATTTTTAAGTTCGAGAATTCTACATGCCATGAGGCTTCGTTCACGAGGTGGATAAGCGGACGCCAAATAGTTTAAGTTGAGTGTGAGTTCGGCTTTGAAGAGAGAGAGAGGGAGGTCAGGGTTCGAACCTCCTTATATTTTGCGTCGACTGGGGATCACTTTTGTTATATTTTCTCAACAAACTGTTCACTGAACAAAATACTTTGGATGGTCACCAGTTTACCACTAACACAACCAGAAGAAGTAATAAGAATTGACTTACGGTTTGCCAGTTTACCAGTAACACAACCAGAAGAAGTATTAAGAATTGACCTACGGTTTACAAGTTTACCCGTTACACAACCAGAAGAAGTATTAAGAATTGACTGACTTGCGGTTTACCAGTTTACCAGTAACACAACCAGAAGAAGTAATAAGAATTGAATTGACTCGCAGTTGAGAAATAGGGTAGCTATCGGTTATAAAAGCTACTAAGACTTCAAGTTACAAACACATTCTTCGCATTCAGTTACCTGTTGGATTGTCATCCACACCTTTCGTCCAGGCACTGTCCCGACCTGCTCCGTGGCCCTAGCGTTAAATTCTCTCCTGGTCAAGACCCAGGATTTACTGAACATGTCCAGTAACAGAGCGCGGTACTAAAGCACAAATGATAAGATAAGGGTACAGAGCGAGGTGCTTTGGGCGTTCCATATTTGACACAGTGTTTTATAAATGCTAGCTAACCTCATCAACCCTTCAAACCCCAACTAGCATCTAATTTCTCCCTAAAATGTCACGCCTGAATCACTCATTAAGGTCAGGAGAATAAAGGAAACGATCACCAATTAAAGAAGTCCTTGATTATTAAGAAAATTCTCCTTTTCAGCATCTTAGGAAATAAAAGGAGAACGGTATGAAGAATACGCCTACCGATATTAGGTTGTATTGGGGTAAGGACGACCAAACTATACAGGGAATAAACCTGTCACTTAATGCCTCCTTGGAGCTTTGTAAGATGTCTCATGATATTCTTGTTCCTCTTAACTTAGTTTGTTTGAGAGAGCAGTCAAACTCATTATTGTTACACTTCAAATTGAGAGCTTCAACATAACCTCTTCTATGGAAAGCCTCACCTCATCTGCCGTGTCGCCCGTGCTTCTGAAAGAAAATAGTCTGCGTGACTGTATATCGCCTGATAGCGCTTCTGTAGGCCACTGCAATAAAACAATGTTCTAAATGCTTACAAAGAAAGACACGAACAACTTTCTCCAGATTTGTTTTCATAGGAGTAAAAGTACATCCTGCCAAATTCCGAGAAATGATCAGGATGGTTTCCAACTCACCTTGAAATCTATTTCTGTGGCTCCTGTGCTGAGAATCGCTTTTTCCAGTAGCGTGTCTGGTACTCCTGAACATAGAGGGTCCCCTGGGCTGCTTGCTGACAAAAAAAGATTATCATTAGGTTCAAAGAAAAAAAAATTGTTTCCCCTCATGCTATAGACAGCATCCCATCAGTATCAGTGGGACTTCATCAAAAGCCGGACACTTTTCATCTCTCACTCGATTACTTCCGATCAAACTACAACAAATTAATCACAAGAAAACCCCAGCTTGAAAATTTTGCGGAGGGTGTATTTTACGGTTTGGCGACGAGAGAAAAATTTTGCCGCTCCTAATGGTTAAAATCTCTGCTAAAAACTATATCTTGAGTTTCTCTGTTCATTCTTCTGGAGCATTGATAATGCAAGTTACAGTCATTTTTTTTTATCTTTTGTTACCTGTTTAGTTACAGCTGTCTACTCGGAGGCACTTTGCTGCATACTTAATAAATCATAGGTGGTCTGAAAACTCTCTAATTGCCCATTCCCCCGGTATTTCTCTCTTTTCTTACTCGGCCCTACTGTGATAAATTTTCGATGAATTTATTTTTCTTTTCAAGAACTAATCTTAAAAATCTGTTCTAATCAAAACCCACTACACGATATCACCCTTTCGACCAGCACTGCTGCACCACTGAACAAAGTAAATGCTCAATTCAAACTTCCCTGAAGACACGCCGCGGGAGGGGGGGGGGGGAAAGGGGGAGGGGAGAGTAAATCATTCTCCTCTAAAAAATTACCGATTACTTCACTTACCAGTTTGTCGGAGAAGCAACAGCCTTTTAAAATCGGCTAAACTTAAAACAGTTCTGTGCAGTTTCTCATGAACAAAGTCCTGTAAGATTTTTAGCGTGTCCCGAACATGCGTATCATTTGTGGAGAGAGGTTCCTTAGGCAGTTGAGGATTCATATTATTACTAGCGACTTCTTTACAGTCAATTTCCATCGGCAAGTGTTGCTCCTCAGAGGATCCTTCATGTAAGGTGTTGTGGTTCATCACATGATTCGACTTGGAATTGGAAGGCTTAGAAACTCTTTTGCTTCCTGCACTGGAACAAGAATCTAAAAAAAAAAGTAAAGCAAAGCGTAACATCACCACAAAGCGTCTCCAAAAACAAGCAAACAAGGCAACAAAGTAATACTAACATGACATTTCAGACAAACACGAAGTACGCGTGAGACGAAAGAGGAATACTTACGTAACAATCAAAACAGACGCAGCAGACATGAGACACTAACGTAAGGATCACTTAACACTGAAGTAACAGTTATAACAGAAAAGTAGCGAGCTTGAGATAAAACAAGAATACTTACGTAGCAATCAGAACAGACACGCACCAAGCGCGAAACAATCGCTTAACATTAACATAATCAAAACAGACAAGCAGCGAGCGGGCGACAATCACGTAACATTAACGCAACAATCAAAACAGACAGGCAACGGGCGGAAGATAATCGCGTAGCACTAACGTAATAATCAAAACAGACAGACAGCGAGTGATAGACAATCAAGTAACACTAACGTAACAATCAAAACAGACAAACAGCGAGTCGATAGACAATCACGTAACACCAACGTAGCAATCAAAACAGACAGACAGCGAGCGGGAGACAATCCCGTAACACTAACGTAAAAGTCAAAACAGACAGACAGCGAGCGAGAGACAGTCATGTAACACTAACGTAAAAATCAAAACACACAGACAGCAAGCGTAAGTCAATCACTAAACACTAACGCAATTATCAAAACAGACAAGCAGCGAGCGGGAGACAATCACGTAACACTAAAGTAACGATGATACAAAACACGCAGCACGCATGAGATCACGTCCTACTAACGTAACGATTATGGCAAACACGCAACACACGGAGACCATAACGTAATGTTAACTTAACGACCAAAACAAACAGCAACGCGCTTGAGCCAAAATAACGTTCAATTAACGTGATAATTAAAACAGACACACGGTCTAAACGAAATAAAATAACTCACCACTGGTTATTCTTTTGAGATCCATTCCAAGCTTGTCTTGTTTTGGAAAATTTAGTTGTTTTTGAAGACTTTGAAGAAAGGTTGAGAACGATTGTATTTTTTTTTTTGCGCTCGGTCATCAAATATACAAATAAGATATTCGTTCTTTTCACGAGCGTAGGACGAAGAAAAAAGTTCTGAGTTACCGCCGAGGAATCGAACCCCCAGACCTTTGGATTTTGCCGCGCAGTGCGCGACTACTGAGCAAAAGAGAACTCGGCTAACTCTCTGTTGCTCAATCGAACAACGTCGAAATGCGAAATTAGAAGGTCTGTGATACAATCCACTGCGTGGGACTCAGATTTGTTCGTAGTCTCACGCTCAAAGGTGAAATACTGAGTTCGCCCTCAATGTCTCTCTCCTTCAGAAAAAGCAAAAGGGTACCAGCGCGGCACAGTACCAGTGCGGCACAGTTTGGAAACCAGACAAATTCGATAGAAAGGATTTAGAGACCTTCACTAGACAAGGATCCCATATAGGTGGAGTAGCAGTCAATACCTTTCGTTGCTTCAGAAACCGAGATTAGCTCCGGTCACATCAGCCACATGGCTCGTTAGCTGACTATACTCTTCGCACCCTAACATCAAAATAAATATTCTCTATACTATTCTCTGTACATTTCCTAAGGTGCTGAAAAGGAGAATTTGTTTAACAATTAAGAGCTTCTTTAGTGCGTGATCATCTTCTTTATTCTCATGACCTAACCGTAAGATCCAGGGGGGGGGGGGGGATGACGCAGTAAGGAGAAAGTGGGTTAACGTCCTATCGATAAGAAGAAAAATAACCGCTCTTACACTTGATATTTGGCTTCCCACATGGTCAGCTGTTGTTTGTAAACATCAGGATGCCTTCAAAGAAATAAATAAACAAGTGAACAACTTAATTAGTTCATCGACTGGTAATGAACAGTAAAACAAAATGAACGTTCAAGGGCGGTTACAGCGAAGAATTATACTCTATGTCAAAGTTGGGATAATATACAATCTCTGCACAGTTTCAAACGCTTCTCCAGGAGAAATAATTGACGAACCGTTATTTTTCTTGATGTCTCTTGGTGTAAGTCGTTCCAAATTATCTAGTAATATCCACTGGATGTTACTAGATAATTTGGTTCTATCAAATGAATTGATAATGTAACTGATTGACCACAATAGAGAGTTTATAAAGCTGTCGTTTCGGGCGTTAGCCCTTCGTTAGAGCGAAATTGGACGTTGAACTTACTTTTGAACAAACTCTATATCATATGGCAGCACGAACTCCCAGCCCATTGCTACTTTCACTCGCGACATCTAGGCAACAATGAATACAAGAAAGTTTGTCATTTACAGTTTACAACGTTGAATAAGAGCGCAGACTTCAAGTCGTTTGAGTATACATGCAACCCAGGGCTGATTAAAAACACCAACACCATTCCTGGGTTCTCGTACCTGCCGAAGGTGACCTGCTGAGATTAAAATCATCGCCGTAAAAGTCTGCAAAACTTCAGGCTTTTACAGAGATTGGACCTATGCCCCCTAGATAACAGCTGGATGCTACCTACCTACTGAGCGCCGAAGCCACATGTCGAGGGCGTGGAAAATGTTAATCACTTCTTTTCTTCCCGTAAAGGAATCTGGTCAAAACTAGCGCTTACTTTTACGCAATAGATCCCAATTTCCTCTTGTATATGTGATAAAGAGACTAATTCCGATAGAGTATAGTCAAACCACCTCAAGATTCATGTATGCATAATCGCGTAAACAATTGATGGGAAGAGAAAAGTTGTCTCCCAGAGGATATTGTATCTTTTTAATGCAAATAAACCCTGCCAAGATTCTTTTCCTGTTTGTCCTGTTTGGCTGCTGCTCAAGTGGTTGCAGCCGTAATTCTTTGCAGAGGACTTGGAGTTTCCTCTCAGTCTTTCGCGTACAACCAATGGATGAATTGAAAATGCTTATTGATATATGTTAAACCTTTGACAAATCCCTGCAATAGATGATGTCACCTCACCTGCTCTAGCATCTCTTTGATATCATCGCTCGGTAACTGAAAAAAAAAAGGAAAATGGCTGACGGTTGTAAATTTATTGTACATTTACCTATGACGTCTACACCACAGACTTACAGAAGACACCACTACATGTGATTCATCACCACTAACGAAAATTATTACACGACTCGGGCAGTCAGAGGGCCAATAACTAAAATCAACCAATCAAAATGCTCTATTGCCGGTCCAATATTCTCTAAGTATTGGACCGGGCACTGTCCCGAATGATACCGCACTTGTGTCCCTTTGAACTTCAGTCGTATAATAAATCTCTTATTAACCAAGCTTGCTCGGGACCGTACTGGACGAATATCGGCCCTCGGTCTTTTTAATACAGACCTCGCTGCGCTCGGTCCACATTGTCAAGACCTCGGGCCGATATTCTCCCAATACGGCCCTCGCGCTTAGTTATTAAGATATATATACATTCTGTCCTCAGAAACGTTAAAATTACCGCTTTCAATCGGCCCTGCATGTTCCATATGCTTAAGGCTAATTTTAGAGCAAATTATTTTTTGTTAATAAAGAAAAGGCGAGCTCATAAAATGTGATTATAAAATCACGAAGTGTAACCACTTGTGTTGATCATTTGAACCCTTTACACCCCAACATCAGTATGCATATTCTCCTTACTGCTCTCTATACATTTCCTAAGGTGCAGACAAGGAGAATTTACTTAAAATCAACAGCTTCTTTTAATTAGTGATCGTTTCCTTTTCTTGTGAGCTTAATGTTTTATTTAGGGGCGATATTGTAAGGAGAAATTAGATGCTGGTCACTCTTACGCTGATCATTTCCTCTATTCTCATAACCTTAATGTGTGATTCAGGGGTGATATTGTAAGGAGAAATTAGATGCTGGTCACTCTTACGCTGATCATTTCCTTTATTCTCCAGACCTTAATGTGTGATTCAGGGGTGATATTGTAAGGAGAAATTAGATGCTGGTCACTCTTACGCTGATCATTTCCTTTATTCTCCTGACCTTAATGTGTGATTCAGGGGTGATATTGTAAGGAGAAATTAGATGCTGGTCACTCTTGAGGTAAAACGATTATTGACATAGGAGGCAGGG
Source organism: Stylophora pistillata (assembly GCF_964205215.1). Lineage (NCBI taxonomy): Eukaryota > Metazoa > Cnidaria > Anthozoa > Scleractinia > Pocilloporidae > Stylophora > Stylophora pistillata. The sequence continues at coordinate 15,998,573 of NC_142528.1, read as the reverse complement.
GGGGTACATGAAGTCAAATCTCACCTTTGTCACTGAATTAATATCTTTTCGTACTACTACTCTGCTCTGGTTAAATCTCCACATCTTCAAAGAAATGTTACAAAATTAAGCCAATAAACAAATTGAAATAGCACAAGTGAGAATCAATTCTAAGGTGGGTCAAACCAGCCTCTATATACCAGGGGAAAAAAACTGCTGATGCACAAATCCTGGTAACATCTATAACTGCAGAGGTTCCATTAAAGGCCAGTTACCACCAGTCTGCCTCACTTACAAGACCTCTTACTGCAGTCTGTGTATCTTGCAAGCCTCCTTTTGTGTTTGGGTTTTGCTTTGTGGCCCTTTTCTGAGCACAGCTGCCTACTACTTGAACCTCTTGTTACAGGAGCAAGGTCCATTGCAAAGCTAGCAGAAATTCTCTTATATACTTCCTTGTCTCCCTTGTTCATACTTGTAAATAATTTATAAAGGTTGCACAAGTTTGCAGTTGAAAATTATTCAAGCTACACTGTAAGCCCATTCTCTTCAAAGATTTCTTTTGAATAGTTTTGTAATACAATAAAAAAAAATTGGCTGATGGGTAAAAAGTCTCATGACCAAACAAAAATTCCTGAACTTACTAAATAATCTCTTCCTTTGCATAAAATATCAGCAGAAATTCCTCCACTAGGACTGATGGTTCCCTCTGGATACAACAACTCACTTTTAAAAAACAAAACAAAAACAAAAACAAAAAACATTACCCACTGCCGAGCCACCCAAGCTAAGAATATTTATACCTGAAATACAGTTGAAAAATAAGCTACAAAACTGTGAATACTTGCATGAAAGGTTCCATCTAAAATGCACAAAGCTCCTACCTTTTCACTACCCAACAACCCTGCACCAGGACAGCATATTGTTGTAGGCATTTCAATATTGATGCTTCTTTTGCTGCTGGTGACAAGAGTCTGCACAACTGCGAGAAACTGATCACTTTGGCTGGAAAAAAGATAGTATAAACACCATTAACACAGACAGAATGTAGAGAAATTTCATAGAGACCTTTTCACCTACCCACTCAACTAACAGAAGGACAAGCACTGACCACCACAGGATCCTTCTACTTCTGTTTTAGTTTTGATATACTCCACTGTTATATTCTAGGTTCCCTGAAAAACTGGACTTACTGATACCCCCTTGAATAGCAAAAGCAAAGTTGGAGAACTCACCATTGATAAGAAGAGCCCTGACTTGATCTGCCAGGTCCATAGTCTTGAGCTGTGTCATAGATAACACATTATTGGGTACAGGTGGCCTTGAACTGAAAAGATAATCAACAGTCAGTTTGGGATCACACCAGAGAGAAATCACAGTAAATCCAATTCAACAATTGCCAACTACAACTTCCTTCCACCTACTGGTGGAACAAAATGAAACACAAAATTAGCCTAAAACTGTATACACTTCATCTCATCCTCATAACGTAACATAACACAACATAACGTTAATTCGGGAAGCTACATGTACAATGCAAATATAAAAAATACATCCTGAAAAGGAAAAATTGTGAGGTTAGCCCTGTATAAAAACAATTTCCCTGACTAAAAACATACAAAAGATAAAGATACAGCAGTTATCATGTTGCCATACAAAAACAATTATAGCTCTGCTCAGTTTCACATTTAGAATGGACCTGATAGCCTGATCACAAAGTATTACTATAGGAACAAATATACAGTCACGTAAAAAGCTTCCACACCTTTCTTCCTGAGAAGCAGATGGAGTTAATAACTTCAAGTAATCCCTAATGGAAAAAAAAAAAAAAAAAAATGGTTGTGGGAAACACAAAAACAATGTTTATATTTAACAACACAACCAACAATGCTGCATATGATAGGGATAACTTTCAAGAGAAAGAACCTTAGACCATAATGAATTCACAACCATTATTTCTCACACAGTGAATGTCCTTTGTTTGCCATAACATACATAATTATAGCTAACAAGGAACAACAAAAAAAAACATCATACATTGACAAAATTCTGGCATGTAATAGAAATCCACCAATTGGGATTACAGCACAGCCAGATAATTTACTGGAAAGCTGCACAGGATGTTTACTATCAAATTTTCAGTTGCAACATTTTCCTGATATTATTCACTGTCTTCATTCCGTGAATCCATAATTAGAAGCTGTAAAACATGACAATGGTGCTGATCAGGTCACTCAAGAAAAAGACACATTTTTGCACAGTACAGGTACACCTAATTCTAAATCTGGAGTGAGGTGACCGAGTATAACCCTTGGTACTGTTTACAATTGTCAATTCAGCACTCTCCAGCTTACATTAGTGCATTTAGTAATACAAACAGTTAATTATTTACTCCTTACTGACATTAACCCTTTATTTGTAATAACATCTTTAATTTGTTTTGCTTCGTTGGGGGTTTTCCTTCAATCCAACAGATCTTGGTGACTTATTCGGGCACGGATCCACACTGGTTTCCACCGTTTTAAGGAAATCAGTCAGAATTTTCATAAAAAAAATAGATATGTATATAATTTTGATAAAAGTAAACTGTAAGTTGACTGTTGAAAATAGTTTTGAAATTTATTTTTATTATTTTATTCTTTTTTGCCAATTACCGGAAATAGACAAGGGTCATAGACACGTTCTGGCGGCAAAGTTTTACAGCTTTTAAGGAGATCGACCATACGATGTAGCCTAATATCACAGAGTGCCTCAAAATATTTTCTATCTTACCAGTCACCACATGCAAGTGTAAAAGGAATGTGTTGGCTTTTGAGGCGACTGAAAACATATTTAGGAAGTACGACATCACAGACAAGATTGACAGGACTTGCCTTGCTGCATATTCATAACAACATGGACATTGACTTTGATGAAATAATTCGCAGATTTGCAAGGCTTCATCCAAGAAGAATGGAACTGGAAAATATATTGTCTGACTGACTCAAAAAGCCAGGAAAGGGTACTTTAGGTAGTTAAAATTATGGAAAAAATTTCCCGGGGGAGCATGCCACCGGACCCCCCCTAGGAGCTTACGCCTCTGGCGCTCACTTTGCAGTAAATCGGCCAAAATGTTTTGTAGATCCCCGCCTGCTATTAATCGTTAATTCACAATACCTTGGCTGGAGGTGGAACTCTGGTGACTCAGAATCCATGTCACGACAAAATAACAAACAATGTTCTGCACCAGCAATGTCATTCTAGAAGAAGAAGGAAACAAAAATGAAAGAACACTGAGTGGTTAACATAAATTTATGCATTTTAAGAGTGTGGGTTGATCATCCAGTTAAGAATAGTCCTAAACACAAATATTGTCCATGATAGCAACTGAAACTTTAACAACCTGAGCAAAAGTTATCATCTGAGTCAACTTGATAGGAAACCTCCGTCATTGTAACAAATAGTCCTTTTGATCAAGGACACCTTCAGGTTCCAGTGTAAGTTGCTCCTATGTCTGCCATGAACAAAATTTAGTGGGACCTTGTTCACTAGAGTTCACTCTAGAAGTCACATCCCAAAGATTATGCAATCAAAATACAGTACCTGAGGATTATAAAATTCCATGGTTTTCCAGGGCTCTTCTGCTTTCTTCTGCTCCAAGTATTTATAAGATGACAACCGCTGAGCCTTGGCACGTTCTGTTTCAGGGCGTGCAAACTTGACCTGGAAATTATTAGGGCAGGATATTTTCACAAACGTTTCACAAGCTTCCACAATCAAAAACACACTTAGTTTGAAACGCTCTTTCAAAATCACATCAAAGCTATTTACTGAATATTGCAAACTTGTACTTTTTAGAATTGGTTCTGCTCAGCCTGGTTTGACTAAGTCAAGGATGCACATGGAAAGATTGAAGAGCATGAGATAGGCATAAGAACCACACAAGACACAACTAAGTTTAACTCTAGTTTCTTGAAAATATAAAATAAAATGTTGATGAGAACTGAGACAGAAATTCCAAAAGCTCTAAAGGAACTTATTTTTTTCTGATTCTCATCAATCATATTTAGTTTGATAGTCTTACAGCAAATCCTAAAGAAGATATGGAATGACCAGTGAGGATGAGACTAATACAAGAAATGCACGATGGCAAGCCTTTCTTACAGTTAATGGTTTGGCCTCCTCCTCCTCATCTTGTGAATCTCCTGATAACAAAACAGACATTATATCACACAGTTACAATGTTGCTATGTTTAATTATGAAGTATCCTTGAATGTAATTAAGAAATAATACAACATATTATGTTCCAGGGTTTTCTTGGTAAAACTAACCTTTCAAACTAATTTACTATTAATTTCGCTTCTTTTACTCCAGAAAATTAATCAATACCAAACGTAACTAGTCTGCCAAATTTTAAACCAAGAAAAACCCTGGGAGAAAACTCTGGCAGAAAACTCTGCCTGACAACCAGAAATTAAATCAATTCATATGTAAACCATCTTATCCCTTTGTGGGTTACCTTCGTCTGTAAGATTAGAAGCCTGACGTACATTTGCTTCACCCTTGTTCAGATATTCAAAACTTGGCCTTAGCTGTAATACACCATGTACTGGTGTCAGATGCAGCTCTCCTGACGAGTTGAATAGATTATATAATATCAGATTATCTCATAAGTACTCAGGCAAACCATTAACCTTCCCTACAGTTGTTCTGGTTGTTTCAAATTTCAAAGTACTGTTCATGGGGAGTGACAAGGCAAGTTGTACTTCATACAAAGTTTATGCTTTCTTGACAATCATCCCTTGGTTGGAGAGAGAATTTAACCTGCCTTGCATAAAGCTCTTGCACTAGATCTAGGAATGGAAAATGTTTGTGATATTTCAGGAAGCATACTTTTTAGCAATTTTTCCTTTTGTTAGTGAAGAGTATATAGAGCTTTCAAATCCCTCTCCAGAGTTTTTATCAGGTAATGTGGTAGCAAAAGAAAAGTTTAATGTAAATGGGGAAATTCTCCATGACTGGATAAACAAAAATTCAGGCAATCAAAATATACAAGGTTCATACCCTTCTTCAGAAACAAATTTCAAGGACATTTCCAGGACTCAGATTGAGTTTTTTCAGGACTCCAAATAGCCCATTTCCACTTTATCTTTGGCCCCTTTTCAAAGCGAATCTTGGTGCTCATCTTTTTATATGATTATAAGTTTTTATTCACATGCAACTTACACTCATTTTCATGTGAGTGGTTGAGCACCAGGCCTCGTTTTGAAAAAGAGGCAAAAGGTATTTTGGAAATGGCCTATTTCACCTCAAACCCTTTCATTCCCAAGATTTCAAAATCAATAATATTATTCTCCTTACTGTCTACATACATTTCTTATAATGTAAATTCTGAAAAGTTTAAATTGCTTGAGTTAAGCAGACTTCCAGGACTTTCTAGGGCCTATAGTCCTTTTCCAGGACTTTCTAGAGCCTATAGTCCTTTTCCAGGACTTTCTAGGGCCTATAGTCCTTTTCCAGGACTTTCTAGGGCCTATAGTCCTTTTCCAGGACTTTCAAGTCCTGGAAAATGTCAAAATAAAATTCTAGGACTTTCCAGGTTTTCCAGGACCTGTATGAAACCTAAATATAACCCAGAACCTGTGTACACTGTAACAGCTGCAGAATTCTGTTTCTAATGCCTTATAGAAACTCTGTGACTCATCCTCCCAATGTTTTTGTGTTGTAAACAAAATGTTTACCATCACTGTCCTTATTGACATTATTTTTAATACTCAACTGCAAGAGTTTATAAAAGATAAAGTTTTTCTCTGTATCTGTAATAACAGCAAAATGCTCTCCCATCTCAAATCAACATTTAAAGAAGGCTTTCCAGTTACTGGATGTAAAAACAATTGAGGAATGCTGCTGGGGAAATGCTATCATTATAGATATTCTATATACAGTAGTCTCATCAAAATTCTTGTATACACTTCTGATGAATACCCAGGACTTGACATGAACTTTTCAACTCATGAGCCAAGTGGCTGGCGACAACTTAGATCTTACAACAATTTCAGTTTGTTTACTAGCCAAACTGGCTTATGGAAATCACAAAAACCACTAGCCAAAACTGAATTTCTACTAGTCTGTGGCTAATTGGCTACCCTTAGTGTCAAGCTCTAGTGCCAGTGGTAAATTCATGCAAATTTGTAGCATATTTACTAGATGTTCTTGTAGATAATCTGCAAGCCTGATTTGTCATGAAAATTTTGGGGAAAAGGTGCAGCTAACTGCCAGTGTTTAATGTAAGTCTTTTGAGTTCCAAGTTCTAGTGCATGTACATCTGAAACTATAGCAAGAACTATTTCCTCGTATCCAGACAAAGAAACACTTTCTACTCAAGTACCTTCTTTGAGAATGCCCACAGTATATCGACTCACATCTTCTGAAGCTCTTGATGAGGAAAGCACTTGTTTATCCATCTTGTCACTGGCAAGAGTGACAAAAAAAACAACACACATTTCATCATAAAAAAGGGCATTCCTGTAGAATAACTAGGGCATTTAAAAATCAGGCCATTGTCTAGCAAGTTCAGCACAATGGACTATACCTAAAGAAGCTTGATTACTAGAACAAATTCTCCATGCCAACAATTTAGAAAATGCCATTAGAACAACATGGAGAATACAAATACTTATGTAAGGGTGTACAATATGAAACATTTCCTTGGGAATTATTAATTGATGGCAAATTGAAAAATGTTAATTTTAGAATGCGTTCCTCAGACCTTTTCCTTAAAAATTTAAATTCTAGATCAACTAATATTGCTTTAGAATTCATATCAATAAACACACTATGGTTAGTTTTCAAAAGGAATTTGAAGTTGTTAATACCTTGAAAAAAATGATTCTTTTCCTTCAGAGGTGGATGATAGAGCAGAGCCATCCACATCATGTGCAATTTGTTCTCCTCTGGGTACATAATAATTATTGCTACTTGTGTTTATTGACAGCTCAAGTTCAACCTAAACTCAAAGTTGAAAATCAGGGGACAAACTACATTAGTCTATAATCTATAATTTTGAAAATAAAGGTATAACAGCTACATCCAGGTACTTTCAAAAGACATCCATATCTACATCCAGGACTGTCTGTTCTTTATTAGGGACACACAACATAGGTGGTTCTTGAACAGAATACAATATAACAGAGAGGTACATTGCATCTCAAATGAGAAATGGATTATACAATGGAGAGGGGTACATTTCCCTGTTACCATCCATCTGGCCTGCCTTCTTCTAGTCTCTTTCATTTTTTCCAGCACTAATTTTTTCAAAAAGCCCAGATGGCAAATAGATACCCAATATTATAATGCTCAGCAATCACTCTCAAAAAATGCCCAAATCAACAAAACACTTCATGCTGACACTTGTTACCAGTTTCTCTTTATCTTTGTTCCTGACTCTTTACAAGAGGTGTGTGAGTTCTTCAATACTAACTGGTACAGAGAGGATGCAGGAGATGGGGTCATAAGGAGCTAAGGTGGCACATTCTCCTCAGTTGGTCCAGTTTGGTACTAGAACCTTTGACCTCATGCAGGGCAGTCCCCTGCTCTATAACCTGAGCTAGCCAGGCGTAGGTACTAAAAGTCGGAATCACCTGAAACCACCTGAAACCCTCTGAAACCACCTGAAACCCTCTGAAACCACCTGAAACCATCTGAAACCATCGATGAAACCACCTGAAACCATCTAAAACCCCCAAGAAATCCATCTGAAATTACCTGAAAATATCTCGAAACAATTTAAAACAACATGAAAGCACCTAAAAAATTACGGGTAACATCAGAAAATAAGTGTTAACAATCGAGTTTATCCACAGGGAGCTCGTCTTACGGATATCGTATATATATTGCCCTACAGTACAGAAAAGGCACCACAAACAGGTCTTCAAGGAAATATTCCATTGTTCTTGTTGAAAACACACTGAATTAGCTCTATGAATGGCTGGGAGTTGCACGGGAATATGCGAATTCATTTCTTGACAAAGGACTTGCGTGACAATAACAACATGCGATCGTGTGAATGCAAAGAAGAAACTGTTTTAAATCGAAAGAAATACGTGAAGTTTTTTCAACGGGATCAGGCAAATTATATATGAAAAAGCCCAGGAAGGCCTGAAGATTTTCAAACTTCCTAAAGAAATTTTGAACATTGTGTTTCTTATAAATCAAAGACGAATTTATAGCGTGACCTAGAATTTCACTGACTTTGTTTTTGCAAAAGTGAAATATATGTGGATATTTGCAAGGTATTTTACTGCAAATGACAGAATATAGCTGATGAATGGTGGCTTTAACTTCCACTGCCTAAGTAAATTTCAGGTGGTTTCATTGGTTGTTTCAGATGGTTTCAGATGGTTTCAGATGGTTTCAGGTGGTTTTAGATGGTTTCAGGTGGTTTCAGGTGATTCCAACTTTTAGTACCTACAGCTAGCCAGGCTTCTGTTCTAAGCCTTGGACTTTCAGCTCAATATGCTATGGTTTCCCACTCACCTTTTGCTGCTCTGGCTTGATTCTTGCTCCAACATGAGGGATATTATCATAGGTAATTTCAGCCGGACGGACTGGATACTACAATGCAAACATTTTGAGTCAGATCATCATTGTTATACCAAGAAAAGAAAAGAAAAATCTCAATCATTCTGAGACCCACAATATAATGAAAATTAATACCTAAATCCATTGGAGTGAGACAAAAGCATTCACCTTAAGTTGCTGTAAGAGTTAAGGATCAAATTGTCTGACTATGTTCTCTGTGGCTGTAAGAACTTTCAACTTTCCACTTGAACCAAAATTTAGTAAACTATCAAACCAGCGCAGCTCTCAAACTTAATTTAAATTTACGAAGTCAACATGCCCTTCTGAAAATCAAAATTGAACTGTGCGAACCTTTTATCGCTGTTACAGCTTTATCTTAAATATCATGCTCAAGGGTCGACAATCTTTTGCTAATGTCAAATATTAAATGTATACGGAAAGATTAATTATGTCTTTAAAGAGTAAGAAGTACCTGGAACAAGTAGAGGTTATTGGCCAAGGTCTGGGCCAAATAAACGTCCACCTGTGGATGTATACAGAGATTTTTGTCCCATATGACTGCTTTCCCACTTAAATGGTACATTTTTATCTCCAATAACAATGCAACAAACCTCTGCCACAACCGGATCGTCATCCTCATCATCCGCCATGTTTTCCCACCATCATGTTGCGCATGCGTAATTACCTCGTGCGGCAAAAAATTCTAAAGATGGCCCCAGGCTTCTGATGAAATAGATGCGTCCGCGACTTTCAAAACTCGCTGTATCCTGGCCTTTCGTTGTTTGAGGGGCCGTAAGGGGGGTCCTTCACACGATTTACGACTATTGAATATAATAAATAACGAGTCACGGTAATCAATATTCTTATTCACGCTTCACGGTAAATAACATAATGTTGAAAAAAAAAGGTTTTTAAAAATTTTTGAAAACCTTAGTGTGATTTCCTCCTTATGTTATGCAAACCGTCAATTGTGATGTTTTTCTTCACGCTATGGCGCCTTTTTGCAGGAAGAAGATCATAGAGCTAAGTATAGATATGATGTATTCATTGTGGTCTACCTATTAAAGTTTTGATGTAACTTGAACAGTTCTTCCGCTGCGAGTTGTTGCGGCGTGGATAAATACCGTCTTATCTTCATGGTCTCTTGCACGGTAGAAGTTCAACATCACAGTCGGGGCTGTACTTATCAGTCTGGCTATCCCTTTCTTATCCTTTTTTTCTCGTTGCCATGTTCCCACCAATAACGTAGCTCCATTTTCTGCCTTTAAAAGCACACACGACCCACAATTCCTCTATTCGCTCCGACGAAGGGCTAACACTCGAAACGTCAGCTTTTGTAATCGTTACGGTGGCCAATTTACCATTTCAACTTTGTTGATACATCCAAATTATCCCTTTCCACGGCGTCGTTACCTTGTTTTGATGTTTGCCGCTCTGATTCCATCTTGCCTCTTTGTTTTCCTCCTTTTACCTGCTTTGAGCCTGTTGGTTCTTTGCCTGACACTGAGTTTTACCGTTGCTTGCTACCCAGTCTAACATGATTTTCCATTCACTTTCATTCAATTTTCTGGCTAGATCAAAGTGGCTTATCTGATAGTAAGACTTCTCATGTGTGAAGCCTGTTTATGCGGCTCACTGTACAGCCCTCTTGATGCTCTCATAGGCCGAATAATGTAGCAGAGTAGGAAACTGTTCTTTAACGTGACCCACAACATGTAAGTTGCCCACTTGAAAACCCAGACAGATTATTGCACGTTTCCTGAGATACCCTGATCAAGAGAAGGTCATGTTTAACGCCAGAAAACTCAAAGGAAAAGACTTTGGGATATCGCCGGATCTTCCATAAGAAATTATGGAGCGCAGAAAGAAGAAAATGAAACCGTTCAAGAAGGCTGAAGAAGATGGTAATACCGCCTACTTTAGTAGGGCAGAGCCTGATAAACTGTTTATTGACGGTGTTCAAATATAGAATTGTGGCTAATACCAAAATTCAGGCCATGTACAAAGATGTTTATGTATTCAAATTCAAGCAATGTTTTGCTTTCAAAACCGGAGTTTTTTTGTAATCTTATTGTTTCTACGTGTTATAAGAATTGCAAGACCCTGTTTGTTAGTAGCTTTTTTAAATGCTTTTGCTGGCTACTTTTTTAAATTGTTTAGCTGTATGTCGTTCTGTCTTTTTCCTTTTGTTTTCAACCTTAGACGTTAATGTACTAATTGCTTATTGTACTAGTGTGGGCGGCTTGCGCAACACCTATGACTTGATCTGCCCGTGTGAAAGGGCTTTTCAAAATATTCATTTCTCCGCTTGTTTTATAAATTCTGACTGTTGTGTCTTAATGCAGAAAAGTGACGCCAATCCTTGGTTAAAACGGCCGACCGAACTTTAAAGTGCACCTAAACCCAAAAATTTTTTCCGTTTAACGTAATAAGCTTATTTATTGGAGTATTTCTGTGCAAAAAATTTTTAATTTGCTCAAATCTTTAATTTTCTGTGCCCAGTCAAAATACGGAAAATCGGCCGCCATCTTGCCCCACGACCGAGTTTAAAGAGGAATGGCTCTAGCGGGTAACGTGACGTCAAATCGAGAACACGAAAGTCTGCATTTCACACATTTTCACTTGTTTGGGAAGGTTTTCGTCGATATTGTCCGAAATATGCCGACTAGGTGTGTTGTATGAGGAATGTATGAAGCGCGATACCCTCTTGCAAATTTCGCACGTTGCTACATCCCTCTACAACACACTTAGTCGGCATATTTTCGGACAATATCGACTACAGCCTTCCCAAACAAGTGGAAATGTGTGAAATGCAGACTTTCGTGTTCTCGATTTGACGTCACATTACCAGCTAGAGCCATTCCTCTTTAAACTCGGTCGTGGGGCAAGATGGCGGTCCATTTTCCGTATTTTGACTGGGCACAGAAAATTAAAGATTTGAGCAAATGAAAAACTTTTTGCGCAGAAATACTCCAAAAAATACGCTTATTTCGTTAAGCGAAAAAAGTTTTTAGGTTTAGGTGCACTTAATGATCACTACCTAAACTAGAGTTACACAATATATCACAACCTCAATATGCATGCAACTTAGCTGTATATGTTTACTCTCTGGGACCTCTCATGTCATGCATCTTACACCTAGTGATGGTTCCTATTATTTAAACCCTAACTCATTACCACTGTAACATTAATTAAACCCTAGTTCATTAACACTATAAAACTGACACCGCTTTCGTATTTTATGAAACGTAGCTTAAATTTCAAAATGTTATCTTTAAATGTTCCAGGGATTCGTTCTCTTGACAAAAGGAAAGCGTTATTTAATTGGCTTGCGAATCCTTTTACAAGAAACCCTATCCTTTTACAAGAAACGTACAGTACTCCAGAAGTTGTTAACTTGTGGAAAGCACCATGGAGGGGAGATATTTTCTTCAGTCACGGTTCGGAACACAGCAAGGGAGTTTTGATTCTTCTCAAGGTGAGTTCTGATTACGAAATCAAGGTCCATGTTAAAGATGAGCAGGAGAGATTTGAATAAGTGTCTTATTGAAAGCGAACCGTTTGTTTTGGTAAATATTTATGCGCCTAATAAGATTAAGGACCTCTAATGTTCAGGAGTTCGCTTACACAGTTCGCTTACAGTTCGCGTAGTTTGTTCGTTATCTTACATTTTCTCACCCCCGTCCTCACTCACAGTGCATAATAAGTACTCGAGTCTACGTCTCCTGGGGTCTTGGCCATGGACGTGGAGGCCTGGACACTGCACCTTTCCCCTTTTCTTTAGTGAGGCTCGAAGTCTCTGTAAATTGTTTCCCACGTAGAAGTTCTGGCTCGTACTGATCTCCGGGATTCCTATGGCGCGATTGTCGGTCCACTGTGCGCCTCTTGCATGGCTATATTTCCTTCTCCAGGGACTTCCCTTACTTCAATCTGGCGGTTCGTTGGTCGTCTGTTCATCGGTTGTTGTTCCTTGTCCCAATCCAAATCGTCGTGCTCCTCCTTTCCAGCGTACTTGAGTACCTTACAGTGGGAAGAATTGCGGGATTTGACTTCCTTTCCCCTCTTCAAAGTGATCATGCTCCCTTTTATTCCAACGACTACATATGGTCGTGGATCATACGGCGGAGACAACGTGTTACCCCTATTCTGTTTCAAAAGGACACGGTCACCAATTTTGATCGAGCTTTGTAGTGCTTGTCTGCGCTCATTAGCATAAGCTTTCATTTGCTTCTTCTTTCTCTCGTCTCTTTCACGGATTAGTTCATGGCGTTGTTCTTCCTGGGGAACGACCCTTTCTGGCAGTTTTCTTCTTATCTCTCTCCAGAACATAAGCTTCTCGGGACTCTCTCTCGTCAAAGGATGGGATGTGGCGCGATAGTTGCCAACCGTCCTTTGGATCTCTTGTTTAAATGCTTTCCCCTCAATCTTAGCAACTCTCGCGCTCTTTTTGACCGTCTGGATGAATCGTTCGACGTCACCATTTGCCTCCGCCCACCCCGGTGTGACTTTCTTGTGCCTGAACCCTTGTTCTTGGGCATATTTTGCAAATTTGGACCCATTAAATGGGGGGCCGTTATCTGTCTTCACCTCTTCTGGAATTCCATAAGTAGTGAAAACACGTGTGAGCTGGGGAATTACAGCCTCTGCGGAGGTACTTGTGACAAATTCTACGACAGGATACCTTGAATACTGGTCCCAGAACACTAAAGCCATGTCCTTATTTTGGAAAGGTCTCCTAAAATCCACACTGATCTTCTTCCACGGACCTGTTGGCAGATCCGACATTTAAAGTGGCTCTCTGGTGTGGCAAGGGATGGTAGCTTGACAAGCTAGGCATTTCCCAACGTGCTTTTCGACCATCTTATTGATTCCGGGAAACCAAACGTGGGCACGAAGCAGTTTTTTCATACGAACGATGCCTGGGTGGCCCTCATGAGCAATTTTCACCTTAGTTTCTCTGAATTCTCGAGGGACTATGATTCTTTCACCCCGAAGGACAAGACCGTCAGCCACAGCCAATTCATCGTAAATATTGAAGTACGCTTTCATGTCTAGGTTCCTGTGGTCAATCTTCCTATCCCGTATGCACGTGATTAACTTTTTTAGTTCCTCGTCGTTTTCTGTTGCCTTTACCAGGTCCTCTTTGCTGATAGCCCGGGGAATGTCACTTGCGACCACGAAATTCACGTACTGCTTGACAAGACTGTGTCTGAGCTAAGGCCTTCTTTCAAACTCTCGAACGCTTTCTGATGATCTCTCGTCCAGGTAAAAACGTTGGCTTTGAGTAAACCTCTCAGAAGGTAGGTTTGAAGAGCATACTTTTCCATAAATCTCGCGTTGTATTGCACTGTACATAGGAATGCTTTCATTTCCTGCGCATTTCGAGGAGGCTCGGCCGCCTAGATAGCCTCAACCTTTCGCGGGTCAGGGGATGCTCCATCTTTAGAAAACTTCATCCCATAATACACACAACTTTGCCTATTGAATTCACACTTTCCCTTGTTAAACGTGATCTTCTTTTCTCTAGCCTTCTTTAATAATTTCTCTAGATTCCGATCATGTTCCTGTTGGGTTTTTCCGTACTCAAAAATGTCGTCACTGATGTTCAGGCACCCAGGTATGTCTCGGGTGATCTCCCTGCTCACGGTGTCTTGAAAGATTTCACCCGCGGATTCCGTGCCAAAATTTAGCCTTTTGTATCTGTACAACCCGATGTGCGTTGAGAATGTGGTGCATGATGTCCCGACTGTTCTCTTGCAGTTCCAGTTGATGATAGCCATGATTCATATCCAAGTGGGAGAAAACAGTTGCTCCATTGAGCTCATGTGTGATATCCTCGAGAGTAGGCGTAATAGTATGGGTCCGCGAAATGGCTTTATTGGCCTCTCTCATATTCACGTTCAGTCGAATTTTTCATTCGGCGTTCTCTTGGGTGTAATCACGAATGGGGATACCCAACTGGTAGGCTCTTCGACCTTCTCGATTACATCATCCCTTATAAGTCTCTCCAGTTTTGGCCTTACGCTGAACGGGATCC